>NC_056740.1:121145362-121510362 GCF_019279795.1 Protopterus annectens | reverse complement strand
CAATCACATGATCGAAAATGTAAAATCTCAATCACCAAGTAAAAAAAGAAATGGTGTTTAAGCAGGGGCAAGCCCCAAATGCACCTCCCACACCCACTGCTAATTTTACATACTAACTCTGAGATTACACTGCAGTGGGTGAAAGGGCACATTCCCTGATCCTCATACTACCACATCCTCCATGAAACTTCATGTCTGCTTATCAGGTGGTTTGCAATATTTTACATCTGCAATTATGTAGTTTTGACCATATGAATTTTGACAATGTAAAGGATTGACAAACTGATATAAACCCTTCCCTAAGCAGATCCCACTTCTCATTTCTTTTTTGGTATCACCAAAACACATAAAGGTAGGTTTCATTCCCCTTTTAATCCCACTGTGATGAGCAGAGGGGTAAAATGGAGCTAATAAAAACAGTTTTTGATGAAAAACTAAATGACTGTTGATGTTTCTTTCAGTCATGTATTAAAGATTCATAGGATTTTTTTAATAGTTTACAGGAATTTAAATAGATACACGTTGATTCTGATTTATTTTCCTTTTGTTACAGTGGATGCTCTTGCACTGTACCTAAATATCAGCTGCATTTCTACTTTGTCAGAATTAGTTTTGGATAACTTTTTTTGTTTGTTTTTGAGAATAAATTATATAAACAAATTAAAGGGTTGGCAATAGGTGACTGTATGTCACCAACTTATGCCAGCCTAGTTTTGGGTGAATGAAAGGATTTATTTTTGAAATCTACATCCTATTTCAAGGGAAAATGTAGTATTGTATGCCCAATTTATTGATGATCTTCGCTTTTTAGTGAAGGGCACTAAACAGGAGTTTACTGAATTTTTAAGAGAACTGGAAATACCACTGTTTTTTAGTTGTTATAATAGAAATGAGAAGGAAGTGAAATATGTGGTTGTAACTATAGGAAAAGCAATAATTTAGCATCCAGGATTTACAGAGAGGATGCCTTTTCTAATAAATATTTACATTTTAATAGTGCTTACCCTCATTTTGTTAGGGTGGCTAGACTGACTTCTCATGGCACCATTTTAATGGAAGAATGTGATTTACTGAGTGGTTTCTTTGTGGAATGAGTTTATCCTCTGCAATTAACTCAGTTAATTAAAAATACATTCTGGATTTTAAGACTAGCGTGTTTCCTCATATTTTAAGTAATTTCATTTGTGGAGAGATTTATGAAGTTGAGAAGAATCAGGGCAAGCATGATAAAACACTTTGCTTAATATATTCTTTAGATGGCAGGGTTACATTTAACTATGCTTTTGAAAACTGGAAGGTTATTCTAAGTAACCATGAGTTAAGCAGGGTGCTAGGGAGTATGCCAAAAGTCACCTTTAACAAGGGCTATTATATTAAGTTGTTTTAATGTAAAGGTACTGTCTTTATCTAGTGAAAAGAGAAAAGGCACGTTTCCATACAGAAGATGCCCACAATGTAGATTCACTGATAGTTCTTTATTACTGTGAAAAATGGCAAAACATTTTAGTATCAAAGGAATGTTTCATGTTATTCTAGGGGTTTGATTTATCTCTCATTATGCAGTTTCTGTTCTGCTTATTATATAGGCAAAATTGTTAGGAGTTTAGCTGAGTACATCTGCAAACATAATTATGCCAATGAAAACAAGGATATTACTGAGACTAGCAAACTCTCTCTCTTTCTCTTTCTCTCTCTCTCTCTCTCTCTCTCTATATATATATATATATATATATACACATATATTTATTATTATTTTTTTTAATATGCATAGTTCTTACGGTTGAGCAACATATGATGGATGTAGGAGGACAAGAGTTTAAATTTTTTTGGAGTCAAAAGAATTGTTTTGGTAATTTACTTTACTATTTTTTCCTCCTGGACTGAATAATTTAGATTCTTTAAAAACTGTTTTGGCTTTGAAAAGTAAAATATGTAACTGATTAGTTGTCACCCATCATTTGACTTTGTGAATGGGTTTTAAAAGGGGTGGTTCATAGGTTGGTACTAGGCTATCGGCCCCAGGGCCTATACAAGCCTAGCCATAACAATTCCCTGGCTATTTCTTCCTACAATATTTACTTCCCTGGACCCCTGTCTAGCAGGGTGACTGACATGATCCCTGGGGTGAATTTCCTATTTCCCATCCAATCGTCAAGGTTCCTTTTGAAGAGAGCCAAAGAGGTACTCTGCTTCACATGTACCGGCAGTCTATTCCAGAGTTTAGGGAGTCTCTGGGTCAGGAACCTATCCCTCTAGGATGTTTTGTTCATTGTGATGACAAGGTTTAGATCCCTGGAGTGTGTGGCTCTGAGGGATTGGGATTTCTTTAAGTGTAGCATGTCCAACAGATCTGGGTTTGACATGGTCTTGTATGTTAAGCAGAGATCGCCTCTGAGTAGACAATATGCAACAGACTATAGCTGGAGGTTTTTTAGATGGTCAGCATAGGGAATCTACTTTAGGCCTGTGATTCTTTTAGTGAGGTATTTCTGCGGCCTTTCCAGTTGCAGCAGGTGTCTTGAGAGGTATTGTATTCTATAGTGGGTCTAATGAGGGATGAGTACAGTGGAATAATGGCCTCCTTTTTTCTGGATGAAAAGCCCTTAGTGATGAGGTGTGAGGATTTCCTGACTGTTGTGGCGATGTGGTTATCGAAGGTGAGACCACTGTCCATCTGTGTCCCTAAGTCTCTTATCACACTTTCAGTGTTTAGTGTACTGCCACCTATGTGGTAATTCATGGGTACATGTTTTTTACCAAAGGAGATAACTAAACATTGCTTGGCATTGAGCTTGAGCCCATGGCTCTGGCACCAAGTATCTGTTTCTGTAAGGCCCTTTTGTAGAATATCCACATCATTTGAGGATTCAATAATGGCTTCCAGTTTGTAGTCATCTGCGAACTTTGTTAGCCAGAGTCCTTTGGTGTTGGGCTGTACGTCAGAGAAGTAGATGCCAAACAAGAGCGGCCCCAGGACTGAACCCTGAGGTACTCCACTTGTCACTTGTCTGGAGCTGGATTTGGAGTCAGCTACATTTACAGTGTGGGTTCTGTCAGTAAGCCAGTTGGCAACCCATCAAGTGACATAGGGATTAATGCCCAGCTTAGTAAGTTTATCTATGTTTCCAGAGTGGGGGATGGTGTTGAAGGCATTGGTGAGGTCCAGATAGGCTGTATGGACCACCTTACCCTCGTCCACAGTTCAGGAAACTGATTTGAAGAAGTCAATCAGGTTCAGGAGACAAGATCGGCCCTTCACAAACCCAAACTGGGTGGGGTCCAGTGTTTGAAGGTTGCCAATGTTTTGTTTATAAGTTCCATGATAAAATGTTCCATGGCCTTGCAGATCAGGCTCGTCAGACTGATGGGGTGGTAGTTTTGTCTTTTGTATTTCTGATAAAGGTCGCACAATACAACTAAATAAAAGTGTGAAAATGTCTGTGTCTCTTGTGTAGCCATATCAAAACTGGATTTTATTATACATTAATGAATTACCTTATGGTGATTTTCCTGAAAAAGTGATCAGATTCTGAATTCCATGTTATAATATTTAAGGCAACATGTTTGACTTGGCCCTTTCAAAGTCATATATCTTCTGTAAAAGGGCAACCAACTTCTGTAAAGATGTTCTAGTGTCTCCCATCATAGTGTTCTGGTGTTCATCATGTGTAAGTCTCAAGCTTGATTTAAGGACCAGGTCTACAGCTTGTTCAGCTCCCCTGTCTATTATTAAATGACTAGGTCCCTATCAATCTAAATATCATGGCTGGGCAGACATCCTATTCTGGGTCACTGGCATTTTGTTTTTTTTTTTTTTTTCACTTTGCTTTACTTATCCTATCCTAACCCAGAACTGAATGCATGTAAACCCTAAACCATTAGGCCTACTTGCACTGTTACAGTAGTTTTAGCATTACAAAATCACCACATACATATTAGTTTTGTTATAAGTCTGGACAGCATAATATTTGTCAGTCTAGTCTAGAATAATTTAATAATTGATATTTTTTCATGTTCTTGAACTCTGTAACCTTACCGTTGACCACTGTTGGAAAAAAATGCACAGCCAAAATATTACTGATTAAGAAACAGACAAAGAAACTATTTATAAAATCAGGTACACATGTTATTCCAACTCACTTTGAATGTACAAAGCATATAACTGAATCAAGCATGTTAGACCAGGAAATAAATGGCATACAACTTTACTGCTACCTGAATACTATTCATTGGCAGGATTGAGCTGGGTAAACCTGCACATGTAACATTTCTGCATGTATACTAGCTGCTGTATAAACTACATAACATCCAACCATATTTAAATCCCTAAGTGGACTGTACTAAGTGGTAGTACACTAAATAACAGAATAGTTACAGTTTCTTAAGGAACTTAGGGTTAAATATTACTTGAATAAAAGCACACATGTATTATGTCATCTTCATATGTGTGTGTGTTTGTGTGTGTGTGTGTGTGTGTGTGTGTGTGTGTGTGTGTGTGTGTGTGTGTGTGTGTGTGTGTGTGTGTGTGTGTGTGTGTATGTAAGTACATGTATGTTAAGATTCTATGGATAGTTCTAAAATTAAATGCATAAATAAACATGCTATTGCGCATAATGCAATATTACAAGACATCTCCCTAAAATATGAAGATATGACATGGCCAGACCATAGTTAATGCCATATGCTTAGAACAACATTTCTGAAATGGATTAGTGGCCTACTGAAGTATATGTAACAAGGCAAATATCTAAGTGGAGTCTCTTACCCAAGACTATGTGGCAGTGATATATAACAGGTATATGGTCTGATAACATTAAAGGACAACACAGGATATTAAAGCAGATTGCTCAACCTGCTGTCTCTTTTCGTCCCTGTTCAGTGATGCAGCCTCAAAAAATCACCCATGCAGCTTTAAAAACTAATCCACTCAACTGTTTTCCCTGTTAGGCTTCCTACCTTTCCATACTGTTTTACTTTCACTTTGAAAACCAAGTTGAAAACCTCTAGCTGGCTCTGAAATGATGATGTCACATCTGCCAGAGTTCTTGCTTTAGCTACCGGGATGTTTCCTTCCGCAAAGTGATGTAATTCTCGCCTGATTTGCATGCTGTATAGAAGAGCCAGTGGACCTCCCAAATTGTGATGTCAGAGCTGCCTTGTCCAGCCCACTCTTAACCTAGCAAAAATGTCAAACTATAATCTCACTTATCTGAAGAGCCCTACCAATATGTGACAAAGTACAGGTAGAAGCACAGTAACAGCTGCAAAAACTAAGAGAATAAATTTGCAATGACCATGCATAGACATTAATTGCATGTTTTTACATAAGAAGCAGATGTCAGTCACAATTAATTGACAACACTACATCAGATTACAAGAAGTATGCAATACCATAATTTTCTTAAATTACCACTTAAAAAAAGCATGTGGGTGCTGTCATGCAAGTCTGTGAAATATTTTGCGTTTATAGTGCATCATTTGTCAGCTATTTAACCAAACAGGAAGGAAAAATAAGTGGGAGTTTGATGCTTTGCAAAACAGTGATTATTCCCAGTGCTATGGAGCTTGGTTCTAAATTTTACAGGAGTGCAATAAAAAAAGTCTCCCACTGTAAGGAAGGAAAGGCTGACAAGAAAACAGTACATTAGTCTGGTCACCTGCTGTGAGCTTCCAATCACATGCAGATAATGGGTCAAATTACCCTTAGCTCTTTGACAGCTAGGAAAGGTAGGTGTGAAGGGGGAGGGGAGATACCTTGAAGAACTAGATTTCAACCTTCACAAAATAAATCAAGTTAGCATTTCTAAGAAGAAAGAGCAATAAAATGCACTTTTCAATTCTGTTCTGTAGCATTTGCACTGCTTGTGTTTGAAGTAGTCATTGAAAAAGGATACAAATTTAACCAAAAGTAGGTTACTATAACACAGCAGTAAATGCCTATAAAATCAGTGCACTGACAGGAGCTTTAAGGAAAATGTGGCAGATCTGCTGCAATTTTTTGGAGACAAACAATGCATTCTGGGATACTTAGAGGCAGACTAAACAGTCAGAATTATTTCAAGATGCCAAACCCCATGTGGTCAGAATCAGAAATTGCGTATAAAAATTTCTAAAAAGCTCTAAATAGTCCCAGAGTGGTGTTAAAATGTAGGAAACACCAAACCATGATGAAATAAATATGTTTTTTGAGTCTTATAGAAAAACAAAGAATCCAACAACTCCATGAAATAACTGGTGAACAGAGCAAAGAATCCTAGACCATAAAGACTCCCATTATAAAAGAAAACATTATTAAAAGCCAAACAAATGAATAAGCTCTTTCTTCCAGCTTAACTGGCCTTCATCAGGTTCAAATAAGCAGTAAAAAGTAACGTTCTTATATGCATACAACCACAGGAAATAAATGAATTCAATCAAGGAAAAGATGTAACTTTTCAAACAAATCTAACAAGATACACATTTTCTGTATACCATAGCAAGTAAACAATAATAATACATTTTAAAATCACTTTATAAATACTATATTCTTTGAATATTTTAAATTCTTGAATATGTTAAAAACTCTAAAAAATGCTGCAGTTAAATAACTTAAGTGTTATAAATATGCATGAAATATCTATTAAAATATACTAAAAATATTAAAACAATAAAAACAATTCAAGCCCTGGACTTTAAGATAGGTTTCAAGGAAATGTAATCATTTATTCCCAGTGGATTTGAAGCATTTAGCTTAACTTGCCATATAACTTCTTTCTCCTCCAACAAAAGTTTGTCATCACCACCCTTGGGGTTAAAGACTACTTTTTCAAGTATAGCAAAATGAAAATTGTGGTTGGAATTGTTTGACAAAATATGTCTAAACAAAGCATTATTTGTATTTTCCTTTTGGATGTTATATATGTGTTCATATATTCTATTTTTTAAAAACCTGTCTGTCTTCCCAACATAAAATGCTGGGCAGGCTGTACACATAGCTAAATATACCATCCTTTTATTATTACAATTCACTGTCTGAAATACTATCCTATTTCTACACTCATTTTGCAAATATACACTCTTTTCCTCATATATATATATATATATATATATATATATATATATATATATATATATAGACACACTGATTACAAGCCCCACATTTAGTTGTTCCTTTAACCACCTTTTTATCATTGGTATCTTTATGGTTGTTTTCCAGTTGGAATTTTATATTCCTGCCAGTCTTGTAAACAAATCTAGGTTGATGTCCCAAGGAATTATAAGCGTCATTATTACCTCTTAAAATATTCCAGTTCATTCATATAACATCTTTTATAATGGGTGAATAAATACTATACTTTAAAACCATAGCTTTAGAAAAACAAGTGTGGTTTTGATTGTTGTTCTCCTCCTGATGTATGAGGTCTTCTCCCAAAAATGGTTTATAGAGTACCCCCCATTGTGATGACACATAATCAATAATTTCTTCCACTAAATAAACGAGGTAGCCTCTATCCTGAAACATACTTCCAATCAACTTAAGTTCTTTTATAACATCTTCTTGGCAGGAAGTCATTCTAGCTGCCTGTATACATTGGCCTTTAAGAATACTCTTTTCTGCAAAAAAGGATGGCAGCTTTGAAATTCCAAGTAGGAATTACTAAAAGTGGGCTTATGATGTATATTGGATTTAAAAACGTGTGTGAAATGTAAGTGTCTAAATATGACAAACCAGTATCACTAAACAAATATGTAAACTTAAAATAAGGATAAATATTGTTCAAATAATCAGTAAATTTGTGAATGTCATCCTTATCCCCCTTCCATAAAATAAAAACATCGTCCAGGAAGCATACATAAAGGGTAAAATGATAGTTGAACTTACTGTTAAATACATATCTATTCTCGCATTCTGTGAGCACAAGGTTAGCAAATATGAGGGCACAAGAGGCCCCCATAGCTACTCCTTTTATTTGTCTATAATATTCTCCCTCAAAGTAAATAAAGTTGTTTTCTAACACTATACTCAGCAATTCCAAAATTAAAAGAATTTTATTATTATCAAGATGAGAATACCTGACCATAGATGCGTGGAATAATTCTAACCCCTTATCTTTGGGTATTGAATTGAAAAGATCCACCACATCAATGCTCACAAAAGTCAACTTACTGTCCCATAATTTGTGTTTCAGTCTACTTAGGAAATCCCATGAGTCTATGAGCAAATGAGGGATTTTTTTGTATACATACTTTGACCAACTGTCAATAACTACCCCTATGGGGCAAGTTTTCGACTTGCTTCCTGACACAATAATACGAAAAGGTGGATGCAAATAATCTTTGTGCACCTTTGGTATACCAAACACTGTAGCTAATAAAGGGCTCACTACTTTAACAAATTCATAAATGTCATTTGTAATTCTCTCATCCAACAAAAATTCTTCTAGCCATGATTCTATCCATCTATGAGCTATATTAATTTGATTAATACTGGTAGTTTCATAAAAATCAAGATTATTCAATATTTCAAACATCTTTTCAATATAATTAGTCTGATCAAAGAGCACTATTCCCCCACCTTTGTTAGGTTTCATAACTCTAATTGTTTTATCCTGACAAAGTTTCTGAAATAACTCCCATTCTGTTTGACTGAGATTGTATTCCTTCTCCCTATTGTTGGTCTTATTTGCATAAGTCCTATAAATATCTTCTATAATAAGTCTTTCAAGAGTTGTTAATATAGGTTGTGGGGGGGGGGTTAAACATGCTCTTTCTCTTAAGCTTATTTGTTTCATAATCCTGATGTTTATCTTTAAAAAAATAGTTAAATTGAGTTTTCTAATAAACAGTTTAACTTCTAGTATTGTATCTGTAAGATCTAGTTCAAACGTGGGCACAAATTTCATCCTTTGAGGAACAGAGAAAAATGTTCTAGTATAATTAAAAATCTTGAATTTTTTCCATTCAGATGTAACTTCATTAACTTTAACTATCTCATTTACTGATTTGGGTAAGGTGGCCTGTAACCTGGGTTCTTGTACCAAGTTTTCTGCCCTTTCAGTCCTGAATCCCATTGATTTCCCCTGTTTCTCCAGCTGTTCATTTTTTGGCCTTTCCAAAAATTTTTGTTTCCGGAATTTTTGTATCCCTGATAACCTTTAACTTCCCCTTTATTAACCTGTTTATCATCCCTAACTCAATGACTAGATTTGTTGGACGTATCACTATAATGTATTTCTTTAGTTCTTTTCCAAGTGTAGGCACTTTTCTCTTTGTACTGTTTCATATCCCTTTGTATTTGTCTTTTCTTTCTTTTAAAAGTAGCTGTAGCATTTTTATTAACCATATAAAACTGTTTAAATCCTTCCAATTTTCAAATATTAAGTCCTGTGTAATTTCTTCATTCAGTTGTTCAACTTCGATAAGGAGCCTGCTTATTTTAGCATCATTATGCTTTAACAACAAGCATATAAAATTAAATCCAAACTCATCAAACAATAAATTAAATTCAGACATAACATCATCATTAAAATCAATCACCATTGGTTCCTTTAACTATGCTTATTACATCAATAACATTTTGAAAGTCTGAACACTTCCTTGGGGCACAATTTTCAAAGCAATACATTTCTGAAAGTAGGCATTATCAATCTGCATACGTTTAATAAAACTCATTTTTTTCTCCATAGCCAAAATTTTGTCTTTAAGAGAACCAAAATCGTCAAGACTATGGTTATTAGCTGAAACATTTTCGGTGTACAAGTAATTAATTTCCCCAAATTGAAAATCAAACTTTAAAAAGTCTTCAACACGTGTAATAGAAGCAGTTAAATTTTCAGCAGTATGTATACCACTGCTGTTGCTGGTATTGGCATTCGTACCTGTCGCGTCATGAAAACGGGTAACATTGTTCACCACCGAAGTATAAGTCTGCTAGGGAACAGAGCGTTTAGGTCTGGCACCACAATGAATGTATTCATTAGATGCATCCAGTCCTTCAGCAGGAATGGCATCTTGTTTGCCTACAGAAACACCTTCCATCAAAGTCTGCATGCTGATACTCCTTCCACTGGTCTCACGTAATTCTACCCTATTCTCTCTTTGTCCAGGTGACATCACCATCATCAAGGTGGAAGTAGGAGTGTCCCATGGTTGACTCATCAATTCAATGAGTCTAGTTAGTTCACCTTTCACTATCTGCAGTTCGGAATGCAGACTGTTAAGTTCGTTCCTTTGAACTGGTGAAAAAAGTGTAGGGATCCCGTCCAGGGAATCCATGCTACCAGAAAACCACAGCAAAAATTGACTTATAAAAAAACAAAGAATCCAACAACTCCACAAAATAACTGGTGAATGGAGCAAAGAATCTTAGACCATAAAGACTCCCATTATAACAGCGAACTTTATTAAAAGCCAAACAAATGAATAAGTGCTTTCTTCCAGCGTAACTGGCTTTCATCAGATTCAAATAAGCAGTAAAAAGTAATGTTATATACATACAACCACAGGAAATAAATGAATTCAGTCAAGGAAAAGATGTAACTTTTCTAACAAATCTAACAAGATACACATTTCCTGTATAACATAGCAAGTCAACAATAATAATACATTTTAAAATCACTTTATAAATACTATATTCTTTGAATATTTTAAATTCTTGAATATGTTAAAAATCGAAAAAAATGCTACAGTTAAATAACTTGTGTTATAAATATGCATGACATATCTATTAAAATGTTTTACATATGTTAAAAAATTACATTAATTAAATTAAATTAAATTTACATATTAAGTCACACTATCCGACAGAAGGCTTGCAGTCACAGTCTTCTGAACAATCATTAAACTGTTTTGCAAAGGTCAGTCTCTGCAGACCAACTGTAAGTTTCTATAGTTTACGCCGGCTATTAGCTTCAGTGAGCTGCATATAGAATTGCCACACAACCAGTCATCTTCATTGAAATGTGTGTCTTTCAATATCCTAATTTGCCTTTCCTTTTCTTTTACAAGAATAAAATAAACTGAACTTTTTGCCTTCTTTTAACTCTTCTCAATCATGCCATCTCTAAAGATGTGTTTTATTTATTTATTTAACATTTGTTTACCAGGAAAGTCCAACTTGGAATGAAGCCAATTTTCAGTGGAGGCCCGGTGAGAAACCCTCCAGATGAATGTCTTTGTATTTGTAGTTTAACTCTGCTTATTACATCAATAACATTTTGAAAGTCTGAACACTTCTTGAAAAAATGGTGTAATTAATTGGTAAATTCCAGTAGTGACGTTATGATTTAAATAAAGTAAGAGTCATGCATTTCATTCAAATCTAAAACTCTGTGACCACACAGAATATTTAAAGTGAATTAAACTAGCAGAGTACACTCTTTTAGATATGCCTTCTAGTGTTAGGTGCACAGCTCTGTGACTTAACATGTGGTGCCTTCCTTTCAAAATATTGCTTTATTTCAAACTCTAGAAATTGAAATAAATTGCTAGAAATTAATTCTCTTTTACAAGAACAGTAGCTATTTGTTTTATGCCCATTTCTTTTCTTTCTTTGACTTTAAGAACTAAAGTTTATTTGAAAAATATAATATTTTAACGTGTCGTAATAATGGCAATATGATACTGTGCTCTCTATTCAAATGATGCTACATACACTGTGTTGATCTCAACATAAAGCTACATTTGAGTTTCTGCTATGTATCTTTTCTTCTCAGTGTTTTATCCTAAACTGCAATTTATGTTTAAAATACAATGCCTTAGTTTTGAATGGAAATTTAAATAAAGTCTAAACTAGTGACTGACCTGTAATAGAGTGAGGCATGCTTCTATACTTTTTCTATATATTTGAATGCTTCTATTCCACTGAATTCTCTTAGTGTTAACAATTATCATTGATTTCCTTCTCATAAATCTTTCTACCAAAGCACTAGTTTATAGATGTATAGGCATGATTCTCCTTTGCTTAAAATATAGTAACTAGATAAATTAGGAAACTGCCCACAGTTGAACATGAGAGGGTCCTTGTTCTGGGAATGCATGGTATGGTGAACAATGAGTATATCTTGTCTGGTCATCTATTCATCCATTCACTCATCAATCCTTCCAGCCAGCCATTCATACAACCATTAATTTTCTAAAGCTCTTGCCCTGGTGAGTGTCATGGTGGTAGCAGGCTTTGAGTGGTAGCTCAAACTTCCCTATTCCTAGCAACAGTTTCCAGCTCATAGAGTGAGATCACCGTATATTTGTAGGCAAGCTGAGAGATGCAGTTCTATAGCATACCATGAATCAGTCTTGGGGCCTTTTCATATTTTGCTACGGTTGACACATCTCCAATAGGAGTGGCCAAAAAGCACCATCACAAATTGTCCAAACTTCCTCAGCTGACTTCTCTCAGTGTAGATCAGCATTGGCTTTATTCCAAGATCTTCCTGGGATGCCAAGCTCCTCATTTTATCATGAATTTTTTTCCCCAGCTACTCTGTGAAAGAGTCACATTTCTGCCACTTGTGTCCTCAGTCTCATCCTTTTGGTCTCTACCCACAGCTGACAAACACAGATGAGAACAAGGACATAGCATGACCATTAAACTAAGAGCTTCATTTTAAGACACAGTTCTCACTTCATCACCACAGTCTGGCACAATGTAAGCAGTAATGTTGCTGCTGTTGTGTCCATCAACTGGTCACTTTTCCACTGTTTCTCAGGCTTAGAGAGATGGAGCCTTGCTTGCAACCAAGATAATTCAAGTTTAATTGACAGTTTGGGTGCCTGAGTTGCCCAATGGGGGTGGGGGGTTGCCTCAATTGTCAGCTCACCATTCTGCAAGACAGGAGTTTCTGTCTGCAATCTACCACTCCCCTGATGATGGGAGTATGTTGTAAGTACAAAACAGTTTGCCATTGAATTTAGCATTAACAGAAAGCTAGATGGAAGTAGAAAAGGTAGCAATGACTGCACTGTGGTTATTCATGAGCACTCTAGAAAAACAAGAATGTGGAATAGGTACATGGAATCCTGTTTACTTTCCTGGGCATAAAATATGACCACTTGTGAAATGGTTTAGATAGGCAGAGGTCTGTACTATTTGTCTGATAGTGAAGCTTTTGAAAGTGGGACAACTAACCTGTGCATTAGTATCATCTCATAGCAGTCTATGGTTGCCTAGGAAGATGCAGTTGCACTTGAATAAGTTAGAAAAGAGACTGTCTCAGTTTTTACAAAGTGTTGTTGTCATAGATGATAGTGACATTTAGTGGTGTCACCAAACTATTGAATAAGCCATGTATGTTGGTTTACAATGCTAGGAAAAAGGTCATAGGTTTCTTTGTACCCTCAGTTTGCCATCTCCACAAAATGACTAGTCTTTCCAGAAATATTGACAAACCTTCCCCGTGTATTTTAATGTCAAACAAATACATGTCTGTGTTGTATAATTCAAGACGGTATACATTATCATGGTCCATAGTGTAAATCAAATTGACCCTTAAGTTAGATGTTCTTTTAGGTATAGCTAGGGATGGTGTACTTTCGCCTTCTCTGACCTTAGAGGAATAAAAAGGTTTGCCTTTTCCTTTAAGTATGTCATTAATTCTGGTCTTATTTAGTTCTTACACTATGGACCATGATAACGTATGCCAGGTGATCAGAAAGTTCTGGCCGATTCTAACTTCAGATAAAAAGTTAAAAGAAATTGTTGGAGATAACCCAAGTTTCCTTTTCAAAAATAAAAAGAATCCCAAAAGGATTTTATGCTCAAATGATGGAATATGTAACAACCATGTTCATAATAATTCATCAGGAACAAAGAAATGTGGCCTCTGTAAGGTCTGCAATGTAATCAATTGTAGCAACACATTTAAGCATCTGGTTACTAAACAGACATTTGTTTTTCATGGATTAGCTAATTGCCTAACCAGAAATATTGTTTACATAGCTACCTGCACTTCATGCACTGCATTTTACGTTGGAAAAACTAATATGAAGCTAAAGGAAAGAATTATCAAACATTAATCTGATGTACGTAACAGAAAGGAAACAAATTCTCTTTTCCTTCATTTACGTAAGCAAAATAGTTTTGTTTTCATGGTCATTTCAAAGATACATTTTACTTCCAGAGAAAGAGACCTGAACAATATGACTGAGAGAGAGGAAGCCAAATGGATAATGTGGCTGAGGGCAGATAAGCCCCCTGACCTTAATGGCTGTATTCCCTAAAATCCTTTTCTTAAAAATAGACGAGCGATGAGCTATGCTCACTTATGATCTGCTTTCATTGCTAGAAACCTTAGGTATACTGACTTAAGCTCTGATGTCCCAAAGAAACTGTTGAAATGAAATAAAAAGAAGTGCCCTAAATGACCATCTTTATTTTTATTTTTCATCTTTTTCTCTCAAATCTTGTTTTTTATGTAGAGCTTGTTCTTTTAACTAGAACCTACTGAAAAGATTTTACTAATATTCCTTCTGAAAATACGTCTGAGTCTGTCTTAGAAATGTCAAACTGTCATGTTGTTTTAAACAAACCCCAGGATTCATGAAGCTTACGCCAGGTGCAGGCATAGCATAGGCGGTATAACACCAAATATGGCCACTGAGCGATTCAGGTATGATCCAATTCCACGTGCACTACTGGCGTACGCCAGAACTGCGCAGCCCTCGGCTTAGGTATGCTAATCACCCCATGCGCAGTGCCGCACCATGCAAATGAAGGTACATTGCGATTCATAAAGTGGTGCAGGCATAGCGTAAGCCCACGGAAATGTAAACCAAAAAAACACGGTTTACATTTTTCCATACAGAACATCGGAGCTATGAAAGTGGACCAGACTCATGTATTACAAAGTTAACATATGCCAATGGCTAAATATACAGTGAATGGCATAAGAAAAGATGCACAACACCTAAAAAACAACATTTAATGTCATGTCCACAGTATTACAAAGTACAACCGTAGGGCATGTGTGCTCAAATGGGAACACAAAGAAAATATATACAAATGTCATAAAATCGCAATGTAATACAAATCAGGATTTCAACATAATACTCAATGGTATGCATGGTACAACACAACCAAGCTGCAAGGGTTGCTAAGGGTCTGTGACAGTGTTTGGCATGGTAACTATGAATTAGTAGTCAATGCCATGCAAATGAGGCAATACTGAATCGCAAACGTCCCGCCGGATTAAGGCTGTACCATACGGCGCAGTGCTACAACACCGAGGAGTGGCTCAGAGGTATACATGACATCAGCAGTGGGGTATGCCACCGTAGCTGTAAGCACATTGGAGCAATGCAAATCTGGCCTGGCCATTGCTAAGCAAAGCCACAGGACAGGGCTGGGGAGGTAGGTATGGCATCGTTTAGCTGAGAGCACATATGGTGCCCGAAAGTGCATGTGTACGGGGATGAAAATGAGACCAAAACCCGGTAAGCGGATGCACGTGCCGTGCACCATAGCACAAACAGGAAGGTCAGGGGAAGAAAAGAAGGAAATGCCACAGTAGGGTAATTGGAGTACAACTGAGCAATTAACACCTATTAACTCACAGCGGGCAATCGACGGCAGCTGACAAGTCTGCTCGCAGAAACCTGCAAAACAGGATAGGGGAGGTGTCGGATTGCAAAGAAAGGAGAACTGTCATAGCAGAGCAAAGCAAACCTACAGTAGACTAGCAATAGAACACATTACGCAAGATAAGCCAGGTCTAGGAAAGTACAAATGAAAGCAGGCTGCTGGATGCATGCCAAAAAATGGTAGGTGAAACGTGATGAAATGTAAAGGGAAGGGCAAGAGGTAATCCACGACAGCCAAATGTAATTCAACACCAAAGGCACCACAATAGTAGTGCCTGTAGTAAAACACATACGATGCCCTGTAGCTACGATCGTACATACACACCCTATGACATCATCATTGTTCACAGCACAATAATATAAAGTGTGAAAGCACCCCACACACACCTGTGTATTCCCAAACACTGCACCATAGGTGTAAATACACAGGGAACTTTTAAAATGTACATGTTAGGAGCTGCCATAGCTATGATTCATCACCATGTGTTAGAGACTGACGGTGTTGTGGAGGATGATGCTGACAACCACCGCAGGCCCCAGAGGAGGAGAAGATTGTTCAGACCAAGGGTAACCAACCAGGTGCTACATGATCTGGAGATAGTAGAGCGTTACAGGGTGGACAGGGACATCTTACAGCAAATAGTTGAGCTGTGCCGGCCACACCTGAGATCCAGAAACAACAGAGGGGAACCCATCCCAGTGGACATGAAGGTATGTGTAAGCTTGCGAATACTAGCCACAGGTACCTTTCAAAGGCCAACTGGAGATATAATGGGGATCTCACAGGCATCAGCATCCAGGGTACTACACCAGTTCCTAGATGCCATGTTACCACATGCCAGTGAGCATATATACTTCCCCCGAACTCAGGAGGAGTTGGCCAGCAATATGCATCACATCCACCATGTGGCACACTACCCGGAGGTACTGGGTGCGATAGACTGCACGCACATACATATCAAGTCACCACCCAGTGAGCATGGTAGGTGCTACATAAACCACAAGGGATTCCACTCCATCAACTGCCAGGTCATGTGCAATGCCCAGGGCATTATCATTGATGTGTGTACTGGCAGCCCTGGAAGCTACCATGACTCCCATATCTGGCATGCCTCACAGCTGATCAGGTATTTGTCAGGGGAGACATCCCACATGACCACCTTGTGGGGGATGCTGGCTATGCACTGGAGCCTTGGATGATGACTCCCATCAGAAATGCACAACACACCCATGCAAGACTGCCATAATGAGGCACATGCACAAACCAGAATCATCACAGAGCATGTGTTCGGGATGCTGAAATCACAGTTCCGTTGCTTGGACGCATCTGGTGGAGCCTTGCAGTACTCTCCAGGCACATGTGCCCACATCTTCATAGTATGTGCCATGCTACATAATATGATCCTGCGGAAACAGCTGCAGCAGGGACAAAATGGTGAAGGCCCTCATAACCCACCGCAATTGCCAAGGCCATCACAGGCACAGAGGATTTCAGACCACGAACACCCTGTGCCAGCCCCAGTAGGCAGACAGAGGCATGCCCAATATGCCTATGCCTTGGCAAAGAGGGAATGTATAGCACATACTCTGACAGTGTAGGCCCCTATGGACTGACACACCTCTCCACCTGCACACACAGTAAAATGGATGGCACACACACACAACCACCTGTAAATTGTAATGTATAGGTGGGCTACTGTGTGAATCCTACATAGGCAGCCCTCAACTATTGTACACACAACAGCTATTGGAACAAGGAATGTCAACACCTGAACAGTACACGCACCTATCAGCATATGTTGGTACTGTGTGTATAGGTTCCTAGGTACATCGGTAGGTACACGCCCGATTGCCAGAGGCCATACACCAATCGAGGCAAACAGTGTCTGCTGTCACCACAACATTGAGTAACCAACTGTCACTCAGTGGAGCAGAGGCAATCGTGGGATCCCATGTGTGTAATCACTGTTCTCCACACATTCTGCACGGATTCCCTGGTGCGTTAATGAGGGGCTCCACATAATGTAATCATGGATGTCATGCCAAGGCATGGGGTGTGGCAAAATGGCTGTTGGATACAGCTAGGAAACCTTGCCCGTACATGCTATAGTTGATAACCATCCCTGTGAATGACGTCCGACTAGCCATTGTCCCATGTCTATCACATGTGCAATACAGGCGATCCGTGGCAGGATGTTGAACTGCTGTACAGTGCCGTGTAGATGTATATGGCAAAACACATGCATGTAAAGGTTTCCATGCGTATGTGTGCATTGTCACTGCTCAAGTCCATTAAGACAGTGTATGTGTTGATATGTGACATATACACAGCATCAAGGTCAACAGCATTACTGTGGACACATCCAGGCATGTGCTGATAGGTAAGAACACTAGTGCAGGCAAACAGACATGCCCACATCAAGACAGCATTCACATGGAGTATGAACAATGTATTGAGGTGACACACATATATGGTGATGATATCCAATGCATAACGGGTGTTACATGTGTGTGACACAAACATGTCAGTCGTGTCAGTGTCATGATGATTTGCAAAGATAACTGTGCAGATGTACTAGATTTACTACAAATGTATGTGCAGCAGTATCTCTGTACATCTCTGTGATACTGTGACCTGTCACCATCATTATGTCTTACAGATAATGTCTTGTTCATGCCTGCCAGCGTACAGCCGCCAGGAGGATGATGTCCTCATCCCGTACCTCCATGAGATCTACGAGGTGTTGTTCATCCATGTGCCACAGCATGCCCAGCAGTATGACGACCTGTGGCAGGATATTCGCAGGAGGGTTAATGATGTGGGTGGCCATAACTGCACCTACCAGCAGGTGCGCAGACACTGCATGGACTTGATACGACATATGAAACAGCATGCCACTGCAATTGCCAGGGAACAAGGTGGAACAGGTGGTAGGCCACCAACCCAGTCCCCATTCACACCCACCGAGGAGCTACTGGCCAGTCTGGGGACACCCTTAGAACAGCATCCACAAACACTAGCTGCCATCGGGGAGGTGGGTGTCTCCCAACCAATGAGCCTGGACTTGTCTGGTAAGTCAGTACTGCACATATGACTATTATATCCCATTTAGTTGCATGTGTCACTGTACATTATGTAATGTAACATCATATGCAAGGTATGTTTACACACATGCTGCATACTACAGTATGCTACCCTGTGTATGCACACATGTGCATACTATATGCTATTGTACAGGCGAATGTGGTAACATGCACAGTGCACCCTGTGGCTGTCATACAGTCATGGATAATGTTCAAACTGCTGTGTCACCCCTATACAGGTACCTCTGGCATGCCGCACAGACATCAGTCCATTGCAGGTGAGACTGTCACCAGTATCAGGCATGTTAAAGCATAGATCTATTCGCCATGTGGCCAGTTAACACTTGTACACTTGATGTTTGGTCCAGTCATGATATACAGGTCACATCTCCCATCATTCACACTGGCTACCCATGTGCAATATATACAAATGAAATGATACACTGACATGAAACCACAGTATCCATCATTGCTACATGTGTGGACAGCTGTGCATACAACAGTGGAGGTGTTGTGCAATGTAGGCATATGTACTATACATTGGAACAACACATGTTTGGTACACAAACAGTACCACACAGTGAGCTGGGATATGGACAGCCCACAGGAGTCACCATTGTGTTATATGCCCCTGCAATGGGTGCACACATTGTGATGTGCCATCTGACATGTCCCAGACACGTAGTGTTCTGGCTGCAATATTGTCACACTATCCCATAACACATACCAAACCTACAACCCGTTGTCTGCATAGCCCTGTGGATGGTGACATATCTGACATCTATGGATGTATGTCATATGGGACAACACAGACATGTGAGATAGATGGCCATCACAAACATTTGGCCAACACATGTTAACACATGGCCATGGGGGATGGCAAGAGACATGTAGCCACACAGTAGATGTGATGTGTATACACCCTGTTGCACATTGTCCACACATGGTCCAATTATAGCCTTAGTTGACTGATTATACAGTTGATGTGGTACACTGGATATCCTAAAAGCCTGTGCACAGCTAGTGGAGGTGTCACTTAAGTCTACCATATAAGATGTGTTGAACATCACAACTGTGTCATAGCATGACAGTAGTCACCTGTACAGCTTCCACAGACATTGACATCACTTCAGGCCACAGATACTGTACATTTCCCTTGCTGCTTTAGGACATCACCGTTAGCTGTGCACCTCATGTGTGTGGTACATCAATGTCATGTGGGACATGGTGAATTTACAAGTCTGCCATGTGTGGACATGGTTGCCAGGCAGCTAAGACTCTGTAGTAGTTGTGCAGGGTTGTCATCTGTAGGTCTTCCAGTGACCTGTCACATGACACAGCATGGTTTGGTGTGCATACACCTCAGCATTGTGGGTCACAATCCACAGTTATATCATGGATATGCATGCAGTTATGGCTATGCAATGTGTGCATATTATGCACTGTATAGCAATATAGACGCCTCATGATGCCATGCAATGGCACAGTGTCTGTACTTCACACTGTATAGCAATGTAGACGGCTCACACTACCCTTCCATGCTCATGCACATTTGCTAAACATGCATTCTATCTGTAGGGCATACAGACAACACTGCAATGTGATGCCCATTACAACGCTGTACATGTGTCAGGGCACCATTGTGTCAGACATGTATGCATGTTAATGCACACATCAGCAGATTACATGTCAAGGTCACTTCAGCCATGTGTACTGTTAACCTGTTCTGGTCCACATGGTGTATCACGGGGATGCATGCTTACTACCATGATTGTATGAACTGCATGGCTACTGATATGACACCTGCTTGCTGTTGTGTGCAACCCAGGGAGGTATGCTAACTAACACTATTAATGTCTGAGCTGCATGCCGTCTGCTGTATCACATGTATGCTGCAAGCCATCTGTCAAATCACATGCATGGTGTGTCTGTGTGTTTGTGTGTGTGTGTGTGTGTGTGTGTGTGTGTGTGTGTGTGTGTGTGTGTGTGTGTGTGTGTGTGTGTGTGTGTGTGTCTGTGTGACTGTGTGTGTGTGTGTGTGTGTGTGTGTGTGTGTGTGTGTGTGTGTGTGTGTGCGTGTGTGTCTGTGTGTGGGTATATGTGTGTGTCTATTGTAATTTAGAGTCTTTCTTTGCATTCACAGGTGATGTAGGTGCATTACCCTCCTGCGGACCATCTGATGTTAGTTTCCCCACAGATACTAGCAGTGATGAACATATGCATGAGGTACAGGCAGGGTTGTCAGGGGCTGAATCTGTGCCAATGGTTGCCATCCCAGCTATGTCCCCCTCTTCCCTGCACACAGTTCTGCTGCCAACACATACTGCATCACCAGTGGCCATAGAGGAAGGACAGTCAGCTTCTGTTAGCATGGAACAGGAATGTGTGGTGGCTACAGAAGGTGTGTCTCCACACCATGGTGTCAGTGTAATGACTGCAGATGTGCCACACAGGCATGTGACCAGTGCTGCTCATAGGAGAACCTCTGGCAGACATGCACCTGCAGGACAGAGCGCAGCAGCTGGTGTCTACAGACGCATATTCCAGACTGCAATGGTGGCACAGGCACGTGCTGAACAGCAGAACAGAGAAGGGGGAGGCTGCAGAGGGCTGCTATCTGTACGCTAAATGACAACATCCAGGCATTGGCAAATGCTCAACAGCAGATTGCTGATGTTCTGGACAGGTGATTGGGTGACATGGTCGGAATCCTTGACCGTAGCATGGCAATCCGCGAGCTTGAGCTGTCTGTGCTGGAACATCTGGTAGGAGTGAGGCATAGGCCACATGGACGTAGGCCAACTACACCACCTATTGCAGGTCAATGTGAGCGTGCCACCTCATATGCCCACTCCCATAGTGCCAGTAGCAGTAGCAGTGCAGCTGGTGCTGTGCTGTCCACACCAGGACACAGCAGGCCACGTGGACAAGGCCCTGGACATTCCTAGCAGGGACACGGTTCCAGTAGACATGTGTCGTCGGACAGTAGCCAATCTGTTCCTCTGCCTGGTTGTGCCTGTGCAACCCCTGGCAAGCACAGGTCACATGGCTGTGGCTGGACACAGTGAGCTGTACATCCTGGTCTGTACAATCTGGAGCTGTCAGTAATACCCCTGTGTAGGCCTCACAAAAGTCAGAACTGTGTGCACACATACACGCACACGGTAAACACATCTGTAGGGCACCGCTACACCCACATGCATAATGACCACACATGTCCAATCAGATCACCGGCCCTTACCCACACACATGATGTCATCCATTAGTGCAGCCTATGCCCCTGGCAAACATTATCACCCTGTGCATATGATGAAGCCTGTGCCGCATCCCTGTCATCCACACCATCGGTGCAGGGGCATGCTCAAATGGTCTGATGCACAGGGTGAACAGAATAGTGAGAGAAGTGTATATTACATTAGTTGTGTACTGTTGACACGCACCAGACATACCATGTAGTACAGGTTTATCATGCATTGTTATATGTTCACAGTATGTGTCTCGGTAACAACAGTAACAGCATGTTGGTAATGATGCCCTGGTTCCCTCCTTATAGTCTACTTACATGTGCCAACAAGTAGCAGTGTTTGCAGTTTCCCATGTGTAAATGTGGAGTACTCACAGGCACGTATGGCAGTATCAGCATGCTATACATAGCCTCAACCTGATTGTTGGAAAGGCTAACATACCACAGATGTCCACACATATACTGATCCAGAAGCATGCGGGCTGTTTAATAGGCTACAGTGGCTAGAGACATGACATCCATACCAGGTCACATCACAGGTATGTTGACATGGTGCAGGGGGTGTACACAGCGGTCCGGCCGTTGATAACATTAGAGGCCACTTGATAGCATGAGGCCTCACTGTGTAGCAGTAATACCCTGTCACATTACAGGAACATGCCCACACTCACGGGGTCAACAACACTATAACGCACACTCCATAGTGTTGAGGTGAGGACCCCTGCCTATGTGGTAATCACCCTCACAGTACTGTGCACACACACGACGCGACACAGAGAATGAACATGTACAGGTAGCCAGTACAGCTGAGACCGATGGCATCAACAGGGTAGTAGACTGCATCACCATGAGGGGTTAGGGATCCTGTGTGTTCTGTATGGTAGCATACACCCTCACTCCATGCACCAGACAGCCATACATACATACACACACACACACACACACACACACACACACACACACACACACACACACACACACACACACACACACACACTGTGGAGTCCACAAATGTCATTCACATATGGATAGCTGACGTGTGTGATACACACACCACCCCTGCCTACGTCATGCTTTCCGCACTGCAGTATGTACAGATCTCTACAACAGTGTACAGGGGTGTGTAACAACTGGGATGTATTCCCACCATATGTGGCATATATGGTCACACAAGCAAACACACATGGCAGTACTGTGAATGATACACCTGCTATATGATGATATGTCTGACAGACATGCAGCAGTATTGGCCGCATTATGTGTACCAACGCTACCTCTGGCAATTGTGCTGTTATATGCACATGGGAGGATGTAATTGTTACATGTGTCAAGTGACTTACAGTCAGTAACACCCGACCTCTGTGTAGGTTTTATGTCTTCACCGTCAAGTAACAGTAACATAGCGTACTGTTTGCACATGTAATGGTAGGATGGCGTGTGACACAGCTGTGAGCCGTTCCCAGCAAACATCCATCTGCAAAGGTGGATCACCACTTTATGTACACACATCCATCCATACCTGATGTACATCCTACCGTACTGTCAGTATTTCACCATATACAGGTGTCAATGATGGGGCTGCATTGCAACTGCATGTTGTAGTTAGGCACAGATGAGTTACATACATCAGCTACTGCACATGCATGGTAGCTGCATGCACACTACTAAATGTACATGTGTGTTGGTCCTACATGCCTGTCATGTAGCCATGTTTGTATGCATTGCAATTGGTGAACATGTGTGATGACATACATAACACATGGACTGTTGTATGATATGATGGGTGTCATGGGTAACTAGTACAGAGGGAATGTGTCCTTGGCCAACATTGCTACCTCATGTACGTTTAGCATTCAACAGCCATGGACCTACCTTCCATTTGCATGCGTGTGATTGCTGTAGCCACTTGTCTGCACAGAGGACAGCAAAAGCTATGCTATGTACATATGTGTTGTGTGTGTGCGTGGTCCATGCACATATCCACTGCGATTACATGTATGTCATATCCAAACATGTGTGTTCTTTGGTGTACAGCAACAGTCATCTGTCACAGCTGTGTAAGACCCAGGGCCCCTGTTATGTGTAGAGCAGACCTGGTTATGTACAGTGGTATCATTGCAATGCATAATACATGATGGAACCCTGTCAGTACATGTGTAGTCTGCACAGTTGTTGTAGACCTATGTACAGTCCACTAGTCAGGAGTCACATGGTGTTGTGGTAATGTATGGCTGTGTGTTGCTGGTCCAACGACATGGTGATGTCTGAGGGCTACATAGTAGACTGCGGTGTGTACCTCTGTGATCTGCACCTGAGACATCTGTGATGGCTCCTGAGTGTGTACTGGTCAGTACATGTGAGTGGCCTTCATGTACGTGGGGACAGTAACACCATACTGTGCCCTTCCATGTTTAGAATCCGTGTGCATGCAAAACAGCCCTTTGCAACTGCTAAGTGTGTGAGCATGCCCAGTACGCCGTTGTGTAGATGGACACACAGTACATTCCAAACTGTGCCCTTCCATGTTTAGAATCCGTGTGCATGCAAGAAGGCCCTTTGCAACTGCTAAGTGTGTGAGCATGCCCAGTATGCCGTTGTGTAGATGGACACACAGTACATTCCAAAATGTGCCCTTCCGTGTTTAGAATCCATGTGCATGCAAGACGGCCCTTTGCAACTGCTAAGTGTGTGAGCATGCCCAGTACGCCATTGTGCAGATGGACACACAGTACATTCCAAACGAACGTGTGATACTAAATGTGTGAGCATGCCCAGTGACACCTTGTGTCGGTGATATGCCTCTGTGTATGGGCATGGCCATTGACATCCTGTATAGCGATGGTGGTCATCCAGGCAACAGATGTCCATTTTCCACATCAGGATAGATGCCTACATTGAACACACTGGTTGATTGTCTTGAAGGGTGTACTGTCTGTGGCGCATCCTGTATCTATGTAGTGTTGTAATAGTGCTCCGTAGATAGGCAGTTGTCCAGCTCACACCACTGCTGTGTGTTTGTCTACATTTACCTTGGGACAGTAATATGCTTTTAGACTGCTCACTCTCTATACATTCCCTATCGACGTCCTTGCCTTTGTGGATGATGTCATCCACCTAGAAGTATGCCTCTGGGAGTGCTGTGTTCCAGTAATCTCGGTAGCGCGTTCTGTAACTGCATAATGCTATAGTGTGATAAGGTAGTTAGGTGTATGTTCGACTCCCAGCCTTGTCAAGTGTGTGTATGTGTGTATTTCCAACTGCCTGGGGACAGAGTAATGCTTTTAGATGGCTCACTCCACATACATTCCCTATCGGTGTCTTTGCCTTTGCGGATGATGTCATTCACCTAGAAGTATGCCTCTGGGAGTGCTGTGTTCCAGTAATCTCAGTAGCACATTCTTTAACTGCGTAATGCTGTAGTGTGATAAGATAGTTAGATGTATGTTCGACTCCCAGCCCTGCCAAGTGTGTGTGTGTGTGTGTGTGTTTCCAGCTGCCTGGGAACAAAGTAATGCTTTTAGACGGTTCACTCCACATACATTCCCTATCAGCATCTTTGCCTTTGCGGATGATGTCATTCACCTAGAAGTATGCCTCTGGGAGTGCTGTGTTCCAGTAATCTCAGTAGCATGTTCTGTAACTGCATAATGTTGTAGTGTGATAAAGTAGTTAGGTGTGTGTTCGACTCCTAGCCCTGCCAAGTATGTGCCTGTCTGTGTGTGTTTCCAGCTATCTGCAGACAGAGTAATGCTTTTAGACGTCTCACTCCACATACATTCCCTATCGGCATCTTTGCCTTTGCGGATGATGCCATCCGCCTAGATGTATGCCTGTGGGAGTGCAGTGATGCCGGAACTTTGCAGTTCGTTCTGTTACTGCATAATGCTGTAGTGTGGTAGACTAGACAGGTAGGTGCTTGATTCCAGGGCATGGCAGGTGTGTGTGTTTGGCAGTTATACCGTATGTGTTGGTATCTGTGGGTGGCTAGCTGCGGGATGTGTTCAGTTTGTTTTGTTGCTGACCTATATAGTGTCCACAGCTCGCATATTCTGCCAAGACACTGGGTTGTCAACACATACATTTGCCAATAGGTCTGGTGAGTAACTGTCAGCAGCCCTACTCTTACCCTTGATACTGTCTGACCCGTGTGATGCAACATAACACACGTGCCTTGATAGTAACAATGCTACATGATGCAGGTGGCACATGTAGTTTCCTTTTCATTCCTGTCTAATGCATTGCTGTCATGTGGTCCGCTGTTGTGATATAAATGCCATATCTACATATGTGTGTACATGTATATGTGTGTATGTATATATATATATATATATATATATATATATATATATATATATATATATATATATATATATATATATATATATATATATATATATATATATATATATATATATATATATATATGTCCAAATATATATATTTGTATATTTGTATATATATATACAAATAATATGTATGATATATGTAGATGTAGAGATGGACATAGATGTGAACATATGTCTGGGGACATTAGCACTATTGAATGTTTGTGCCAGATGATCTGTACGTGATAACCTGGGATCTATGTATATCTGCCATGGCGTGGTGGTAATGCACATTGTCTGTAGTGTGCAGGGCCATGGGTTGTAGTCGTGTAGACACCGGTTATTTTGTTGCTGGGAAGACCATGGGACATCGAATATGGTGATGGTAAGGCACCTGTTGCCAGTTGTGAATGGATCTGAGCGACACTGAGCAGTGGTTAATAATTTGGAGGTTTGGTATGGGTCATATAACTATTCATTAGAAGACTATACTATACTATGCAGATGAGGTTGACTATGGTGTATCACATTTATCACCAGGGTGTGCTGCTGGTCCCTGGAGTGTATGTGTGTAGTCAGCTGGGTGCAGGTCTCGATTATAGTTGACAACATGGGAGGGGTGTCAGGCATACTGTACGTACATTGCAGAACTGTGCCTCGGGAGTGCTCCTGCCTTAGCACACCTAAGCTAGGGGTGTGTCTATACCTGCCTGGTGACATTGGGAGGGATGACAGCAGTGGCGGGGTAGTCAGGGAGTACAGGCTGCACAAACAGGTGTTGATCAGCACAATCAGCAGATGACATGGCCAGCCCGCACATGAACAGTATGTTAATCCGAGCAAGCAGCATACACACAGGTTTCGTCCACACTCTACACCACCGGTGTATACCTGCAGGGACATTTCATGACACAGTCCAACCAAATGACACGGGCTTCAGCAGGCAACATATACCAACATGTGCAAGAGACTGGGGCAGTGAGGATGTGTATGCTGCTGAACAACCCTTACTGGGGTGACATAAGACTTTATAGACCGAGGGTGACTTACCAGGGGCGACATGGGCTGAGGATGTTGGAGCACTATGGGGTGGACAGAGACCTCCTACAGCAGCTTGTTGACCTGTGCCTGACATATCAAACAGCCCGCAGGAAATGCATCACAGTGGATACCATGGGATGTGTTGGCCTAGGTGTACTAGCCACAGATACCTCACACAGCACAACTGGGATATCATGGGTATCTCACAGGCATCTGCATCCAGAGTATTGCACCAGTTCACAGATGCCATGTCAACACATGCTAGTGAGCACGTACATGTCCTCAACACACGTGATTAGTGGACCAGCAATATGCATCTGTTCAACCACATGGATGACTACCCTGGGGTACTGGGTGCTATAGCCTGCACACGTAGCACCACCCAGGGAGCAGGGTAGAGCCTACAGTCAGTGCAGGGGCATACCCTCCAACAGCTAGGCCATATGCAATGGCCAGGGCATAAGATTGAATGTGTATGCTGTCTGCCCTGGAAGCTATGATGTGTCCGATATATGGCTTCTGACACAGCTGTAGCACACCAATGCCTATATGGACATCCCCTACAATCTCCTAGTGGGGGATGCTAGGTGTAGTGGCTGATGACAACCATCAGCAATGCACACACACCTGAACACTCACACCATACTGAGGCGGATGCACAGGCAAGACATATACTTGTGCATGTGTTTGGGATGCTTGGTTCACAGTTCTGGTATCCGGACACATCCGTTGGAGCTCTGCAGTATTCACAATCTACATGCATACAAGTTGTTATGGTATTTGCTATGCTACACAACGTTATCCTGCAGTAACAGTTGCAGCAGGAACAGCATGGGGCAGGGCCACACAGCCCAACACCACTGCCAAGGCCTGTACAGGCACAGTGTGACTTGGTGAAGGAACTACCTGAGTAGGGCACAGTCGGTGAAAGCCCATGCACAGTATGACCTGCCCTTGCCAAAGAGGCAACACAAGGCATATGCACTGACACAGTAGGTACCCATGGATTTCCCCTCTCTGACCCGCACAAAGTACAATGGATGCCAAACATGACAGTACCTGTGCTCGGCCATGTATAAGAGGTGCACTGTGTGCATCCAACATAGGCAGCACTCTAGCACCGTCCTCAGGTCTGGAACACACCCAGGGTATGTCTATTGACCTAACAAGTGGCAGTTGTATTAGAATGTGTACTTACCCATTGCTATGGTATGTATGTGAGCATACAAGTGACTGTGGTGGCCTAATGTTAGGGCAGCAGACAGTACACATCCATAGTGGCACCATGACCTCTGTAGCACATACGGGGGTCACAATAGTAGCCTGTAGTACACAGGGTGTCCTAACCCACTGCAGATTATGGGATGACCATCATGTGTGTCCATACAGCCCACACATGTTCCATGCAGCTGGACAGATGTGGACCAATACAGACAAATGATATACGATGGCCTATGGATATGCCCAATGACTGACCCCAACCCCCTATGACACACACAGATGACAGCAGGCCAGGCAGTTTGATGCAGGTTGTGTAAGCTAGGATGTCCAACACCACTGTGCTGGTAATTAAAGCTGGGAACGGACGTACCCTGGTATCCCTCCAACCAGCAATTTAGGTAGGTCCACACACTGACATGGAGTACCCGGCATACCAGTACAGTAGTGGCAGATGTGTACAACTGTTGGCTGTGCCCCCCATCACACCTACACATGTGAGAGTCATGTGCACCACCCACGGTGCTGTGTAGGACTGTGGTTGTGGTTGCATGTCCCTCCATGCTATGCAGACATGTAGCAACTGTCAACACCACATGACCATTAGCTACCCTGCAGACACAACATGACACCTGTCTGTGTAGAACGGAGGGGTCAGCAACACAGTACTATCTGGACATGTGACACATGCAATACAGTTGAACATACTTTGCATGCTCACACACATGACGGTATGACGGTATTGTCAGTCAACAACATGCGTAACAGTCATACTGGGCATGCTCACACACTGGAACATAGGACGGCCAGGCATGCACACATCAGTGGTCCGGACATATCTGCCAGTACATTGCTATACTGTTGGATGTCTGCACTGTATGGTGTTTGTGGTCTATTGTCTGTACATATGCCATGGTCTATTGTTAATTCACATGAGCTATGTGCGCAGGGTACTTCTACCATCACGTGTATAGGGCGGTTCTTTGTTTGTGGACAGGCCGACGCCTTTGGATACAGACAGGGTATGGCACAGTCCAGCAGGTGGGAGCTGTTGTGTGTGGGTTTGCACAGTGTTAAGCACTGCTGACCTCCGGTCACAGCACCTTATACACGTTTAGACTACACATTTCTTTGACAGTGCACTACTGGCATACTGGTAGACAATCACGCTTACAGCCGCTCGTTCTCCGACATTTCCGCTTACATTTGTCACTCACACTGGGTGTGTGCGATCCCTTCTGATGCGTATTACATCGGACTACATGACTACAGTATCGGGTATGTGTAACCATTTTACAATGGCAGCCGTTCGACTATACGGACTCAGCGGCCTGTCCAGTGATGTAATCATATTATATGCGTGTTCCATCATATGATCTGCTCCCATCTGCCTGATACATGGGAACCGATACTCTGCAATGCTGACATGTGACTTGAGTTTGTTAACGCAGCTGTCTGCCGAGTCATGCTACCGCATACCTACTGCACGTTGACCACCTTTCAGATTGCACGACGGGAGACTGTAGGAGTGACACCTTTCCCACTTTGAATGGGACAGTCCCTCATCACACATATCACATGTGACAATACCAGAACTCTCCTCCAATCAGGGATACATTTCTGCAGAATCAGGGACAGGTCAAGAAAAACAGGGACACTTTTACAAAAGTAGTGCTATTAACTTGACACATTGACAGAATCAGAGCATATGACTTAATACACATATTCTGAAGTAACAGTTGTTTATAACTCTTACTTATTGTCATTAGTCAGTAAGTGTAATTCACCACCTTTCCTTCAACAGCCACTAATTTTAGGAGGGATTAAGAAGGACACAGTTAGACTTTCAGTCAAACTCAGGGACGTACCTGACATTCAGGGACAGTTGAGTGGTATGGACAATACTCTAGCCATTGCAACTGTCCTGATTAGGGGATCTTCTCATGTTGTAGGTGTCTGTATTGGTTGCTTGTTACAGGTCTTGTATACCTGACACGTCGATATGTCATATGTAGTAGCATAAGCAACTATACTGCTGCTAGACCATGCTTTGATTTGTTCCGATATTTATATTTCTGTACTATGCATGGCTGTAGGTATGTTCTGCCCTGGTACATTGGACAGTTCTACAGAGCAGGTTCCACTTTGGCCATTCAGACTGGTGGTGGCCCTATAGACCCTATATGTAGAGCTATCACATGTGTCAAGGCAACACATACCCACAGCCAGTAGTAAATGGACGACTTCCACGGTTTGCATACGTTAAGGTTATTCATGTAGCATTATAATCAATAATACTGTTTCCTATTACATGTAGCTGTTACTGATACAACAAATTGATGTCTGACACCACTACACACACTATATAGCCTCAATTTCCAAACTCACAGGCCATGTGCCATAACTGTCATTTTGCAAGACACAACTGCCCAGACGGGTGTGTCCCTCACAGGCGTACGGGTGTTGAACCTCTTCTATTATGCTATCATCTACCTGAGGTGGTCAGCAACTTATGCACTTTCCATCAGTAGCAGAACTCACATACCAATGGGTGTGAATGAGCACTGTATCAGGAACAATGCATAACACCCTGTGGTACACTATTAACCAGACACATTCACAGTCACAGAGCATATGTATTCATTCACGTTTGTCGAGGTGCATGCCTCTTATGACTCATACATGTTGTCATCTGTCATTACCTGTATTCTGCCACCTGTTCACCTAATATCACTAGTTCTGGCAGTGTTTATTTGGACTTTGTTACATTCTGATACATAACTATGGGCGTCCATGCTAATCGGGTACACAGCACTGTGTAGGTCTCTATGTATTCCCTGATGGTTTACAAACTATCCGGTAGATGTGCTCTTCAGGTTTGGGAGGTGTAGGTGTATGCTATGCCCACATAGGAATATTAATGACTTCCACTGGGCGGGCCTACTACATCTCTGCCAGCCAGCACCTGCACACTTAAGCCCATTAATGCATACCCATGGTCCACCTACCTGGCACCCCTCTACAGCAGTCGTGACAAATACTTACTGCGAGCGCAGCTGGGGTATGAGCACACCCCTACACATTGCCCACTCTCCCCATCTCATTACACATGTAAGTTTTGTCAACCCATGTATTATCACACTTGCACAACCTACTGTTCCATGTACACCTACATCCTGCTCGTATTAATGTCAGCAGATTCACACGTACACTGAATTTTTGGGGTCCCGCAAGGGACACCGTTATCCATGTTTAAAGTGTAGAACTTGCAGAACTCTCCCACTGGTCCTTTCCTACCAGTGTTTTGGACAGCGGCAGTGTATTGATCCGTATTGCCTGTCTGTATGTCTGTCCGGCCTAGCTGGGCGATGTGGGGGGTACAACGTTTCTTTATTGAACCTCCCAGTCACATATGCCCAGGCTGTAACTATGTTACCCCTAATTGCTGTGAAATAACCTATTTATGTAAATGTGTATATCTACACTGACATATATATATTTTGTTTTGTGTGTATGTGTATATATCACTACCTGTTGTTTGTGTATATATATATATCTATATATATCCACAGTATATCCTTGTGTGTGTGTGTGTGTGTGTATATATATATATATATATATATATATATATATATATATATATATATATATATATATATATTCGTATGGATATATATGTGTATGTAAATTAATATAGCTATATGTATATATACGTTTTTATTTATATATACATCTGTGTGTCCGTTAACCTATACATTTCCCGGACATGGACACTTACACATGCATATTGGTTTTATCCCTGCTTCAACAGCATACTATTGCCTTAGTCATTCTGACACCGACACTTCACTCCGGTGAACTTGTGCTCAGTATATTGCACGTTATGCAGCAGACAGATGTCACACGTTTTTCATGTCTGGGGTGCCGCTGCTAACTGGGATGTGATAGTGTCATTCGACCTATTACTCGTATGCACAGCCTATTTTTCCTGCTACTGTGTTTGTTTCTGTGCACAGTCATATTATTACGGTTGATAGGATGTGTGTTTGTATTACTGTGACTGTACGTCAACAAATTGTTGTCTTCATGTAGTTGTGTCTTTCTGCTTTTCCCGGTTTGGGGTTGTCACAGCAGAACTCCGTTCTGCTCATGGGTGGCGTATAGATTTTACATGCCGGGCTGCCAGACCTGATGCACAATGTCCGACAACGATGTGCCCATTCACGCATGTCTCCATGCAAACGACACTCTACCTGGGAATTGCACCTACGTACTAGCTGACCTCCACAGGCCGCTCCATTGCACCCGGCGCAACATACCCTATCACTCCTGTGTCCATACTCGCATATCCCTGCCTCTGGTGTGAAGAGCGATGCTGTACTCACACTTGTGCAGCTTTATGTGACATATGCTGTGAGCACTTCATAATTCCTAACTTGCTCTGGATTCCCTTCACAACCCTTAAGTTTGCTTTCGTCTTTCGGCGTTCCTAACATATATATATATATATATATATATATATATATATATATATGTATATGTGTATATATATCTATATATATATATATATATATATATATATATATATATATATATATATACATATATATATATATATATATATATTTGTATATATATATATATATATATATATATATATATATTTATATATATGTGTATATATAGATAAATATGTAGATATATAATTGCATATTTCTGTTATGTCTGTGGATATTTATCTATACACACATCTATCTAACTATATATATAAATGTTACAGCTGTACAAGACAACATACATTTGCTATGCTAATAGCTGCGTACACCCGCACAGGCCCACTTGCATCTACTTATTCTGAGTTACATATGTTTACAGGCATGTCTTTGGGATTACATGTACCTTATTCCTTATGACAGTACCACTTTTATGGAATCCGGTTAACGGACCCATGCGAACACGGTCACCTTTACATGTATAAATGCTGGCTTTACAGCACAGAGGCATTCATTACACAATTAATATGTGCTATAGTCGTACTTGAACCGGGAATGCCTTTACGTTGGGCGGATGCTGTAACCACTACACTATTGGTGTTCTGGCTCATTTATATGTATACCCATGGTTTATAGCTACTCTGACATACACCTCACCGCTTCCCTTACACAGCAGGCATCCATTCTCCTGCTGGGAAAACCGCAGTACTACAGTTAGGACATTCCCTGTTTCCTACTGCTCTGAACCCGTGCTGCAAGTCTACTCACTCCAAGGATATTCATAACTCCTACGCTTATAGTCCTCGCACATACGCATGTTTGATTGTCAGGGTGTTCATGTGCTAGTCCGGTTTTAGGCTCGGCCAACTGGTGACTAGTACTGCCCTGGCGCTGTTCAAAGATCAGATGTAGCACATGGACAGAGTTAGTCCAGAGTTTAACATTCTACCTGTGTTTACAGACGCAGGTGTTTGGGCACCTCTGACCACATTATTGGGTCAGCACTACATAATTTAGGACGAGGAGTGGTTCCACTACATAATGCAGGTTGGGGGTGGTTTCCACGTGTTTCCCTTCCCATTTGACTATTTCATTCAATTTATACATACAATGAATATTATTCTGGACATCTGTTATAAATTCACTACAGGTATGCAATAGTCCTGTCAACAGATGTGACAGTTGGTTGGTGTACTTCTGTGTATGGACCTCTCTGATACTCGGGGACTCATGTGACAGGGACAAGGCTATGACAACTCAGGGACAATCACGTACACTTCTACCATAGTAGTACTATTAACTTGGAACGTGTTGACAGATTTGTAATACTACTAATTTTCTGCATTTAAATGCATCTATTACTCTTCATTGTTGTAAGTAGTCATTCTCATTCAACACCTTTCCCCCAAAGGTCACTGGCTTTGTGAGTGTTTAAGGGTCTGGCCAGTTATTGTGCAAATGCTCTGACCATTGGTATCGTTGACATTGTCATATGTATAGGTTGGGATGTATTCTGGGGACTAGGGTTGGCTCCTTTTCAAATGGCCAAGATGGGACATTTTCTGAACACACATCAGATTTTACAAGCCGACACATACCCACGGTCAGTACAATGGATAGAACTTTACTTATTTGCCTACATAAAAGCCTATTGTTGTAGCGATTTAGTTGCTTATTCTGTTTCTTGTAACATTTAGGTATTGTAGATACTGCATTAATTATTTTCTGCAAATATTACATAACATATGGGACATAATTATGTCCTACAATCCCAGGACATTTGCCATTTGTAATGTCTTTTGTCAGGACACAACTGTCCAAAGAGGGACTGTCCCTCGCAAAGCGGGACAGATGATAACCCTACTGCGGACACCAGATTGTTTGGGCCAACACATAGCCACGGTCAGTGCAGGTTTAGAACGTTCATTTGTTTCCTAGCTGTGAGCCTTATACCTTTGGCACTTTTGTTTTTTGCGTGTTTCTTGTATGAATTACGTTTATTCTATCCTGACGTGACCGCTTTAGGCAACTGTTACATGCAGTATGGTACATAGTTATTTCCTACAATCACAGGACATTTGGCATTGTATCATTGTTGGTCAGGTCACACCTACACATACATTAATTGTCCCTCACACAGTGGATCAGGGGTATCCTGTTTACGTCAGTGCCTTCAGCACCCTTATACCATGTGCCACTATGCGAATGTGTGCAATATATTCTCTCGCTTATTCGTGTCGGGGCACGTGCGTCATGGGCAGGTGTTTGATCCTGGGTAGTAGGTTATGCATGACCATCTAGGGCTGGACAGTGTCGTGCACCACTACTGCACATTCAGACTTGTGTCCAGATATCTACAGGACTGGACTTCGTGTCTTCCATTCTAATGTTTACACAGGTTACTTATCCCATGAGAGATATCCCAAAAATTGAACAAGACCAAAAGAAGACAAATACCAAACATTCTTCTGCCATTATGAAAATGTGCTGGGGGTTTTACATGCAAGGGATACATAGTGTGCAATCCTAAAACTGCCTAGGATGACACTACCTACTACATATGCGTAGTGGTCACTATGTGTAGATGTGGCTGCACCAAACCAGTAGGCCAAGTATGGCTGGATTTGGTGGACGTTCAGGTAAGGGAGCAGGTTGTGTGATGTGGAGGGGATGCTGGGTAGTCTATTATGCATCCAGGTGTGTTGCATTTGATATGGCCAGTTCCATCAGGACCAATCTGTGGGTATGTGCCGGTGACATGTCTATACATTTGTATCGCACATTTTAATATTCATATGTGTGTGGGATTGTGTTCTACAGTATGGCCTGTCCGGTTGTATTGCAGATGTTTATACATGTTTTTGTGTTTCTTTCTGCTTCATCCACTGCTCCCTCATACACCTCTGGTTCACCTATTCTGCATATGACACAGTATCGCCTTGGAGGATTGTACCATTACCCATCCCCCCACACACACATATTCCTCACACCCGATACATCACTGCTTTGGTTGTTGGCCCATGACACGGCCAGAGTAACACATTGAATACCCTACATATGTCAGGTACCTGTATGGTTGTGTGGACTACCCTACCATGTTTGCTTTCCACATGCTATACCTCATGCACATATGTACACGCCCATACTTAACTTTCATTACATGGTTGGTATACCCGGGTAATACCCGTTCAACTGTGACACATCCTGACAAGTTTGGCTTGTACCGCTGATGTGCAGATTTTGGCAGACTGTTCTAATCATTGGTAGGAGGCCACCTTTTCCTATGTCCAGGATGGGATATATTCTGGACACATATCTGAATGTAGTGGACAGCACGTACCCACAGTCGACGGTACCGATAATACTGTTCCTTTCAGCCTACATGTTGCCTTATTGTTGTAGCAGTTTATATGCTCCTTCTGTTTCGTTTACATGCTTATTCTATTTCCTGTCACATTTGGTATGTGAAATATGGACATACCTTTTGTATGTGACTATTGCATGCCTTGTGGTATATGATTCGGTCATACGGTCGCTAGATATGTACATTTATCGTGTATTTTGTTATGGACACATCTGCCCAGCTGTGTACCCTCCCTCACATTATGGGTCAGCTGGCGACCCTAACCATTGGGCTGGACGTACCTACTGGCGGCGTGCTAACGTATGATGCGTTTCACTTCCACTTGGTATAGCTTTCTACACTGCATTGGACTACGGGCACACGGTTTTCCATGTCATTTGTTCGTGGGATAGGGACCCGTTATTCCCTACCGTGCATTTGTGTTTGCTTCTTCATTTTGTGTTCGCAGGAACTATCTTGCCTGCTTTGCATACGTTTCAGTATCCACGGACACTGACAGATGTGATTACTATCTTGCAAGTTGTTATATGCAAGCATTTTAGGTTGCACGTCAACAGCTGGCATTTCCACGCCTCCGTGCGGCACTTTGACACGCCCTATGCACTCGCGCTCCTTTCCTATGCATGTGGCTGTGGTGGCAGTGCACCTTCATTAATATGCATTTGGCGCTACTGCGCCATCTTCACGCCACACTGTCGGCGCAAGCCTACCGCCGGCCTTGCGCCGAGCTTCATGAATCCCGGGGAAAGAGTTTTAAATAAAGAGTTTTAACTTCAAGCTAGGGAGGTGTGTACCAATGGACTAACTTGATTGGTTAACATTCATCATTCACTGAGGTTGTTTCATTGGATGATACCAACTTTTAAACACTGAACCCAGCTTACCTGCTTGGATCTGAAGAGGGCTTGAAAAAGATGAAAGCGCTTATTTACATCAGAAGGGTTCTTCACTTTTATGTTTGTTTTTTCTGTTTTTATGACATCCACATGTTTTAAAGCTGTGGAATTACAACACCACTTGACTTTTACAACAGCAAAGCTCTATATTTCATATATTGTGGATTCAACATGGTAAAAGCCTGTTATTGAAGCTGTTGTTTTGAAGCTGTCTTTTCGCCATTTTGATTGTTTAGCAAGTTTTGAATACTCAGATGAAATACTAATAGTTGTGATGCAACGCTCTTCCAATATTTACATTGTATTTGTTCTGCTGAGCATTCTGTAGCGGAATTCACTTCTTTTTCTGAATACTCCTTATCTTATCATAACAGTAAATTAATACCCTGTCTCTTTATTTACTCTTAGCTCATATCTTAGTAATCTTTTGTACATTATATTACACATAACTTATAGGTTACTATACTGTGCCCTGACTTCTTCTTCTTCTTTCGGCTGCTCCCGTTAGGGGTCACCACAGCAGATCAACTGTTTCAATTTCTTACTGTCCTCTGCATCTTTCTCTGTCACACCAACCAGCTGCATGTCCTCTCTCACCACATCCATAAACCTTATCTTAGGCCTTCCTCTTTTCCTGTTACCTGGCAGCTTCATCCTTAGCATCTTTTTCCTAATATACTCTGCATCCCTCCTCAGCACATGTCCAAACCAATGTAATCTCCAAACCTTCCAACCTGGGCTGACCCTCTAATATACTTATTCCTAATCTTGTCCATCCTCATCACACCCAGTGCAAATCTTAACATCTTCAACTCTGCCACGTCAAGCTCTGACTCCTGCCTTTTTGTCAGTGCCACTGTCTCCAATCCGTATAACATAGATGATCTCACTACCCTCTTGTAGACCTTCCCTTTCACTCTTACTGGTACTCGTCTGTCACAAATCACTCCTGACACTCTTCTCCACCCACTCCCACCCTGCCTGTACGCTCTTCTTCACCTCTCTTCCACACTCACCATTATTGTGAACTGTTGATCCCAAGTACTTAAACTCATTCACCTTCGCCACCTTTACTTCCTGCATCCTCACCATTCCTCTGTTCTCCCTCTCATTCACACACATATATTCTGTCTTAGTCCTGCTGACCTTCATTCCTCTTCTCTCTAGAGCATATCTCCACCTCTCCAGGGTCTCCTCCACCTGTTCCCTACTCTCACTACAGATCACAATGTCATCTGCAAGCATCATAGTCCACGGGGACTCCTGTCTGATCTCGTCTGTCAACCTGTCCATCACCATTGCAAATAAGAAAGGACTCAGAGCTGATCCTTGATGTAATCCCGCCTCCACCTTAAACGCGTTTGTCACTCCCACCACAGACCTCAACGCTGTCACACTACCCCTGTACATATCTTGTACCACTCTTACATAGGTTCATAGGTTGGTACTAGGCTATCGGCCCTAGGGCCTATGCAAGCCTAGCCATAACAATTCCTTGGCTATTTCTTCCCACAATATTTACTTCTCCAGGCCCCTGTCTAGCAGGGCATCTGACATGATCCCTGGGGTGAATTTCCTATCTCCCATCCAATCATCAAGGTTCCTTTTGAAGAGGGCCAATGAGACGCTCTGCTTGATATGTATGGGCAGTCTATTCCAGAGTCTGGGGAGACTCTGGGTCAGGAACCTATCCCTCCAGCATGTTTTGTTCATTGTGATGACAAGGTTTAGATCCCTGGAGCATGTGGCTCTGAGGGATTGGGATTTCTTTAAGTGGAGCATGTCCAACAGCTCAAGGTTTGACATGGCCTTGTATGTTAAGCAGAAATCACCTCTGAGTAGACGATATGCCACATAGTATAGCTGGAGTTTTTTTAGACGGTCAGTATATGGCATCTGCTTTAGGCCTGTGATTCTTTTAGTGAGGTAATTCTGTGGCCTTTCCAGCTGTTGTAGATGTCTTGTGAGGTACATACCAAATGGGGCATTATACTCTATAATGGGTCTAATGAAAGATGAGTACAGTGGGACAATGACCTCCTTTTTTCTGGATGAAAAGCCCTTGGTGATGAGGTGTGCCACATAGAAGGATTTCCTGACTGTTGTGGCAATGTGGTTATCGAACGTGAGACCACTGTCCACCTGTGTCCCTAAGTCTCTCATCACACTTTCGATGTTTAGTTTCCTGCCACCTATGTGGTAATTCATGGGTACATGTTTTTTTCCAAAGGGGATAACTATACATTTCTTGGCATTAAGCTTGAGCCCATGGCTCTGGCACCAGGCATCTGTTTCTGTAAGGCCCTTTTGTAGAATATCCACATCATTTGGGGATTCAATAATGGCTCCCAGTTTGCAGTCATCTGCAAACTTTGTTAGCCAGAGTCCCTTAGTGATGGCCTGTACTTCAGAGAAGTAGATGCCAAGCAAGAGTGGTCCCAGGACTGAACCCTGAGGTACTCCACTTGTCACTTGTCTGGAGCTGGATTTGGAGTCGGCTACTTTTACTGTCTGGGTTCTGTCAGTAAGACAGTTAGCAACCAATCAAGTGACGTAGGAATTTATGCCTAGCTTAGTAAGTTTATCTATGATTCCAGAGTGGGGGATTGTGTCAAAGGCCTTGGCGAGGTCCAGATAGGCTGTGTGGACTGCCTTACTCTCGTCCACAGCTCTGGAGACTGATTCAAAGAAGTCAATCAGATTCAGGAGACAAGATCGGCCCTTCACAAACCCAAACTGGGTGGGGTCCAGTGTTTGAAGGTTGCCAATGTCTTTGTTTATAAGTTCCATGATAATGCGTTCCATGCCCTTGCAAATCAGGCTTGTCAGACTGATGGGATGGTAGTTCCCGGGATCCAAGGTGGATCCTCCCTTGTGGAGCGGGATAACTGTAGCTGTGCACCACTCAGTGGGCATGAAGCCTGAGGTGAGGCTATGATTAAACATGACACATAGGTGAGGTGCCAGTTCATTTTGTAGTTCATGTAGTACACAGCCTGGGATGTCATCTGGTCCCATGGATGCTGTATTCTTAGCTTTGGAGAGTGCGGTTTCTACCTGTGTGGCCATGATTATCGGAATTTGGCAATCTTTTGGTATTGAGATGGGCCCTTTAGGGGGTGAGAGGGGGGTGAAGTTGACGCTAAATCGATCTGCCAGGATATTGGCAATATCCTTGGGATCAATAAATTTAATGTCATTCTGTTGTAACTCAGAGCAGATCTGAGCATTGCCATTTAGATTCTTGACATAACTATAGAATGCCTTGTGGTTGTCTTTGGAATCTTTGGCAATTTTATTTTCGTAACTAGCTTTTGAGGATTTAATGGGGGATCTCAGCTTCTTACTGAGGCTGGTGAGGGAGTTTTTTGCATCCTGGGATTTTCCTCTTTTTTTGCAACAGTTTCTTCCTTCTGTTGTATAGCTTGTTTATAGCAGGGGACCACCAGATTGGCTTCCTTTTTTTCGAGAAGAGCATCTTGGTTCTATTTGGGATGGTACGATTCATGCACGAGTGGATGTGCTCATACAGTGCCTTAGTGTAGGATTCTGCAGTCGAACTTCCAGATCCCATCTGCGTGGGTGTTTTGAAGTTTGTCACTTCTGACTTCAGTAGCTTGAAGTTGGCTTTGAAGAAGTTTTTTAAGGAGGTTTCCTTACAGGGGGGTGGGGGTGGGATGTGGATGTCAAGGGTGATTTGCTTATGGTCAGACCTGACCAATGAGGGGGTGACCACTGGTGTGGAGCATCTATCTCCCATGTTGGTAATGACTAGGTCTAGGATATTGGAGCCCCTGGTGGGACAATGGATTAGTTGATCCAGGGCATTGGAATTTATGAATTCCAAGAACCGTTGGGAAAAGGAGTTGGTACCTGAGTAGTTTTCCCAATTAATGGCAGGGTAGTTGAAATCACCCAGTATTAGGGTGTTTGGTTTTATCTTAATATTTTCCAGTATGTTTAGAAAGGTGTAGTGAGAATCTTGGGGCATGGTTGGGGATCTGTAGCAAGCTACAATTTGGATTGCAGTCTTACCTAGTGTTAGTTGCACCTGGAGAATTTCAGATGCATTGTGTTGGGTAACTAGCCTGGAGGTGTGAATATCCTTGGTGAATATGGACACTCCTCCACCTTTAGTGTTTCGGTCCTGGTTTTGTGGCCAAAAAGTGTGGTAAGAATTGTAGCCTGGTATTGCAGGGGTGCTCTCTGGAGCCTTGAACCAGGTCTCAGTTACTGCACAGATATCGATGTTCTCCAGTTTTAGGAGAGACATACTTCTATGACACTCCCAACTTCCTCATACAATACCACAACTCCTCTCTAGGTACTGTACATAAAACATCACATATAACAGCCTTTTATAGCCCATCTGGAGACAATATCTGATCATTGGAGGATATTCTATCCTGGCAATCCTACAATGTGCACATGGAGACAATTATACTAACTGATAATAGCAATGAATAGTCAATTCTCACCTTTGAGATAACCATTTCTAGTATAAACCTATACAATTTATCCTATTCTATTAATGATCCTTTCAGAATCAACTTGAGAAATGGTAAAGCTACCACCCTGTATTGGATATTAACAAGTCACCCTAAGAGTATAAGTTCCCATGGCAACTTAGCAAAGGATACTTAGTGACCACTAGCCCATATATGCCACAAGAGAATGCCATATATTTCCCAGGGAACACACATATAAATTATCTTGTAATAGGAACAACTTTAACCCAGAAATGCCTAACACCTCACTACAATCTCACAACTGGAACATCCTAAAAATCTTGCCACTAGATGATGCTGTTGTGTAATCTGAATATCTCAACAATCAAGTTGCCCAGACAGAACTGCTTATCCTTATATGAAAGTCCACAGCTCTATGAAGAAAATGCTGCTGGCAGTATGTGTGTGTTGCTTGAATGGTTACTGAGTTACCATAAGCTGTTTATATAGCATTGCATAATTCATATTACTGCGGTTATTGTGGCTTAGAAAATCCAGTTTAAGACCTAGAATCAAATTAATACAACCACTGTAAAGATTGCATTGAGCTGAATAGTTTGCCATTTATAGGTTTCTAGTAAGAATTATGGCTCTAGAGATATGAACATTTGTTTAAACTGTAAGGTGATAACTTCATTTTTTTAAAGCTTTAGACTATGTCCACTTGGAGTTTGAGTACAGACATAAAAATGCTCTATTGGAGTGAGTGAGGTAACTGATTCATCCAAGAAACTCCTGGCCTCTGTGATCCTACTTCCCATATTACTATTGCATGCCTCTCAACTGTTCAGATTTTCACAGAATGTTCAGATTTTTGCCTCACATTTTTGTTCTTTCCTCACAAAATTTGTGAATTTTTGGCAAATCACAAAGGACTGAAGTCACTAAATAATGACATGCATTTTAGTTTCAAACTTCATATCCTTCATAAAACTGCATACTAACAGAAATCCTATTATGCTAGTAACTTTGTACATTTATAAAAGGAATACTTAACATCTGTCCCTATCTCTAGTACTTCATTCCCCCACTCCATTATTTTAGTCTTTATTCAGATTTCAAGCACTAAGAGGTTGAGAATTATGCTGTATGGCTCCCCAGTGCTGCTTAACCTTCAAGTTTCCATCCAAAATAAACTAAACCAGTGCTAGAATAAAATAGAAAAAAATGCTACTAACTCACCCCCTAAAACAGCATGATTGGCTTTAATTACCCAAGTAAGACCCAACTACTCCTAGTTCCCAAATTAGTTTACAAACCAGAACAAAGCAAAGTCCTGCTAGACTTATTGTATACATGCATCTCTACTAGGTCATTTGGATCTGAAAACAAAATACTCCTTGCTACCTAAAACCACACCTGTCAGAGGGAATCTCTCTCTATTCCAACTATGTAGCCCACTCCAGGAACTCTATTCCCTTATCCTTTAAACATACCACCAACTTTTCCAATTTTAAGACCAATCTAAAAAATACCTATTTATCTGACACCTGCACCTGTACCTGCTCAACCCTCAAAACAGATGCATGGCCACCTGCTTACTGTAACTATACCTTTCTCACTCTGAATCACTAACACCTCCATATCTTAGCAAGTAGTAATGGCCTAACATCAAAGGAAGCTCTCACGTTAATGATACCATAGTACTAAGATGTGCTCTTCTACCTCTCCATACAACGGTTACTACTATTTCCTCTCTGGTGTCCTTTCATAATATTCTCATCTCTGTAATGAGAACAGACTCTCTCTCCATGTCCTTAATTTGTCCTCCTGCATAGTACTCCTCCTCACCTCATTCTAATACTCTATTTTAGCATCAGAACACTTTTATTTCTTGTCTCCGTATATTTTTAGAAATATAGTTAATAAATTAAATAACTGCATATTAGTTTACTTTATGTAGGCTGTCCATGTCTGCCAAGTGTCTTGCTACTTGCAGTACATGTTGTATCCTTGATCACTATTTCCTATAGAAAGATTCTGTAAATGTAATTTAATCTGTTGTGGGGGCTATTATCCTCTTGTATATAAGGTACATTCCAATCTATTTTAAAGTGTTTTATCTGTTGTGAACTTTTTCTCCCCTTGTATATAACTACTCATCAGCTACTGTAAAATGTTTTATGTGTGTTTTTGGAGCCTTTCTCCCAATTCATTGTAAAATGTTAAGCCTGTTGCAGGGCTTTTCTCCCCTTGTATATAATTATTCATCATATTATTGTAAAATATTTAATCTGTTGTGGGGCTTTCTTCTCCTTTCTTCCCCTTGTATAAAATTACTCATCAACTATTGCTTAAATGGTTTTGAATCTGTTGTAGAACTTTTCTTCTCGGGCCTCCAGTGAAAATGGACTATTTGCTCAGTCAGACTTTCATGGTTACCAAAGGACACCTAAAATGAATAAAGATGTTCTTTACTGCTCTACAGAAGAAAATCATATCCTTTTCCACTAATCTTCAATCACACCGCGCACACACACACACACACACACACACACACACACACACACACACACACACACACACACACACACACACACACACACACACACGTGCACAGACGCACGCATGCACGCACACGCACGCACGCACACACACACACACACACACACACACACACATAAATTCACACTCAGTCTGGGAAGTTTAAATCCTCACAGAGGCAAAAACTGAAGCAATCAGCAATGAACTCAAGAACTTCAAGACTGATGCAGATGGCTATATCTGTATATGCTTACCTCTTTTTAGGTGTTTGTTCTTTAATGTTTCATACCTGCACAACTCCATGAATCATGCATTGAAGTTCTTGCCAAGGAGATATCTTTACTTCTCCTCATTATAATCAGGTATTATAATGACTGACTGTTAGCTGAAAGCATTGTTCTTAGATCCCTTACCATTGTTTTAGATGACCGCTCCACAATTTCTGTCTCATGTTACATCAGGTAGCTTGTATCAAGCTTCTCAAGGAGATGTAGTAACACTGCTGGCCCAAAGCTTTTGCTTCTAGTTTCATTGCCAGTGACCATGTTGGATTATAGAGACAGGCACATGAGTATGCAACCTGAGGGGAGGGACTGAATAGCTATTGACAAGATATTTCACCTTGGAGGGAGGATGTGAATGTTTACCCCACTATGGGAGCATTCTTTAATGTACCTTTAATAGCCTGGATTATACAAAATAATTGTGATTTAGAGAGTCACTGGCAGTGCTATCTCAGACAGTAGAGCTAAGTATGGAAACCTACACCCACAAATTACCAAGCATGGCAGATGATGGCTTTTGCCTACTGACCCTTATTCCTTCATAGGCCCTGGGATTCACAGATGTAGCATGCTGTGGTGTGCAGTGCTTCAATATGCACAACATAGTATAACATTCACAACAGTATACAGTTCATAAACAGTGCCATATTGCTCTAAGATGCCCAATGATTATATGTGAATAGTGCTATAAAATGGTATGTGTACACAGGTGACCAATGCTGCCACTGCAGTACACATTAGCAGGTAATAGTTATATTTTATTTATGTGGTCCTTTTAAAATTTGTATATAAAAGAAAATTACATATTTGTGCATTTGTTTTGATGAACTCTAGTGTCATAAGGTATTCAGGTGAAAGTGCTCAATAAAATGCTACATGTGTCTGGGTTATGCTTTTTCCATCTTTGTGGTTTATTTGTGCAGAACCAGTTCAAGGAATGGTGGTGTGTTTTTAGTACCATAATACCACTAATTTGCACACAGTGGAGATGATCATGCTCTAATGATAGGTAAGTGATGAGGCACATTGTATTACATGAGTGGATATTAATACCTGACATGTGGAGGTACTAAATTAAACCTATTCATTTTTGAGTAGCAAAGGATGAACAATAATAGTAGATGGCTAACCCATACAGGTATATGTTAGACTGACACATGTACAGCATAATACGTGCAAAGGGCAAAAACAAATAGAAGTAAGCCTTTATCAAAACAAAAATTATTTATATATACCTATATCCCCATTGGAAAACTATGTCCAGGACACATTATTCAACTATATACAGTCATCATCATCTTTTTTTGGCTGTTCCCATTAGGGGTCACCACAGCAGATCACCTGTTTCCATTTCTTCCTGTCCTCTGCATCTTGCTCTGTCACACCAACCACCTGCATGTCCTCTTTCACCACATCCATAAACCTTATCTTAGGCCTTCCTCTTTTCCTTTTACCTGGTAGCTTCATCCTTAGCATCTTTTTCCCAATATACTCAGCATCCCTCCTCAGCACATGTCCAAACCAATGTAATCATGCCTCGCTGGCTTTGTCTCCAAACCTTCCAACCTGGGCTGACCCTCTAATATACTTATTCCTAATCCTGTCCACCCTCGTCACACCCAGTGCAAATCTTAACATCTTTAATTCTGCTACATCCAGCTCAAACTCCTGCCTTTTTGTCAGTGCCACTGTCTCCAACCCATATAACATAGCTGGTCTCACTACCCTCTTGTAGACCTTCCCTTTCACTCTTACAGGTACTCGTCTGTCACAAATCACTCCTGACACTCTTCTCCACCCACTCCATCCTGCCTGTGCTCTCTTCTTCACATCTCTTCCACACTCACCGTTACTCTGAACTATTGACCTCAAGTATTTAAACTCATCCACGTTCGCCACCTGTACTCCTTACATCCTCACCATTCCTCTATCCTCCTTCTCATTCACACACAAATATTCTGTCTTAGTCCTGCTGACCTTCATGCCTCTTCTCTCTAGAGCATATCTCCATCTCTCCAGGGTCTCCTCCACCTGTTCCCTACTCTCACTACAGATCACAATGTCATCTGCAAACATCATAGTCCACGGGGACTCTTGTCTGATCTCGTCTGTCAACTTGTCCATCACCATTGCAAATAAGAAAGGGCTCAGAGCTGATCCTTATATAACCCCACCTCCACCTTAAACGCATCTGTCACTCCCACCGCAGACCTCACCACTGTCACACTACCCTCGTACATATCCTGTACCACTCTTACATACTTTTCTGACACTCCTGATTTCCTCATACAATACCACAACTTATTAGACATAAATAATGTCTATAATATTGTATAAACAGTGCCACACATGTCCAAAGTGGGCTTGGCAGGGTCTAGTGCACCTACACAATCTCATATCTCTATATCTATTTATACAGCTACCACTGTAGCTCCTGATATGCATATGAACACACACACACACACACACACACACACACAATATATTTGTATACACCACACAAACATGGATGTAATTCACGTTGCTGACAGTTCATTTTTCTGGTAAACTAAAGTGTGGTGTTATCTTAATGAATGTTTGTTTTACTGACTGCTTATTTTCTTGAAAAAGGTAAGCGTGTTGGTATTAGGTGAAGGAGGGTTTAGTTTAGTGTTTGCAAATTAGTTCTACAGTAAGGGCTCAGTAAAGGGATGCTTTAATGATGTCATCATGAATTAGAGAAGTTCATATTGCCACCTTTAGACAGCTGCTGGTGCACCACTGAAATACTTGACCTGGAAAACTGCCTTTTAGTGGCCATTAAATCTGCTAGAAACAGATAATACGAACTATAAGCAATGAATAAACTGTAGAAACAAACAAAAATACAGGCAACCTTATGTCCGTGTAGCAAGACTTAAACCAGTAGTAAGCCAAAACCAAAATTCCTTTAACGCAAAGTTTAATTTTCATAGAAACAAGCGTTTTCGCCATGACCCCTGTCACAGCTTCATCAGAAGGATACAATGGAACAGTTTAAAAACACCCTATTAAATAACAGAACAAGAAGTGAACAAATAATTACATTTCCTGTGAGAACTCATTAATATAGCTAAAATAAGAACCAAAAAATATCTTATTCTTGCTTAACAACATCCTAAAAGAAAATATATATTTATAATTTAAAAATTAGACATAAAAAACCTTGTGTTAAACAATACATAAATATAAACACACACTTTTAGTATGTGTATTCCCAGAAATGTAAGTAATTGGGCCAGATTCAGGAAGCCTCCGTGTAAGAGTTATAACTCTTACACGGAGGCTGCAGTTAAACTGTGTGATGTCAGCATGTCATGCATATGCATGAGGTGCATGAGGCATGCTGAATCACACTAGTAACTCTTACACGGTCCGTGTAAGAGAGTAGGGGGCGTGTCTGTAGGCTAAGCCCTGCAAGCGGACACGCCCCCGGAAGACTAGAATGGCTGAAAGTAAACAGCCATGAGAAAGGCCATGAAAATGTGAATAAACACACTACACAACACATGCCCCGATAGACCATCACTGTATAAAGTGAAGAGATGTTATAAAATTAAATTAAAACCTTTTATTTTTTTAAACCCGTAAATGTTTGCTACTGTGTGCGCTCGTGTGCTGGGTGTGCTACTAGCGCAATCACAGTTAGCAGTCAGTGGAAAAGGATATAAGAACTAAATATGCAAAGTAAGCCAAGAAATAATAGCTTAGCGGTAGAGTTGCCGGCCTAAGAGTAGGCAGGCAGGGTTCGAACCCCTACAACAACCTTTTTTTTGTAAATAAGCACTAAAAGCCCCTGACAGTATTGTACAAATGTAAATGTATTCCCTTTTGTAAAATGGAATGAAATAGAGCATATATTTTAAAGTAACATAAGAATAAAAAAGTCAGAAATGTACTGATAGCTAAGCTGTTTTGAAACAGAGTGCCCGTAGCTAAGTAGTGTTTCAAAAGCTGCAAACTGCATGCCCGTTGCCAAGCTGCAGTTAGACAGACTGAAACTGTGTGCAATTAGCTTAACATGTGTGTCAGTAGCCAATTAGGATTTATCCCAGCGCACACCGTTTGCGCGGCGCTCCCACAAGCTAACTGCCAGTGCGCATGCGTTACCTCCGCGCAAACGAGCGCAGACCTGGTTTTAAGTGCTTAAAAGTGCTTTTGGCATGTTTGATTGACAGGTCCTCAACTCATTCCTGTCAGGAAAATGAAAAATCAGTTGCCAGATTCGAACCCAGGATACCATGCACTAGAGTCAAGGAACTAAACCACCAAGCCATGACAGCAATACCTAGAAATGCAGAAATAGCATATATATGGGATAAAACCCAGAATGGAGCATGAGAAAGCATTTTCAGTGAAGTACATACAATTCCAAAATGGCCAATCAGAGAAATGTGGGGAAAAGCGGCATATATAAGCCCCATAGGCGGGAATACACAGCATAACTGATTGTAGAACAGACTTGCAGTCAGCATGAGTGGAGTAGGTGAGGGACGTTGCTTTCGAGCACAGCGTTGGGGCGCTGAGGAGTCCAGATACATGGTCTGGCTCCTTGTCCATAATCACGAGGCCCAACTCATGCAGGGCCAGGTCTCATGGGGAGTATATAGGGCAGAGGCGTGGGACCAGTTGGCTCGTGATCTGACCAGTGCTACTGGCATTCCACGCACTGGTGAGCAGGTCCGTCACCACCATGCGGACCTGAAGAGATGCAAGCAGGAACAATTGAACCGTTGGATCCAGGAGGCCCGGCAAATGCCCAACGCCCCACTACTGAGTAAGTCACATTTTACTCATGTATGTAAGGATTTCAACCAGCTGATACCATGGAGATGTGTAGTCCAATATTATTCCCTTTGTATTACAGCTGCAGGTGTCCGCTCTGCGAATCATGAGATGCACGCCAGAAGGCTGGTGCGGCTGCGCCACCATGCAGGTTAGTAACCCCACCCAGTACTTGTAAATAAATATTATTATGTACCATGTATCAGAACAGTGCAGTGTATTGATTAAGGGCTCAGAGCTGATCCTTATATAACCCCACCTCCACCTTAAACGATCTGTCACTCCCACCGCAGACCTCACCACTGTCACACTACCCTCGTACATATCCTGTACCACTCTTACATACTTTTCTGACACTCCTGATTTCCTCATACAATACCACAACTTATTAGACATAAATAATGTCTATAATATTGTATAAACAGTGCCACACATGTCCAAAGTGGGCTTGGCAGGGTCTAGTGCACCTACAAAATCTCATATCTCTATATCTATTTATACAGCTACCACTGTAGCTCCTGATATGCATATGAACACACACACACACACACACACACACACACACAATATATTTGTATACACCACACAAACATGGATGTAATTCACGTTGCTGACAGTTCATTTTTCTGGTAAACTAAAGTGTGGTGTTATCTTAATGAATGTTTGTTTTACTGACTGCTTATTTTCTTGAAAAAGGTAAGCGTGTTGGTATTAGGTGAAGGAGGGTTTAGTTTAGTGTTTGCAAATTAGTTCTACAGTAAGGGCTCAGTAAAGGGATGCTTTAATGATGTCATCATGAATTAGAGAAGTTCATATTGCCACCTTTTAGACAGCTGCTGGTGCACCACTTAAATACTTTACCTGGAAAACTGCCTTTTTAGTGGCCATTAAATCTGCTAGAAACAGATAATACGAACTATAAGCAATGAATAAACTGTAGAAACAAACAAAAATACAGGCAACCTTATGTCCGTGTAGCAAGACTTAAACCAGTAGTAAGCCAAAAACCAAAATTCCTTTAACGCAAAAGTTTAATTTTCATAGAAACAAGCGTTTTCGCCATGACCCCTGTCACAGCTTCATCAGAAGGATACAATGGAACAGTTTAAAAACACCCTATTAAATAACAGAACAAGAAGTGAACAAATAATTACATTTCCTGTGAGAACTCATTAATATAGCTAAAATAAGAACCAAAAAATATCTTATTCTTGCTTAACAACATCCTAAAAGAAAATATATATTTATAATTTAAAAATTAGACATAAAAAACCTTGTGTTAAACAATACATAAATATAAACACACACTTTTAGTATGTGTATTCCCAGAAATGTAAGTAATTGGGCCAGATTAGGAAGCCTCCGTAAGAGTTATAACTCTTACACGGAGGCTGCAGTTAAACTGTGTGATGTCAGCATGTCATGCATATGCATGAGGTGCATGAGGCATGCTGAATCACACTAGTAACTCTTACACGGTCCGTGTAAGAGAGTAGGGCGGTCTGTAGGCTAAGCCCTGCAAGCGGACACGCCCGGAAGACTAGAATGGCTGAAAGTAAACAGCCACGAGAAAGGCCATGAAAATGTGAATAAACACACTACACAACACATGCCCCGATAGACCATCACTGTATAAAGTGAAGAGATGTTATAAAATTAAATTAAAACCTTTTTTTTTTTTTAAACCCCGAATGTTTGCTACTGTGGCGTGTAGTGGTGTGCTACTAGCGCAATCACAGTTAGCAGTCAGTGGAAAAGGATATAAGAACTATATATGCAAAGTATGCCAAGAAATAATAGCTTAGCGGTAGAGTTGCCGCCTAAGAGTAGGCAGGCAGGGTTCGAGCCCCTACAACAACCTTTTTTTTTTTGTAAATAAGCACTAAAAGCCCCTGACAGTATTGTACAATGTAAATGTATTCCCTTTTGTAAAATGGAATGAAATAGAGCATATATTTTAAAGTAACATAAGAATAAAAATAGTCAGAAATGTACTGATAGCTAAGTTGTTGTGAAACAGAGTGCCCGTGAGCTGAGTAGTGTTTCAAAGCTGCAAACTGCATGCCCGCTGCCAAGCTGCAGTTAGACAGACTGAAACTGTGTGCAATTAGCTTAACATGTGTGTCAGTAGCCAATTAGGATTTATCCCAGCGACACCGCTTTGCGCGCGCCCACAAGCTAACTGCCAGTGCGCATAAGCATTACCTCCGCAAACGAAGCAGACCTGGTTTTAAGTGCTTAAAAGTGCTTTTGGCATGTTTGATTGACAGGTCCTCAACTCATTCCTGTCAGGAAAATGAAAATCAATTGCCAGATTCGAACCCAGGATACCATGCACTAGAGTCAAGGAACTAAACCACCAAGCCATGACAGCAATACCTAGAAATGCAGAAATAGCATATATATGGGATAAAACCCAGAATGGAGCATGAGAAAGCATTTTCAGTGAAGTACATACAATTCCAAAACGGCCAATCAGAGAAATGTGCGGGAAAAGCGGCATATATAAGCCCCATAGCGAGAAATCACAGCATAACTGATTGTAGAACAGACTTGCAGTCAGCATGAGTGGAGTAGGTGAGGGACGCTGCTTTCGAGCACAGCGTTAGCGTGAGGAGTCCAGATACATGGTCTGGCTCCTTGTCCATAATCACGAGGCCCAACTCATGCAGGGCCAGGTCTCATGGGGAGTATATAGGGCAGAGGCGTGGGACCAGTTGGCTCAGGATCTGACCAGTGCTACTGGCATTCCACGCACTGGTGAGCAGGTCCGTCACCACCATGCGGACCTGAAGAGACGCAAGCAGGACCAATTGAACCGTTGATCCAGGAGGCCCGCAAATGCCCAACGCCCCACTACTGAGTAAGTCACATTTTACTCATGTATGTAAGGATTTCAACCAGCTGATACCATGGAGATGTGTAGTCCAATATTATTCCCTTTGTATTACAGCTGCAGGTGTCCGCTATGCGAATCGTGAGATGCACGCCAGAAGGCTGGTGCGCTGCGCCACCATGCAGGTTAGTAACCCCACCCAGTACTTGTAAATAAATATTATTATGTACCATGTATCAGAACAGTGCAGTGTATTGATTAAAAGTAATATAATGTGCAAGCAGGAATTGAAAGTCTGCAGGTATGGCTGCAACAAGTTCATCAGTATGCAAGTGTAACTGGAAATATAATTGATAGAATTAAACAGTGCTGTAATACAGATGTCCCATCATTAATTAAATATACTGTAACCTGCAGTAGTCTCAAGAGTACAGCTTCAGAATCTGAGGTAGTCACATGTGAGATATATCCCCTGTTCAAATGCTGAATCATGACAGAAGTGAGGCTGTTGGAAAGTGTTTGAATCACCACAGGTCTAATATGTGAACAAAGCCTAGAAGTACCAACCTGAACTGTGAAGTTGCAGAATGTGTGAGAGTGACAGAAAGGCTCATGTATGAATAAATAAAGTAGTAATAACCCCTGAATATATAAGCCTCAGTGTGTTTCTACAGAACTAAATGCATGTACAAATTAACATCCCAAACTGATTTCAGTGTGTCTGAATCTGGAATGTCTAGGTCAAAATCTGTATATGGTGATAACAGTAAACAATTTGCAGATAGAATGAATGATTATCTGACAGACTAAACAGCCATAGTTGTCCCCTGTCCTGTCATCAAAGTGTAGCAGGATGATGTATCTGATCAAATTCAAAATAAGTAGGATAGTGATGTATGTGTAACAGGTGTAGCATGACAGTCAAATAAAGATTATTTTGAAACATCAGCCTCAACTTAATTGTGTACCTATGAGAAATGTGAATCAATGTGTAACATATGAATGTGTCATCACTTTCTATCCCCACCCAACCCTATAATTCCATATAACAACATCCACTAAATAATGGTATGTGAACATTTCATTAATCATGGACATTTGTCCGTTTCAAACATATATGCATGTCTGTTCGTGCATGTGCCCTGTTCATACCTGCAAATCTGATGGCCTGTTGCCATTAATCAACCCTGCATGTCGCTTGACTGTGTTTTGCTGTTCAAATAATGCATGTGATATTGATATGCCCCTTGTTCAATGGTGTTCATATCTGGGTGTTTGTTTGATGGGAATACCAATGCATGCTGTTACAACTAATCTGAATGGAATAAAATGCCACTAACCCAAACTAACATAACTACTCACAAACCTAGAACGCTTGGGAAGGCAGGTCCCAGCGGACCCACCTCTCCCACCTCAGCTGGCGACTGCACCTGGCACTAGTGCCCAGGCCGACCCTCCGTGGCCCTGTGCCACCTTCGGGTGGAAGCGCTGCAGGGATGGGGCCCGCCCCTCTGCAAGTGTGGCCGGAGGGGTTCGCCCACTCACCCTCCGCGGTGTCCGGTCTGTGGTGCGAGGGAGATCCAAGACACTGTTCTTGGACCCCACGCCAGCTTGAGGCTCGTGTGGCACAGCTAACGGCCCCGCCGCCGCCCTACACAGCCCCCAGCACAGCCCGCCCTGGGCTGTGAAGGAACAGTGGCAACTGCCTATGGGTGGGGATATCAGTTCCACTGTTGCCATCTGTGGGCTCGTGCATCTCGGATATCCCAACCTCCGTCCCCGCCATTTGTGTAACCCCCACGTGTGTCATACACCGCCCCTGTATGCGCCTTGTCTGACTTGTCTGATAACCTACCCAACCTACCTCCCCAGCTTTACCGACTTCCTTCACCTGTCATACCACTCTCACCTGTAAAAAAAAAAGGGCACTCTGTCCCACAAAAAAATTACGCCCCATACATAGCTGTCCATGTCGCACACATGTCCGCTGGACATCTAAACTGTTAATTACAATTGGCTGTACAACAAATATTAATGTTGTCCTGACACCTCTCTCAGAGGTGGAAGGTTTCAAATGTCTCACCAAAATACATAGAAATATACAGCTGTTGCTGCAAAAGACATGGGCATCTATGGGCCTTACCTACACCCTTCCTGCAAATCCCACGCTTCTTTCCCTACTGTCTTACCCTCTTTGTGACCCCTTTTTCACCACTTTCCTGTCACCCCTTTTTCTTTTCTTTCAAAGAAAATAGCGCGGGTGTAAGTGTTAGCGGAGCTCACCGCCAGTGCGCATGCGTGAGCTCACAGCAAACGAAAGCAGACCTGGTTTAGTGCTTAAAAGTGCCTTTATGGCACTTTGATTGACAGGTCCTGTACTCAGTTTGAAAGTTTGCTAAGAAAAATAAATTCCCACTGTCAGTCTCGAACCCAGGACCTTGGTAACATTAGTCTGTATGACCTACCACTAAGCCATGCCTGCTTTACAAGAACACAGTGCTAAAATAAATATAACATGTAATAGTAGGAATCAGTATAAAGGCAATATAGGAGATGTACTATCCAAAGCATGTCAGGTAGAGTTGTAATGGCCAAATTACTGGATTCCCATACTAGTTCAGTGTGAACAGAAACAGCACTGCTACCTGTTAGCTTGTACATAATAATGTAAGGTAATGTACATATGTGAAGGTATGTATATCTACACATACATATATATAAATATATATTAATACATATGAAATATAATCGTAGGTCTCAGTAGCCATACACACTCACTACAGGAAAAAGTTAACATAATTGCTGCAACCTGAATCTGCAACACAGCCTGACCCCTGTGTGACCTACTTACCCTTCTAACTGCTTACAGGTGGCCTCAGCACTTTGATTGACAGGTCCTGTACTCAGTTGGAAAGTTTGCAAAGTAAAAATTCCCACTGTCAGTCTCAAACCAGGACCTAGGTAACATTAGTCTGTTTGACCTACCACTAAGCCATGCCTGCTTTGGAAGAACACACTGCTAAAATAAATATAACATGTAATAGTAGGAATCAGTATAAAGGTAATATAGGAGATGTACTATCCAAAGCATGTTTGGTAGAGTTTTAATGGCCAAATTACTGGATTCCCATACTAGTTCAGTGTGAGCAGAAACAGCCCTGCTACCTGTTAGCTTGTACATAATAATGTAAGGTAATGTACATATGTGAAGGTATGTATATCTACACATACATATATATAAATATATATTAATACATATGAAATATAATCGTAGGTCTCAGTAGCCATACACACTCACTACAGGAAACAGTGAAGATATATGCAGCAACCAGAATCTGCAACACAGCCTGGCTCCTGTGAGACCTACTAAGCCCTTTAACTGCTTAAAGGTGCCTCCAGCACTGTGATTGATAGGCCCTATACTCAACTCAAAAGCAGAATATGAGCATACTAGTAGGCCCTACCACAAGACCATTGTAACACTAGTCTGTATGACCTACCACTAAGCCATGACTCTCATACAGGAATATAGTGCTAAATAAGTGGAACATGTAATAGTAGGAATGAAGATAAAGGCAATATAGTATGTCTACTACCCAAAGCATGTCAGGCAGACTTTTATAGTCCCAATTACTGGATTCCCATACTAGAGTAGTGTTAACGGAAACAGCCCTGCTAATTGTTAGCTTGTACCCAATAATGTCAGCTAATGTACATATATGAAAGTATGTATATGTACACAGATATATATATATATATATATATATATATATATATTTATATAGCAATACATATGACATATAGTTGTAGGTGTCAGTATGCATACACACTCACTACAGGGAACAGGCAAGATAAATGCAGCAACCTGAATCTACAACACAGCATGAAGCATGGGAGATGTACTAACCTTCACACTCACAGAACACTGTCAACAGCATACCAGCATGGTCCACGCCCTACAATCTGAAAGGGCAACGCCTATCTCACATACCCTTTTATAGCAGTGTCCTGAAATCACAGTGAGACATGCAATTAGTACACACCCAGCTGCTTGCAATTAGCAAATGCTGCCTTACAATTGGTGCAGAGGCCATCACATGGACCTATGCAGATACCTACAAAAGTATTCAGTACCCACACTCCACTCATGCAATACAGTCATTGCACAAACCTAATGAGAAAGAGAGAGAGAGAGAGACAGAGAGAGAAGACAAAATATACAGACAGCCAGCAGCAAAACAGCAGCAGCAGCAGCAGCAACAGCAGCAAAATTCAAGCAGCACGAGTGACACACCAAAAGCTGCCACAAACACAGGTAATGCAAAGTAGCAGGTTAATCCTGTGTATACTGTGACACCTCCAAATGTATCATAGTTCACTATCTATAGGTATGTCCATGAGATAGGTTGTGTGTAGATAGTCATGAAATATAAACATATGTAATATTGTTGTACATGTGGGCCATAACTAACACTTCCATAGCTTAGAACACAAGGCCAGTTGTGCATATGATGCAGTAGTTCCCAGGGTCAGTAGAGGTTCCTCCTCATTGGTGTGGGACCACTGTGTATGTATGGCACTGTTCAGGTACATATCCTGTAGTATGGCCAGGGATTAATATCAGTCTGTCATGTGGTGCTATGTCCTCCAGGGGTGAATGTAGCACACATCCAGGGATACCATTTCGTAACAGTGATGATATGTGTTCTGCAATGATGAGGGTGGCTCTCACCTGGACATGTGAGAGGATAGGGAGGTTACAGTCATCTGGGATAACTAATAACACGTGTAGGACAATGGGGGGGGGGTACCTGCACCTAAACTGTCTGCAACATTGTTGGCAATATCTGTGCATTTGGTGAATGTGAAGCATCTTAACACTGCAGACAACAGATGCCTTCCCGCCATGTGAATCTGCCCTGTGCTGCAGTAGCCTCCTACTATTGTTATACAATATGCCTGTATCTGTAGTCCACTGGACAGGATTAATAAGTGGTGTGCAGTTGTTCTGGGTTAGATAACTGTGTGCACAGTACATGCAGTATGTGGGATGTCTGTGGTAAGCATATGCAAAGGTGCTGGCGGTGTGTGTTGTGGCTTCCACTGGCCCAGTGGGCTGCATGGATAGCATCACTGTCATAACTACTGAATAACTGTGTAATAACATGCATACATAGCAAGGTAGTGTATTGTGCTTGTGGTGTTGTTCAGATATGTATATCCAGGCTGAGTAATGTGTGTCCACATCACAGGGTTGGCAGCACACATCCAGTATGTATGGATGAACACCCAGAATGTGTCACACGTGTCACCTGTGCAGACGATCTGGCCATTACCTGTGCATCCCCCACAACACACACACATGCAACATATGGCAGAAGTACTATAGCAGTACACACATGTTCATAGGTTCATACTAGGCTATCTGCCCGAGGGCATTTACAAGCCTAGCCTATCGCTTTGTGGCTTACGCCACCCCTTTAGTATGGGGAACCATACCCATTATTTTGCTGTGCCTCTGTCGAGCAGTGACACTGAGGTAATCCCTGGGGTATATCTGCGATCTCCCATCCATTGGTCAAGATTTCTCTTGAACAAGGCCAGCGAGGTGCTCTGCCTCACATATACCGTGATTTTGTTCCACAGCATAGGAGTCTTTGGGTGATGACTCTAATCCCCCAGCATGTCCTATTAATAGCCGTGTCGAGGTTTAAGTCTCCTGCCCTTGTGGCCCTGATGGATCTAGATTTTTTTTAGGTGAAGCATATTCATCAAATCTGGGTCTGACATGGCCTTGTATGTTGGGCAAAGGTCACCTCTGAGCAAGCGGTGTTTACTGAATAGAACATACATGGACATGCTGGAGGGCAAATTCCTAACTGAGAGGCTCCCTTTACTCTGTAATGAGCTCGAACAGTTGAGAATGAACAGTTCATAGGTTCATACTAGGCTATTTGCCCTAGGGCATTGGTAAGCCTAGTAGAATGTGTTTGTCTTTGCCACCCAATCACAAGTTATGCTGCTATGCCCTTGTCCGACTTTAGTATACTATGCCTCTGTCTAACAGTGACATAGAAGTGATACCTGGGGTACAACTATGATCTCCATCCACTCATCCAGATTCCTATGGAAGAGAGTCAATGAGGGACTCTGCCTAACCAGTAGTGTGAGCTCATTACAGAGTGAAGGGAGCCTCTTGGTTAGAATATGCCCTCCAGCATGTCCATGTATGTCAGTGCTGAGGTCCAGCTCTCCTGAGCATGTGGCTGTATGGGACTCTGATTGCCTGAGGTACATCACGCTCATTACTGCTAGGTAGGACATGGCTGTATATGGCATGCACAGATTGCCCCTGAACAGGCAGTATGCCACTGAGTCCAGCTGGATTCACTTTACCTGGGCAGCATATGACATCTGTGTGAGCCATTGCATCCCCTTGATGATGTACTGTTGTCCTGTACCAGTTGCTGTAGGTGTCTGGTTAGGTACATCCCAAAAGGTGCATTGTACGCAATTATAGGCCTGATGATGGATGAGTACAGAGGCACAATGACCTCCCCTGCCATACATGTGAATCAGTCATGATTAGCTGGGCTATATAACATGTCTGTCAATCCACGCTGGCCATGTGGTAGACAAATGACAGACTGCTACCATGTTTCTTCCCCAGGTCCCCAACCACGCCTACTGTACTCAATGGCCTAACACCTATGTTGTACTGTGCCACCAATGTGGAGGCGTGGAATCTGCATTGAATACCGATAGTCCCGCCCTCTTGCTCAACTGTCGGCCCCGACAAGAATGGTAACAGCTATAACGTGGTAGTACTGGTGTGCTCCTGTGAAACCTGAAACAGGTTCATGTTACTGCACAGATATCGATGTCCAGAATGCTAGGTAGGGTTTTGGGTGCGTGCATCCTTGGGTCTAGACGCCCAGTGTTGAGTAGCATCACTCTTACTTCCTCATCCTTTGTGATACAAATGGATGTGGGTTTGCCTTATGAGCCTTGCCTAATACAGGCACTATGGGTGTAGCAGGAGGCTCCGCCAAATGTCAATAGGACTGTGGTGACAGGTGCAAGCTGTCCCTAGCAAAGCATACCACCCCAAGATGGCAGGCATTGGCACACCTGTGAATGACACCAGTATGTCAGTCAATTGTTGGAAGGGATCATCGTGCCTTGATATTGTGGCATTGTTCTAGGTGAGGGTAGGATGCTACTCAAGGTCAGGGTCAAACTGTCCCGGCTACGTGCTCAGAGAGCTCTGTAATGTCTCATGTCATGTAGTCCAGGGAGGAATGTGTCAGGCCATTCACAGCAGCATGGACATTGACTGAGTCATACCTGTACCTGCCTTGGGGTTACCTGACTGTTTGTGTTATGTGGCAGGTCATAGTGCCTGACAGGCTGCACACCGTGACCCTCACCTCGCTAAGCCTGGTGAACGTGATGTGAGTGTGCCTGATGATAGAGGCACCTAGTACAGGTGTATGAGGTGTGTTGTTAACTGTTAATGGCTGTGAGTGTTCAGCACATTGGCTTTGTGTGATATGTGTTGCACATGTTCGCTTATGTGGTAGTGGTTGCCTGGATGTCTGCATAGGAGGTCTCTGCTGCATAGGCAGAGCTGTGGTCTGAGCCTACAAGTATGATCATGTGTGATCATGTGTTAGGTCCGCTGTTGTGTTAGGTCTACGTGAGACTGGAAGTGTAGTGAGTGATCCCCTTTGCCACGTGACTGGTTATGGCGGTATTGAGTAGACAGAGCCTAGCCTCCAGTCTGGTATATGGTTGCATCACTCACATGAGTTTGAATTTGTTGTTAGGAGGAGGGGGTTGTCTGTGTACATACAACTGTTCTAACATTGTCTCTGGAGTACCACACTCACCAGCTGGACTGGGGGGGGGGACTGACAACTGACCTCTGGACATGCTAGAATACTATTGTGAACTCTGTAATCACTAATGATTGAAAACAAGGTCCAGTGGGGAGTGAGGGTGTACTGACATTACCTACAACTGCTGACTGATATAAAAGTGTCAGTGAGCAAATGCCAGGTAACCTAAGTGCAATGTGTCACAATGAAGTAAATGCAACAATGACAAGCAGTCACTTGCTGTCATGTGTAACATGGAAGTACGTACAGTAAGCAATGCAGATAACAGTAGTGAGTCACAGATGTGTTGCAAAGATGTGTACTATGTGGAAGTAGCATACCAGTGAAATAACAAGCTAACAGATAACAAGCATATAAACAAAGGTAGATGCAGGAGGCCTGATGTAGTGTTTGCTACAACAAACAAGGTGTAGCAATGTCAGTAAGATACAGCTCAGATATGCAGGCACTATAAACCTGATACCAGATGTCCCCAGCTATGAATGGCAGAGTACAGCCTATTGTCACACATGAGTGCAGACCACAAACCTCATTAATGTTAAATAACTGGCCTAAAGGCCAACTGCCCATACCAGAAGTAATACACTTGTACACTGGGCCCACAATCAGCAGTTCCCAACTTCAATGGATGAAAGATATGTGTCCTGCCACCACAGTGCTTGCCACCAACCTCCCTAATGTAAAACAACTGGTCTGAAGGCCAAGTACTTAGTACAAATGACATAGAATGATAGCTACACTGTAATCAGGTTTTAACCAATCAGTAATAAGTAGAAGTTAACACTCCCTGTATAGAATGTGTACCATGTATTGTTGAGATACTATGCTGATAACCTGTTTGTGTACCTTCCAGATAGACATGGCACCTAAAAGAAATCCTGCGCACTCTGCTGCAGAGGATGACGTGATCCACCAGAGCCTGGTGCGTGACTATGCCATCCTGTTCTCACGCACCACCCAGAATCAGCAGGAGAGGTCTGCACTGTGGCAAAGCCTTGTTAGCAGGATAAATGATGTTGGCATGCATGATAGGACATATGAGCAGGTGAGACATCACTGCAGTGATTTGATAAGAAATGTCCGCCAGCTGCTGCAGATATCCGCAGGCAACAGGCTGCCACAGGTGGGGTGGCCACACATCCCCCCCTCACCAGACAGGAGGGGCTACTGCTAAGTGTTGTGGATCCAGCCCCAGAACAACAGCAACCATCATGCATCCTGATGGAGGTTGGATCCACACAGCAGCAAGACAGCGAGCGTGCAGGTAAGATGCCATATTCATTTATTGTTATTACTTTTACATTTGTTGACCCAGATAGTCTAGCTGGATATAAGTTCATTTTCAGTAGAGGCCTGTGGAGAAAAGCTCCACACATAACGTAATAAAGGCAGACAGACAAGTTGTCAATACAGACAGCCAACATAATAGAATTGTACACCAGCCTGTTAATTAAATAAACATACATGTAAGGAAGTCAAACAGTTTAGAGTCATACACAATGTACCGTTGGTTTCAAAGCAATCCTACCTAAAGCATAATGGTTATGCAATAAGGCAAAAGCCATATACATAATAGTTAGGGCTCAGAAGGGTAGAGAAGTAGAAGGAGTATGACAGATACAATGATATGGAAGAGGCAGGAGTCAAGAAGGGAAGTGAGGAAAAGAAGGAAGACAGTCAAGAGGAGGTGGGAGGATGGGAGAAGTAGGTCAGAGCATAGAAGGACATCAAGGTGAAAGAAACAGGGTAGAAGCTAGTTTCTATGCACAATGAGGGGTTAAAGGTGAAGAGAGCGAGGGAGAGGGACGTTAGCCTGACTCCAAGAAGAACAAAGCCAGTGGTTGTGGAAGTACATCTTGAGTTCACGCTTTAAGAGAGGTAAGGGTGAGATTAGAGTTAACTCCTGGTATGTACATATGACTGTTCTGTACGCTGTTACTTCATGCACGCATAAGGTGTGCATGTGGTATGTATCTGTCATCATGATATATATACAGACATGATGTGCAGCTGATGTGTATAAGGGAACTAGTGTACTACTGTACTGTATCATGTGCAAAACAAATGGCACACATGTGCCCACTGACATTACTCTCTTCACACTTCCAGGTCCCTCCCATGTAGCAACGAGGCAGGCCATACATGCTGGTGAGTCTTTTAAACAGTATCTGTAAGACAATTTATAAAACTAGGAAGAGTAGTGTAACTCTGTAGTAGACATGTTGGTGACTGTGTACACAATAACTGTAATTGACAGGTAGTAAATTGAGTAGTGTAACACGGTACTGATGTGTGTGTTTACTGTGGGTGTGCATGTGTGCAAGTGTGCCTGTGCCCAAGTGTGCATGTGTGTTAGTGTCCATGAGTGCATGTGTCCATTTCTGAATGTGTGCATTAGTATTGAAGTGCATCTCTTTCAAATATGTATTGAGACTGTAATCTGTGTTCCATGTTTTCCTCCCGTAGGTTCTGGTGCTGCTCTGGTGACCTGCAGCAGGGAACCTGAATCTTGTGCCCCAGGTACTGATGATGATGAAATGTCTGTAATGGTGCAGGAAGGTGTGTCTGGGTCCGCCATTGGTCAGCCAATTGACAGTACACAGCTTTCAACCCCGCCAATGCGCACAGTCATCCTGCCGAAACATCCTTTATCACCATTGTCCCTAGGTGATGGACAGTCAGCAGTGGGCATAGATCAGGGTAATGTGGTACCTGTGGCACATGCATCCTCACAAGGCAGCCATGTGCAGAGGCCTCCAATGGTACCACGCAGACAGTCGCCCATGGGTTCTCGTGGGGCATCCGTGGCCGTATTGCCTCTGGCCGACGTGCCCAAGGAGGTATGTCAACCTCCACTATGTTTAGAACTGTCATGCAGGCACAGGCACGTATGGAAAGGTACACCAGACAGGGTCTGAGGGAGCTGAGAGCATGTCGCATAGCCATGACAGACGGCATGCATGATGTTGCGAATGCTATCCGTAACTTCACAGATGTCGTTGACAGACGCTGTGGGGCATACAACAGCTGCTCCACAACCAGATGTCCATGGGCCAGGGCGATGGTGTGCGCTTATGCGCCGACGCGGGTCAGATGCCAGCAAGAGCACCAGCTGGCAGTGGTCAGCGACTAACAACGGGCCCACTCGCGCCTCGTGCCAGCACCAGCCCCAGCAATGCTGGGTCTGTGCTGTCATCCAGACGCCCAGGAGACCACGTGCACGTGGCTCTGGACAGTCCCAACAGGGAACTGTGTCCAGTCAACACACCCCTGCTTCCGGCGACAGTACCCAGTCTGGGTTAGTACCGATACGGCCCGTAGCACCCCTGCCAGGCACAGGTACCGTGTCCGCGCCCACAGACACTGATCTGGATGACCTGACAGGTGCAGTCTGTGGCTGTCCACAAAACCCTGTACATGGCAGCCATTATGTGGGACTGTGTGCGCTTACACACATGCAGAAACCTAACACCTAGGGCAAACACATACACACACACACTGCACCAACAACGGTCCACCCTGTACTGCTGCCCCTCACAAACACACATACACACACATGTCAATTGGTGTTACCAGTGGCCGGCTTGGGCATACCTAACCCACACCCTGTGCATATGATGACACTGTGCCACCTCCTGCATACTACAACATCGGTGCAGGTAAAGGTAAACACGTTGTTGATGCACAGGGTGACTACATAGATGTGTATAAGTAGTAACATGTTGGTAACTGTTGTGTGTTGCAGTATAAATGTGTGTATATCCCATCAGTCCTGCTGCAGTAACTGTATGAATGTCCTCAATTGTTATCTGCACCCATACTACTTAACAAAGTGTACCAGCTGCACACCATCACATGCTAACATTGACTATGGCAATGTGCATCTTGTGCTGTTATGTAGATTCAGCTACATGTATCTGTTCTGTCACACATGCATTTATACACACCCTGCTACCCACACACATGCACACGCCACCTGCCATTCCCATTATTTATCACCCTACATGAGTAGCTGTTGATACATGACAGGTACACATTTCAGAAGTGCACTATGTTGTTTACTACTGGCATCCTTCTCTACCTGTACTCACAGGGTGCAGGCAACCTCATCAGTTGAAGATGTAATGTGCATCAGGTACTGTAGTACCCTGATTGCCACAGCAAACATGTTTCCCATACGGAAATGCACACACAGACACATCCCACATCCACACACTTGCCACATTCAGGCTTCAGAACACTATCTAGGTATATTCGGTACATGTGCATGTTACAGTAGCATGTAACACTATACTGAGTACTGGCAGTTAGTTGTCTGTTGTCATGTTGTCTGTATAGAATAAAAGAATTGTTTTATTATCCTACTCCGCTTTGTGGACATTACTTGAACAAGTGTTACCTTACATGTGTTATCAGTACCAACACCTTCTGTTTTGTAGTTTTGTTTGTATAGGGTGCTATCAACATCACTGCTTGTTAAGGGTAATGACCACCCTGCAGTGCATAGCCCCATGTGGCAAAAGCCACATCCCACCCCATCATTGTGCACACACACTAACCCCACCAACAGTAAAACACATACTTTCCATTTGCAAGATTCAAACCCATACCTAACTGTGCAATGACAGTAGAAACAGACACATTAGCAGAGTGTGCTATTTGCAGTAGTTGGAGAAATCTTTACTAATGCTGTACTTAGAGGGTGCTGACATCATCTGTGTGTAGGAGGAGGGATGTGCACCCTGTAGTGTGTTCTCCCAGTTGGCAAAAGGCAGTTAACCCTCCCAGCATAGTGCACACACATAAACCACACTCATACATTCCCTTTGCAGGATTCAAACCCCACATAACTACGCTATGACACTGAAGAAAGACACATTAGCAGAGCGCTATGCAAATTACTGGAGGACTTTACTACAGGTGATATAGTTATACAGTCCTGACATCATCACTGTTTCAAAGGGGATCTGCATCCTGTACGATACTGTCACGGTTGCTAATAGGACATTTCCACACACACACATCGATGTGTTGGAGGTTTGCATATGTGGGGATCCAGAACACCAGTGTGATTAGTATATGGTTTGATTGCAACAATGAGGGATATACTCCCAGTGGTGAGCAGTTTTACTCATGTTTGTAAAGATCAGCTCTAGTATATCTGCCCCTCTTGTGGGAAGGTTGGTTACCTGTTCCATAGCCAAAGAATGTCTGATCAATGGGAACCTTAGAGCTTGGTATTGTGGCCTGTGTAATGTACACAGTCTATGTTTGGGTAGCTGGCATCACCCAGTATGATGGTGTTTGCAGAGTAATCTAAACTCTCCTGTGTCAGCATGAAGGCTGTGTGGGAGACCTGAGTTTGAGAGGGTGCTGTAAGAGCTCCTCTGTGTCTCTTTCCATGTGGTCCAGGGAGGTACGTCCCAACAGGTAGCTGACTGTGACCCTCCCTTGCTCTGTCTGGAGGGCTGCACGCCTGTCAACAGCTCATGTCAAGCAAGTGCACACCCCTCATAAATGATGTGGAAACCTTCAAAGGCCCAAGGCCTGTTGAAAATATGGACCAGACTGCAGATACCTGTATAGAGGCATTCTGTGGACACATTCAGGAATGCATGGATCATGAAGCCACATATGAAAGCATGACCCATTTCTCCAAAGGCAGATGTCCTGGGCCGGACACCAGCCATAAACACACTATACAATAGAAGGATGGCGCCACTACATGATACAACAACCTCCCAAAATGTGAAGGCACCACTGATGAGTATTGGAAGACAACTACAGGCACCCATATGATTGTCTAAGGCCATCTTTGAGAGAGGATTCCACAAGCCACTGAGGATAATCACAAGGCTGCCTGTAGTTATGTTAGTAACCTGGGTGGTACTACCCAGATATGCTCAGAGGTAATACAATATGTCACACAAAATATAAAACACACAGACATTGCCATCATCCTAGTGGACAGGTTCAATGCTGCCTTCTCTCCCACCACACCAAAAGGGAACATATGTCTCGCATCACAGTGCTTCCCCTGACATCACAGATGCTCAGGTAAGAGATGCCCTTCCCAAAGCAATAAACACTGCATCAATGGGACCAGACAGTGTCCCAGGCTGTGTCCTACATGAACCACAAGAAGAGCTACACCCAGACATAACACCACTGTTCAATCCCAGCCTTAATACATGATATGTGGCCAGAGAGTGGCATACAGCAACAGTGGTCCCTCAACATGCAGGTGGTGCCGACACGGATCCTGGACACTACTCGCCCCATATGTCTGACTAGCTTTGTCTGCAAAGCTATGGCAAGAATCATCAAGAACCTCACATATCTAGATATTGTGGACCTACAGACATGTCACCATACACAGTTTGGCTTTGTCAATGGCAAATCCTGCCTATCAAACCTGTTTGCTTTGTTTGAAACAGTCACCAAGGCCACTGTCAAGGGGTAGGAGGTCCATACAGCCTACCTGGACCTTGCATAAGCCTTGGATACAATACCCCACTTGTGCATTCTAGGAAGCTCACCAGTGTACATATTAACCCCTATGTCACTATGGGTATTGCACAGTGGCTCAAGGGCAGAACACACATGGTAGAATTGCTGGAGCCATGTCAGCCTCCAACCTGGTACAAGTGGTGTCCCACAAGGCAAAGCCCTAGGGGCTGTCATGTTCATTATATATTTGTCATAGGTACAGGCCAACATGGAAGTACTGTGGCTCAGCAAGTCACAGGTGACTGCAGACTGAACACCATAATCAACTCAACAGCTAACACACGATCCTCCAAAAGGGACTCTTGCAAACACACGACTTGTGCCACAGCCATGGCCTCAACGTGAATGACAGAAAGAGTATAGTCATCCCTTTGTCAAACACTAAATGACCACAATGTACCACATATGTGTTAATCCAGTAAGTGCAGACCAAGGAATTATGGACCTTGGGGTACACAGGTTGATAGCATTCTACCATTTGACAACAACATGGACAAAGTGGTTAGGTAAGCATGTGATATGGGCCACATCATCATGGGATCCACATGTAGGCCAGGTGAGGACATTGTGCCCTTTACTCATCCCTCATCATGCCCATAATTGACTATGATGAACCTGTCGGCATGCACCTTACCAGACACCTGCAGCAACTGGGGCTACCACATATCTACCTCGACAAGGGATCAAAGTGCTCAAACAGATGCCACATACTGACTGGTTAAAGTAGCAGCAGCTGTACTCAGTGACATACTGACTCTTCATAGGCAATCTGTGCCTGACATAGAAGGCCAGGTCATACCCTCACGTAATGGCCATGCTGCATCTCAGAATATCCAGATCCCACCAGGATACACGCTGGAAATACTTGAACTTCAGGAGTGATATACATAGGACATGGTGGAGGGGCACATTCACAACTCAGAGGCACCCTTCATTCCTGATTATTATCCCAATAGAGGTTAGGTGGACTGACTCAGTGACTATCTTCAAGAGCGATATTAATGACTGGATGTGACATTGTAGGGTTACGCTGGGTATCACTTATGTGTCACTGTGAGAAAGAGGCACAGTATACTAACCTTGGAAAAGGGCATAGCAAGACAGATTCACAATGCATGTTGAAAGGCACGACATTCTGGCTAGGTGGATACATGCCCTGGGCAGATATCCCTGTACGAACCTATGGACCTATGTCTCTTTTCACCATTGGCCCTATGTGCTGACAATCACCAATGTAATCCCAATACTCCGTAGCATGTGCAAAGGTCAGTTGTCAGTCACCCTATGGTACAGTTGTGGAATATGTGTGTCATGTAGTAATGTCACAGCTGCCACATGTACACAGTCAACCCTATCCCTACCCATTGATGTACATCACATGTATGAGATGGAAACACATGGCCAAACTGTAACAGCAACATACAAGTCAGTCAGATGCATGGACACATATGACTCAGTCATTGTCCATGCCACCACAGCTGATGTGGGATGTCGCCACTGGGATACGTGATAGGGAACATGGAAGGGATCACTGAGCAAGTGACACAGGCTGGTAGACCCCTGACCTTGGTTGGCATCAGACCCTCACCAGGGATTCCGAAAATTACTGAATGCTAATGAATAAGTGTATCTACAACACCATAGCTGAATGGTTCTTAGCATGCAGTCACTGCATTGCTATGGAATACTGTCTTACCACTCCCACAAAAGGTGAGAACATGCAGCTCCTGTACATTAACAACATGTAGACTTTATGCCCCAGACCAGGTGTGCATCCCTCACTACTAGGCTGATAGCATCTACATCTCACACTGTATATACACATCCCACATGCAGCATCTGCACAGAAGACCACGGTCATAATGTTACCCTGTGCAAATACCATGTATTCACATGTGGCAGGCATCACACATGGTAACTATTGAAAGTCTCAGGTACATATGTGTATTTGGCACACACATACATCATGTGTTCATTGCCATAACCGTGTAATCAATGTCATGCATTATTGTGAGGGACAACCCACACATGGGCATTCTGTGTGTGCACAACACACATGGCATGTCTGTAATCAAAAGCCATACATAATTGTGATATCGGTTAGAAATGGGTATGTGCATCCTGTAGTGTGTTTTCCCAGTTGCCAAAAGGGATGTTTCTTTCATACACACTTACCCCCCTTCACACACACTTGCCACCTGCTGGATTCAAACCCCTACCTAACTATGTTATGCCACTAGAGACGGACGATTAGCACAGCGCTATTCGCATTACTGGGGAATGTCCTTTCCCTGATATACTTGTAGGGTGCTGACATCATCAGAGTTTAGAAAGTGGAATGATCATCCTGTGGTGTGTTTTCCCAGTTGCCAAAAGGGATGTTTCTTTCATACACCCTTACACACACACTTGCCCCTTCACACACACTGGCCACCTGCTGGATTCAAACCCCTACCTAACTATGTTATGATACTAGAGACGGACGATTAGCACGGCGCTATTCGGATTACTGAGAGAATCCTTTTCTCCAATATACTTATAGGGTGCTGACATCATCAGAGTCTAGAAAGTGGAATGATCATCCTGTGGTGTGTTTTCCCAGTTGCCAAAAGGGATGTTTCTTTCATACACACTTACACACACACTTACCCCCCTTCACACACACTTGCCAACTGCTGGATTCAAACCCCTACCTAACTATGTTACGACACTAGAGACGGACGTATTAGCACGGCACGCTATTCAGATTACTGAGAGAATCCTTTTCTCCAATATACTTATAGGGTGCTTACATGATCAGTGTCTAGAAGGAGGGATGAGCATCCTCTGGTGTGTTTTCACTTTTGCTAGGGGTAACATTTGGACCAGTGTGAGCATGCCCAGTTCAGCCTTCCTGTGGCATGTTGTGTGAAAGATGTCTCATTTATCTAAGTGTGTGAGCATGCCCAGTGTGGGCTTTACATATGTTGAACTCTGCAGCCCATCACATTTGTGGATGAGTGTGACCTTCAACAAATACCTCCAGTTTATGGTTGTGTGTTCTGTGCCATGTTGTGTAGTTACTGTCCAATGCTTTTGTGTGAACAAAACTGGGAGTATACTGTGCCTGCAGGTTTTGCATGGGATACTTTGCACACAATTGTCAACATCCGCTCATACTGACCTAACACTGTAGCACTGTCTAGTGTAGTGTTTCAGTACTTTCACTGTGGTGGTCAGTATCCTGGGCTTCAGTCCTATCACTGATTTACATTTTCATAGTGTGCACAACAGGCTGGTTAGGGTCCAGTTGTGCACATCTGCACAAAGGCAGTGCCTCTACAGACCCTGTTAATTGCTGCCCCATAAGCTTAACAAGTGTAGTCTGCAAATCTATGGAGAGGATCATAATTGAGCTCATAAACAAAGATATAGGGGACATGCAGACATTGTACCCATCCCATTTTGGCTTGGTCAGGGCAGATCATGCCTTTTGTACTGTGTTGACATCTTCAAATTGGTCACTTAGGCCATTGTTGGGGAAAGGCAGTCCATACAGCCTACCTTGGCCTTGCTAACACTTTCAACACAATACCCCACTCAGGTATTGTGGAAAACCCTAACAACTGAAATGTAAACCCATATGTCACAAGATGGGTTGCAAACTGGCTTAAGGACGGGACCCACAGGGTTAGAGTTGCTGGCACTATGTTAGACTCCAGGCTGGTCACAGGTGGTGTCACACAGGGCTCAGTCCTTGGCCACCATTGTTTGTCATGTACTTCCCAGGAGTACAGGCCAACATGGGAGGGCTTTGGATGACAATGTTAGCAGATGACTGCACACTGGGCACCATAGTGGACAGTGCATCACACACAGATATCATTCAGAAGGGACTCACAGTAACTGATAGCTGGTGCCAGGGCCATGGCCTGAAGTCAGAGTGCACAACATGTGTAGACATACCCTTCAGGAAAAGCAAGGTGACCCCAAGCTACCATATAGGTGGCAATCCTCTAAGCACAGAGGAGGTTATCATGGACCTGGGGACCCAGGTTGACATTCGCCATTCTTCTGAGACTCACATTGCTAAAGTGGCTAGGAAGACCTTCTACATTGCCCACCTGATAAGGATGGGATTCACATCCAGCTCTAGTGGGTCATTGTTCCCTGTACTCTTCAGTTATCAGACCGGTGATCGAGTCAAATGCCCTATTGTGGCTGTATCTCACCCAACATCTGCAGCAATTGGAGACACCCTGACTGTCCCCACCTAAAGGATCAAGGAACCACAACAGCTGTCATATGCTGCCAGATTGAAGACACTCACACTCTATTCACTCACATACTGTCTGCTTAGAGGTGACATGTGCCTGACATGCGAGGCCATGTCCAAACAGGGATTAATGGACATGCTCCACCTCAGACTCAGAAGATCCACCTGAACCACTAGTGCAGGTGACTGACACCTTAGCAGGGATGTATGTTGGACATACAGGAGGGATGGAGTTATCACCGGAGACTCCCTATGCTGTGGAATACAATCCTGGTCCATTTGAGGCAGAGCACCTTGCTGGCTGTGTTCAAGAGGTATCTTGACCTAATGCTAGTCGGAGAATGTGTTTGTCCATCAACACATTGTGTTTAGTTTGACATGTCATATGTCTTGTTTAGTATACTGTGCCTCTGTCTACCTGTGACATAACATTGATACCCAGGGTAAACCTCCCATCTCCCATCCACTCATTAGGATTCCTGTTGAGGGGACTCAACAAGTGTCTTTATGGACAACCTGTACTGGTAGTTTACTCATGTGTGGGGTGGCTTCTGTGTTTTGGATAATGCAGTACAGCCTGTCCTATATATGTCAGTGCTGGGGTTCAGGTCCCTCATGTGCATAGCTCCCTGCCATTCAGATTGTACAAGGTGCAGCATGTGCATTGATTCCAGCTTGGACATGGCTTTCTACATCAGGCACAGCTTGCATCTGGGTGGACAGCATGGCAGTGTGTGGAGCTGCACTCTGTTTAATCAGACTACACATTACATGTGTTCCAGCTCTGTCATACTCCTGGTGAGGTACTGTTGTGGACTTTACAGGTGCTGGATGTGTGTGCATGAGGCACACCCACAGGGGCTGTTGTGGTCATTTCTACTGCTGATGAAAGATAACTGCAAAACCGAATGACCTCCCTTAGCTAGATGTCAGACAGCATGGACCATACAATCACACTGGAAACAGGACCCTCTCCACAAAGGGAAAGTGTCCTGTCTGGTGGACCCCAGCCATAAACAAACTGTATGACAGATGAGGGTTACTAATGCAAGACAGAGCTACATCTCCAAAAGGGAAGACAGCTGAGATCAGCACTAGTAGAAAGCTACATTATCTCATGAAGACATGCAAGGTCAACTTGGGGACATAAATCACCAAAGACAATGAAGGTAACCACACTGCTTTCTTCAGTTATGTCAGACACCTGGTTGTGAACCCTCGGATATGCTCAGAGTTGGTACACAACAACATATATTCCAGTGACCTGACAGATATTGGCAACATTCCGGCGGACAGCTTCAGTGCGATGTACCCTGTTCCTCACCCCCAAAACAAGATAGTTATCACTGCTGTATGTAACCTCACTGTCATCTTGGATGTCCATGTGAGAGCCACACTCAGCAAAGACAAGTACACAGCATCCATGGGACCTGCTGGTATCTCCAGTTGCATGCTATGTGAACTCCAGAAGGGCTGGACCCATATATACAACTGCTAGTTAACCTTAGTCTTGCTACAGGATATGTACCTGAACACTGGCATACGGCAACAGTGGTCCCACTCCACAAGGGAGATGCCTCCACAGACCATGGCAACTACCACCACACAGGCTTAACCAGCCTTGTCTGCAAAGATATGGGAGGAGTCATGGAGCTCTTACACAGACACATTACTGACCTACAGACCCTTGTTCCCACCTAGTTCAGCTTTGTACAGGGCAGATCCTGCCTTTTGCACCTTTGCACCGAAAAGTACCTACCATGAAGATCAGGGTTCTTCAACACATGTCATATGCTTCCGGAATAGAGGAAGTCCAGCTTTGTTCAGTGTCATACCGCATACTTACAGGTGACCTATGCCTGACATACAAGACCATGTCCAATCAGGATTTGGTAGACATGCTCCACTGCAAGCAATCCAAATCCACCAGAGCCATGAAAGCTGAGTATTTGAACCTCACCACATACATGTATAGGACATGCTGGAGGGACAGAGCCATAACTCAGAGGCATCTCACACTCTAGCAGAGTATCCCAGTTCATGTTTGACAGAGTCCTCACTGACTCTCTTCAGGAGACATCTGGACAACTGCATATGAGACGGAGGCACAGACTAGACAGAGACACAGTCATGTTATTCAATTACGTAAGGGGTCATAATGTGTCACTACTAAGTCAGAGGCACAATATTCAGAATCTATTCTGTACACTTATTACCACTATAAGGTGGCAATAGCCACATCACTATGGCTAGGCTTATACATGCACTAGGGCAGATAGCCTAGTATGAACCTGTGAACATAGGCCTGGGGCAGTTCCTGCTATTAGGACAGTGGTCTGCAGCAAGCTATATAGTAGTAGTCGGTTTTAGCCATTGGTTTTGACCATGGCTATTCCATGTTGCTTCTTGTTGTGGTACAAACATGGGTGTGTGGTTATCCATGCTATTTATTGCTAGTCACCCTCATTTTGTATCTTGTTCCATGTTTTTGCACATGTACATCACTGTATGACGTGCAGCTGTTTCCACAGGGTCATATGCGGATATGGATGTTAGTTGGGGTCCTCAGGTGTGCATATTGTACATGATATTACATTACTTAACACATGGCATTCATGCCTCAGGTGGTGCTGCAGGGCCACCTCTGTCGGATACACATACTACACTCCCTGTACGTTTGGAAGCAGGTTGTGTCATGTTAGGCATCCCTGTTACTGTATGAGTGAGTCAGAGCGGTATCAGTCCCAGTGTTCCTACTGACCAAGCATATGTGCTATGCTGCCTCTTTGCCAAGGTCAGGCCATACTGGGCACGCCCCCTTCTTCATTCATGCTAACGAGTGCAGACCTGGTTTAAAGTGCTTAAAAGTGCCTTTATGGCACTTTGATTGACAGGTCTTGTACTCATTTTGAAAGTCTGGAGACAAAAATAAATTCCCACTGCCAGTCTCAAACCCAGGACCTTGGTAACATCAGTCTGTATGACCTACCACTAAGCCATGACAGCCATACAAAATCACTCTGCTAAAATAAATATAACAGTCAATAGTAGGAATTAGTATAAAGGCAATATAGGAGATGTACCATCCAAAGCATGTGAGGTAAAGTTTTAATGGCCAAATCACTGGATTCCCATACTAACCTTCACACTCACAGAACACTGTCAACAGCATACCACCATGGTCCACGCCCTACAATCTGAAAGGGCAACGCCTATCTCACATACCTTTTTATAGCAGTGTCCTGAAATCACAGTGAGACATGCAATCAACACACACCTGGCTGCATGCAATTAGCAAATGCTGCCTTACAATTGGTGCAGGGGCCATCACATGGACCTATGCAGATACCGACAAAAGTATTCAGTACCCACACTCCACTCATGCAATACAGTCATTGCACAAACCTAATGAGAAAGAGAGAGAGAGAGAGAGAGAGAGAAGAGAAAATATACAGACAGCCAGCAGCAAAACCATGAGTAGCAAACAGCAAGCAGCAAGCAAGCACCACTGACACAGCAACAGATGCCACAAACACAGGTAATGCAAAGTAGCAGGTTAATACTGTGTTTACTGTGACACCTCCAAATGTATCATAGTTCACTATCTATAGCTCTGTCCATGAGATAGGTTTTGTGTGCATAGTCCTGAAATATATACATATGTAATATTGCTGTACATGTTGCCCATACGTGAAACTTCCGTAGCTTAGAACAGAAGGCCAGTTGTGCATATGATGCAGTAGATACCAGGGTCAGTAGAGGTTACTCCTCATTGGTGTGGGACCACTGTGTCTGTATGGCACTCTTCAGGTACACATCCTGTAGTATGGCCAGGGAGTAGTATTAGTCTGTAATGTGGTGCCATGTCCTCCAGGGGTGAATGTAGCACACATCCAGGGATACCATTCTGTAACAGTGATGCTATGTGTCCTGCAATGTTGAGGGTGGCCCTCACCTGGACATGTGAGAGGATAGGGAGGTTACAGTCATCTGTGATAACTAATTCCACTTGTGTAGGAGAATGGGGGGGGGATATCTGCACCTAAGCTGTCTGCAACAATATTGCCAATATCTCAAACATGTTTTCCATACGGAAATGCACACACAGTAACATCCCACATCCACACACTTGCCACATTCATGCTTCAAAACACTATCTAGGTATATTCTGGTACATCTGCATGTTACAGTAGCATGTAGCACTATACTGAGTAGTGGCAGTTGTCTGTTGCCATGTTGTTTGGATAGAGTAAAAGGAGCATTTGTTTATCCTACTTTGTTTTGTGGACATTAGTTGAAGTGTAACCTTACATACATCATTGGTACCAACACCTTCTGTGTTGTTGTTCTGTTTGTACAGGGTGCTGTCAACATCACTGTTTGTTAAGGGAAATGTGCACCCTGCAGTGCATAGCCCCATTTGGCAAAAGAGACATCCCACCCCCACCACTGTGCACACACACCAACCCCACCCACAGTAAAACGCATACTTTCCATTTGCAAGATCCAAACCCCTACCTAGATGTGTTATGACTCTAAAGGCAGACACATTAGCAGAGTGTGCTATTTGCATTAGTAGGAGCAATCTTTTCCAATGCTGTACTTAGAGGGTGCTGACATCATCTGTGTTTACGAAGAGGGATGTGCACCCTGTAGTGTGTTCTCCCAGTTGGCAAAAGGCACTTTCTCTCCACAGCGTTATGCACACACACAAACCCCACTCATACTAACACATATACATTCTCTTTGCAGGATTCAAACCCCTACTTAACTATGTTATAACACTAGAGACGGACGTATTAGCAGAGCGCGCTATTCGCATTACTGGGAGATTTCATTTCAGTTGATCTACTTATAGGGTGCTGACATCATCAGTGTTTAGAAAGTGGAATGAGCTCCCTGTGGTGTGTTTCCACAGTTGCCAAAAGGGATGTTCTTCTCATACACACACTTACCCCCATTCACACACACACATCCCACTTGCTGGATTCAAACCCCTACCTAATTATGTTATGACACTAGAGACGGACGTATTAGCAGAGCGCGCTATTCGCATTACTGGGAGATTTCATTTCAGTTGATCTACTTATAAGGTGCTGACATCATCAGTGTTTAGAAAGTGGAATGAGCTCCCTGTGGTGTGTTTCCACAGTTGCTGGCGTTCTTCTCATACACACTTATACACACACTAACCCCCATTCACACACACACATGCCACTTGCTGGATTCAAACCCCTGCCTAACTATGTGACGACACTAGAGACGGACGTATTAGCAGAGCGCGCTATTCGCATTACGGGGAGATTTCATTTCAGTTGATCTACTTATAGGGTGCTGACATCATCAGTGTTTAGAAAGTGGAATGAGCTCCCTGTGGTGTGTTTCCACAGTTGCCAAAAGGGATGTTCTTCTCATACACACACTTACCCCCATTCACACACACACATGCCACTTGCTGGATTCAAACCCCTACCTAACTATGTTATGACACTAGAGACAGACGATTAGCAGAGCGCTATTCATATTACTGGGAGGTAGCATTTCTACTGATCTACTTATAGGGTGCTGACATCTTCATTGTTTGGAATGGGGAATGTGCATCCTGTGGTGTGTTTTCACAGTTGTTAAGAGGAACATTTGAACTAAGTGTGTGAGCATGCCCAGTTCAGCCTTCCCATGGCATGTTGTGTGAATGATGTCTCATTTATCAAAGTGTGTGAGCATGCCCAGTGTGAGCTTTCCATATGTTGAACTATGCAGCCCATCACAGTTGTGGATGAGTGTGAACTCCAAAAAATAACTCCTGTTTAAGGTTGTGTGTTCTGTGACATGTTGTGTAGTTACTGTCCAGATGCTTCCTGTGAACACAGCAGGGATTATACTGTGCCTGCAGGTTTTGCATGGGATACTTTGCATACAATTGTTAACATCCATTCCTACTGACCTAGCACTGTAGTACTGTATAGTGTAGTGGTTCAGTACTTTCACTGTGGTGGACAGTATCCTGGGCTTTAGTCCTATCACTGATTTACATTTCCATACTGTGCACAACAGCCTCTTTAGGGTCCAGTTGTGCACGCCTGCACAAAGGCAGTGCCTCTATGGACTCTGGTAATTACTGCCCCATAAGCTTAACAAGTGTAGTCTGCAAAGCTATGGAGAGGATCATAATGGAGCTCATAAAGAAAGATATGGGGACATGCAGACATTGTACCTGTCCCAGTTTGTGTTGATCAAGGGCAAGTCATGCCTTTTGTACTTGGTTGACATTATCAAAACAGTAACTAAGGCCATTGATGAGGGAAAGGCAGTCCATAGAGCCTACCTTGCCCTTGAAAACACTTTCAACGCAATACCCCACTCAGGTATTGTAGGAAACCCTACCAACAGAAATGTACACCCATATGTCACAAGATCAGGTTGCAAACTGTCTGACGGACAGGACCCACAGGGTTAGAGTTGCTGGCACTATGTCAGACACCAGGCCAGTCACATGTGGTCTCACACAGGGCTCAGTCCTTGGCCCCTATTGTTTGTTATCTACTTCTCAGAAGTACAGGCCAACATGGGAGGACTTTGGCTGACAAAGTTTGCAGATGACTGCACACTGGGTGCCATAGTGGACAGTGCATCAGACACGGATATCCTTCAGAAGGGACTCACGGACACTGATAGCTGGTGCCAGAGCCATGGCCTGAAGTCAACTTGCAAAACATGCGTAGTCATACCCTTCAGGGAAAGCAAGGTAACCCCAAACTACCATATAGGTGGCAATCCTCTAAGCACAGAGGAGGTTATCATGGACCTGGGGACCCAGGTTGACAGTCACTGTTCTGATGACACTCACATTGCTAAAGTGGCTAGTAGGACCTTCTACATTGTCCACATGATCAGGAAGGGATCCACATCCAGATCTAGTGGGTCATTGTTCCCCTGTACTCTTCACTTATCGGACCGGTGATCTGGTACACTGCCTTATCTGGATGTATCTCACCTGACATCTGCAGCAAGTGGAGAGACCCTGAATGTCCCCCAACAAAAGGATAAAGGGTCTCCAACATCTGTCATATGCTGCCAGATTGAAGACACTACAGCTCTATTCAGTCACATACTGTCTGCTTACAGGTGACATGTGCATGACATGCAAGCATGTCCAACCAGGGATTAATGGACATGCTCCACCTCAAAATCGTCAGATCCACCTGAACCACTAGTGCAAGTGACTTACACCATAGCAGGGATGTACATTGGACATGTTGGAGGGGTGGATTTATCACTTGGAGACTCCCTATGCTGTGGAATACAATCACGGTCCATGTGAGTCACAGCACCTTGCTGGCTCTGTTCAAGAGGTATCCTGACCTGTGGATGGGAAATCATAGGTTTACCCCGGGGATCGCCACTGTGTCACTGCTGGAGACAGGCACGCCAAACTAATGGGCACAGTACTGTTTCCATATAAGGGTTGGCGTGCGCAACTAGACTCTGGGCTAGGCTTAGAACTGCCTTGGGGCAGATAGCCTAGTATGAACCTATGAACCTATCTGACCATGTTGCATTATGTTCATATGTGAACTACTTACAACGGCCTCATCCAACATCAGTAGTGTATTCCACAACATGGGTGTACATTGGCAAACACTACCGATGTGCCCAAGGCCATTTCTAATGCTTATTGGATAGTGTGTTTGTCCATCAACACATCGTAAGTGCAGTTTGTCATGACATATGTCTTGTTTTGTATACTGTGCCTCTGTCTACCTGTGACACAACATTGATACCCAGGGTATACCTACCATCTCCCATCCACTCGTTAGGATCCCTGTTGAGTAGAATCAATGAGTGACTCTATGGATAACCTGTACTGGTAGTTTACTCATGCGTGGGGGTGGCTTCTGTGTTATGGATAATGCAGTACAGCTTGTCCTATGTATGTCAGTGCTGGGGTTCAGGTCCCTCATGTGCATATCTCCCTGCCATTCACATTGTACAAGGTACGGCATGTGCATTGCTGCCAGCTTGGACATGGCTTTCTACATCAGGCACAGCTTGTGTCTGGGTGGCCAGCATGGCAGTGTGTGGAGCTGAATTCTGTTTAATCAGGCGACACATTACATGTGTTCCAGCTCTGTCATACTCCTGGTGAGGTACTGTTGTGGACTTTACAGTTGCTGAATGTATCTGCTGAGGTACACCCCACAGGCGCTGTTGTGGTCATTTGTAATGCTGCTGAAAGATAACTGCAAAACCACAATGACCTCCCGTTAGCTAGATGTCATAACCCTCATGATTAGGTTGGTATACGGATTGTTTCTGTTAACCCTACAGCCACATTTTTGTCCAATGCAGGATATCTATCACCTTGTGTCCCCCATTCTGGCATTACATGTTAGGTATGTCATGGGTCGACACTGGGAATTGGTGGTCACTTACTGGATATCCACAGAGGCTGACTATACTGTTTTCACCATTTAACATGCTGACATGGCTATGGCACCAGTTGTCTGTTTCTATGTGGCCCTTTTATTGGATGCTTGTGTCAGCTGGTGTATCGGATATGTCAGGCGGCTTGTTGTCCTCTACAAACATGTTCCAGCACAGTCCTTACTTGTTGGCCTGTACCTATGGGGCATATATACCAGATGGTGAAGGTCCCAGGACCAAGCTTTGTGGGATGCCTGTTATATGTGGTTTGTAGTCTGACATGGCTGCTGCATGTCTGACCATGTCAGTTCTGTCGTTGGTCTGGTTTGCAACCCTCTCATGACATTTGGGGTGTATATATCAGCTGGTGAGCAAATCTATACGGAACACATAGGGTATTGTACAGAAGGCTTTGCAAGGTCCAGCTACACTGTGTGGACCACATTGCCCTCATCACTGACTTCAAGTACTGTTTCAACTGAGTCACACATGTTTAGGGTGGGGTCTGCACTTTGTAAACCCACACTGGGTAGGGTCGGGTGTCAATAGATCCACAATATCATTATGTCTGTGGTACATGCTGGTCCTTTCCATAGCTGTGCAGACCAAACCTCTCATGATTCTGTGGTGGTTGTTTTTACTATCCATTCAGGAGACACCTTTGTTGAGAACACCCACTGTTGTTGTACACTGCTCTTTGGGTACGTACCCTGTGGTAAGGGTGACATAATGTCAGGGAGGCGGCAGTCTGCTGGGGAAGGTATTTGGCATTATGGGGGGGGTTTGCACTGCACATGTCAGGATGTATGTTGGCCATACCTGTGTGTGTCTGGTATGTTGTTTGTAATATCTGTGTGATCCGGAGCATATCCAGGAATCAACAACATGCTTACTACCATCATTTGCAACAGCCTTGGGGTTATCTGTAGTGTCCTGTACAATCTGTATCATAATGGGTTCATACTAGGCTACCCCCCTAGGGCATCTGTAAGCCTGCATGTCCATTTTGTTTGATGGATTCTGGGAATTGTCTACACCTGTGTCAGTGCTAGTATGATACCAGGGGTATAGTGACTAACAGCTCAGAAGCTGACTTCACACTTCTTCGGACTGAGATGATATCCATTAAGCCCACTGGGCCAGTGGAAACCACAACACACAATGGTGACTCCTGCACAGACACTTTCTACGGACATCTCCGAGTAAGCATGGACCATGCAATCACAAATGAGAATGAGACCCTCACCACCAAGGGAAAGTGGCCTGTCTGGTGGACCCCAGCCATAAACGAACTGTATAACAGATGAAGAATATTAATGCAAGACAGAGCTACATCTCCAGAATGTAAGGCAGCTGTGTTCAGCAGTAGTAGAAAGCTACATTCTCACATAAAGACACCCAAGTTCAACTTGGGGACATAAATCACCACAGACGATGAAGGTAACCACACTGCTTTCTTCAGTTATGTCTGACGCCTGGGTGGGAACCCTCATATATGCTCAGATTTGGTACACAACAACTTATATTCCAGGGACCTGACAGATATTAGTGACACCCTGGCAGACCAGTTCAGTGCAATGTACCCTCCCTCACCCCCAAAACATGATAGTTATCACAGCTGTATGTAACCTCACTGTCATCCTGGATGTCCATGTGAGAGCCGCAGTCAGCAAAGATGAGTACACAGCATCAATGGGACCTGAAGGTATCCCCAGTTGCATGCTATGTGAACTACAGATGGAGCTAAACCTGTATATGCAGATGCTATTTAACCTTAGCCTTGCTACAGGATCTGTACCTGAACACTGGCGTACGGCAACAGTGGTCCAACTCCACAAAGGAGATGCCTCCACAGACCCTGGCAGCTACCACCACACAAGCTTAAACAGCCTTGTCTGCAAAGCTTTGTGAAGGGTCATTATGGAGCTTCCACACAGAGACATTGGTGTCCTACAGACCCTTGATCCCACCCAATTCAGCTTTGTACAGGGCAGATCCTGCTTTGCACCAAGTTGACTACTTTGAAACTGTCAGTAGAGCCGTTGATGAGGGCTACACAGTACACACAACCTACCTGCGCTTGGCTAAGGCCTTTGACACAATACCCCACTCAGGCATCATAGACAAGCTCAACAGCTGAAATATAACACCATATGTCACAGCATAGGTTGCAAAATGGCTCAGAAACAGAACCCATAATGTCAACATTGCAGGTGCCTTGTCAGGTTCAAAGCCAGTCACAAGTGGTGTCCCACAAGGTTTTGTCCTGGGACCTCTCTTATTTGGTATTTACTTTTCAGATGTGAAAGCAAACATAGGAGGGTTGTGGCCGACAAAGTTTACAGATGACTGCAACCTGGGCACCATAGTGAATACATCAGCCAGCACACACATCCTACAGACTGCCGTCACACAGACAGATAGCTGGTGCTGGACTCATGGCCTGAAACTGACTGCAACTGATGTGTAGCCATCCCCTTTGGGAGGAACACAGTACCCACAGATCTGTACATAGACAGCAACCCAATGAGTACAGGAAACAAATCAGACAGCTGGGGACACATGTAGATAGTGACATCTCATTTGACACCCATGTTGCCAAAGTTGTTTGACAGACTTTCTATCTTGGCCACCTTATCATGGAGGGTATTCCATCCAGACCATAGGAGGTCATTGTACCACTATACTTCTCCCTTATCAGGCCCATGCTTGAATACAACGCCCCATTTGGTATGTACCTCAACCAGCACTTGCAGCAGCTGGAGAGACCCCACAAGTACCTTACCATGAAGATCAGGGATCTACAACACATGTCATATACTTCATGAATAACTAAAAACAAGCTTTTGTCAGTGTCATACCACATACGTACAGGTGACCTATGCCTGACATACAAGACCATGTCCAATCAGGATTTGGTAGACATGCTCCACTGCAAGCAATCCACATCTACCAGAAACATGGGAGCTAAAGATTTGAACCTCAGCACATACATGTATAGGACATGCTGAAGGGACAGAGTCATAACTCAGAGGCATCTCAAACTCTAGCAGAGTATCCCAGTTCATGTTAGACAGAGTACCTCACTGACTCTCTTCAAGAGACATCTGGACAGCTGCATGTGGACAGGGGCACAGACTAGACAGAGGCATAGTCACATTATTCAATTATGTAAGGTGGTCATAATGTGTCACTACTAAGTCAGAGGCACAATATTTCGTATCTATGCAGTACACATATTACCACTATGAGGGGTGGCAATAGCAATATTCATCAAGGACACCCTCACCTCATGGTTGGTGGCAACACACGATGCATTGGACACCATCCGGGTGCAATTAACCATAGGCAAGACTGCTCTGCAGTTTGTAGCATGTTACAGGCCATCCTCTGAAACTCAGGTACCTCACAGAGCTTTCATGAAAACAGTGGCGGGATACATGTACCTGCAAACACCATCACACTGGGTGATCCCAACTATCCAAATATAGACTGGGATCAGTACTACAGCCCCAACACTCTAGCCCACAGGTTCCTAGAGTTCATACACTCACATGCCATGGAAGAACTAGTCACCATCCCCACAAGAGGAGACAACATAGTAGATCTCATCATCACAAACATGGGCTCACAATGTTCAACACCAGAGGTATACCCATCATTGGTGAGATCAGATCATAACCTACTCTCAGTGGAAGTCCACATCCCACCCCACCCCAGATAGGAAAAACCAGAGTGGAGAACTGCCCAGAAGCCGGCTACACACTTCTAATGACTGGTGTGGTCTCTTTCAAAGCCCCAAGCCAGCAGACACCATTACCCAAGCCACTGTATCACTTACAACTGCCTTCTACCAGCACCTTCAGGACTGCATGGATGAGGCAATCCCAAACAAAACACAGACTCGTTGTACCAGAGGCAAGCGTCCAGTGTGGTGGACCTCAGCCATAAACAAGCACTACAACACAAGGAAGGAGGTACTACAAGATAGAGCGATATCCGTGGAAGGGTAGACACCCTGCTCAATATAGGTGAAACACTGAGTTCCCCATGAAATCATCCAAGGCGAATATTGGGAGTAAACCCACTAAGGACTCACGGGACAACCATGAGGCCTTTATATACGTTACACACCTGGGAGGAAACTCCCAGATATGCTCAGAATAGGCTCAGAATGCTGTAAATATCACTGAACCTACAGACATTGCCAACATACTGGCTGACAGGTTCAGTGCAGATTTCTCCCCACCCCTCCACCACAACTGGAGAGATATGTATGAAAGAGGATTGTAGCCCCCCAAACATCTCAAATGCTCAGGTGGGAACTGCTCTATCCAAGGGAAAGAACGCAGCATCCATGGGACCAGATGGTGTCCCTGGTTTTGTGCTCCATGAACTCACTCAAGAATTAAACCCGCAGTCAGGGCAGCTGTTTGATCTTAGCCTCAACTCAGGATATGTTCCCAAGGAGTGGCATATGTCAATGGTGGACCCACTTCACATGGGGTGCCTCCACCAACCACGGAAACTACCATCCCATCAGCTTGACAGGCAGGGTCTGCTAAGCTATGGAGAAGATCATAATGGAAGTCATAGCTGAGGACATAGGGGACTTGCAGACATTAGATCCAACCCAGTTAGGCTTTGTCGAGGGCAGATCATGCCTTTTAAACTTGGTTGACTGTTTCATAACAGACACCAAGGCCATTGACAAGGGCAAGGCACTCCACACAGCCTACCTTGACCTGGCAAAGGCTTTCAACACAATACCCCACTCGGGTATCATTGAAAACATCACCAGCTTAAATGTGAACCCATACATCACAAGATGGGTTGCAAACTGGCTACGTGACAGAACAGGCAGGTTCAGACTTGCTGGTGCCATGTCACACTCCACAACTGTCACAAGTGGTGTCCCACAGGGCTCAGTCCTGGGCCCACTATTGCTCAGCATCTACTTTTCAGAAGTACAAGCAAACACAGCAGGATTATGGCTGACAAAGTTTGAAGATGACTGCAAACTGGGAACCATAGTTGGACACCCATCTGACACAGACATCCTTCAGAAGGGTGTCATAGACACGGATAACTGGTGCCAGAGCCATGGCCTTACATTAAACACTAAACAATGCATAGCCATACCCTTTGGGAAGAACAAGGTTACCACTAGTTCCCATGTAGGTGGCAATCCTCTAAGCACACAGGAGGTTATCAGGGACCTGGGCACCCAGGTTGACAGTAACCTTTTGTTTGACACTCATGTTGCCAGGGTAGTTAGGTAGAACTTCTACATTGCCCACCTCATCATGCAGGGATTCACATCTAGATCCAGGGAGGTCATTGTTCCCCTGTACTCTTCACTCATCGGACCATTGATTGAGTGCAATGCCCCATTCAGCATGTATATGACCCGACACCTATGGCAATTGGATGGGCCCACAAATTCCTCGACAGGAGGAGAAAGGGTCTCAAACATATTTCTTATGCTGCCCGACTGAAGGAATTCCAGCTTGATTCCATGACTTACCGTCTTCTCAGAGGTGACCTGTGCCTGACATCCAAGGCCATGTCCAAACCTGAGTTAATGTACATGCTTCACCTCAAGACCTCTACATCCATCAGAACTACAGTGGCAGGAGATTTAAACCTCAACACAGATATTAATAGGATGTGCTGGAGGGACAGATTCTTCAACCAGAGAGTCCCTATGCTGTGGAACAACATCCTGGTACATGTGAGGCTGAGTACCTCACTGGCTTTGTTCAAGTGAGATCTTAATCAATGGATGGGAGATTGCAGGTATGCCCCAGGGATAACCTCAGTATCACTGCTTGTCAGAGGCACAGCAATATAATGGGCAAATTATCCATCAGAGTGAAGGGGCAGACTCCACGGAACTCTGGTCTAGGCTTATAAATGCCCTAGGGCAGATAGCCTAGTATGAACCTGTGAACCTGTGAACATAGGCCTGGGGCAGTTCCTGCTATTAGGACAGTGGTCTGCAGCAAGCTATATAGTAGTAGTCAGTTTTAGCCATTGGTGTTTGACCATGGCTAATGCATGTTGCTTCTTGTTGTGGTAACAACAGGGGTGTGTGGTTATCCATGTCATTTATTGGTAGTCACCCTCATTTTGTATCTTGTTCCATGTTTTTGCACATGTACATCACTGTATGAGGTGTGACCCTGGTAGTGTCAGGGTGCTGATGTGCGCTTTGACCCTGTTTTCTATTACAGCACTGATATGTGCATTCCCTATACTGTGTGCATTTACACTGCACACATCTTGCTGTTTATACCTTTGGCATTGGGTAGCATTACATCTAGGTTCCTATCCCTTGTGATAGCTATGAGGTGGGTTTGTGTTTTTGTGGTTTATGATTGGTGAGGATGGATGTTAGTCATGGTCCTCAGGTGTGCATATGATACATGGTGTTACATTACTTAACACATGGCATTCATGCCTCGGGTGGTGCTGCAGGGCTGCCTCTGTCGGATGCACATACTACACTCCCTGTGCACGCTTGGAAGCAGGTTGTGTCATGTTAGGCATCCCTGTTACTGTATGAGTGAGTCAGAGCGGGTATCAGTCCCAGTGTTCCTACTGACCAAGCATATGTGCTATGCATTGCCTCTTTGCCAAGGCCAGGGCATACTGGGCACGCCTCCTTCTGCCTACTGGGACAAGGTCAGGTTGTTCCTCCTCCAAGTCACCCCCTGCCTGTGGTGGCCTTGGCAATTGTGGGGATGTTTGGCCCAGCCCTGTGCTGGTCCTGCTGCAGCTGTTTCCGAGGATCATATTATGTAGCATAGCACATATCATGATCATTTGGGTACATGTAGTTGGTGTGTACTGCAAAGCTCCACCAGACGTGTCCAGACACCAGAACCGTGACTTGAGCAGCCCAAACACACGCTCTATGATATTACGTGTTTGTGCGTGTGCCTCATTATGGTGTTCCTGTTCGGGTGTGTGTGCATTTCTGATGGGTGTCATCAGCCACGGCTCAAGTGCATAACCAGCATCCCCACTAGGTGTCCGTGTGGGAAGTCCCCATTGGCAAATGATTGGTACAGCTGCGCCAGATGCCAGATGTGGGAATCGTGGTAGCTCCCAGGGCAGCCAGCACACACATTCATTATTATGCCCTGGGCATCACACACGACCTGGCAGTTGATGGAGGGGTATCCCTTGCGGTTAATGTAGACTCTACCCGCTCACCGGCTGGTGCCTTGATGCGATGTGCGTGCAGTCTATTGCACCCAGCACCTCAGGGTATCCCGCTATTTGCTGGAAGAGACGATATTGCTGGCCACAACCTCACGGTCATTAGGGACATATATATGATCACTGACATGTGGTGACATGGCATCCAGGAACTGGTGCAGTACCCTGGAGGCTGATGCCTGTGATATCCCCATCATATCGCCAGTTGGTCTCTGGAAGGTACCTGTTGCTAGTATTCTTAGGCCAACACATACCTTGGTTTCCACTGGGATGGGTTCCCCTCTGTTGGTTCTGTGTGTGAGGTGTGGCCTGCACAGCTCAACAATCTGCTGCAGGAGCTCTCTGTCCACTCTATAGCGCTCTACTATCTTCAGCTCATGTAACCCATGGTAGGTGACCCTGGGCCTGTATACTCTTCTCCTTCTCCTCACTCTGGGTTGTCTGTCAGCATCTGCATTATCACCACCCTCAGCAATTCGCCTTTGTCTGATTATAACAGCTATGGCAGCCCCTAGCATTTCTGCTCTGAGTTCAGCTTTTTTTCATTTTCATTTTCAATTCTGATAGCTTAGTTTCTGGCAGTATCTCTTGTGAGAAACAGCCTGCACTGCTCTCTGTTGTGTTTTAAGTGCTGGGTTGGGTTTCTAGTCTGCCTGTGTAATTGCCTGCTTCCAATTATTTCCACCAATTAACTCCAGCAGTATTCCCTGGCAGTTTCCTGTATTTTGGTTGTTTCCTGCTTCCTCTCTGTTTCCTGAGGGGAGCAATGTGCACACCAGCTTAAACACGCTCACAGTCACGTAAACGCGTACACATCCCTACACGGTGTTACACGCCAAGACACATCCTTACACGGTGTTAGCTAGGCTGATTCATGCTAAAACGCCAAGACACTGCCTTACACGCACGCACGCGCAAACCGTTATAAACGGTTTGCAACACGCCCCACATGTGGAACCTGCCTTTTACACGCGCATGCACGTATATCAAGAAACTTAGAGTGTAGGGATAGCGTATGCCCTCAATTTCTTGACTTTCCTAGTGTTCTGTTGGGACACACCTCCCTCCCTGATGTCTGTCTGTCATCTCTTACCTTACGTTGCCCTCCAATCTGGTACATTTCTTTCTATCCTTCCCCCCCATGATGTCACCTACCTCTTACTCTGTTCCTCCCCCTTCTCTAACTCTTACACTACTCAGAAAGTGCTCATTACCTATGTGGCAGTGTGATTCAGTATTGTAACCCTCATTTACATAGGATTGCCTAGTAATGCTTAGTTACATATCTTACACGGAGCTTCCCACAGTTGACAACCACTAAACGGAGGCCATGTTGATGTTGCTCTGCAAGTCCCTCCATTGACATTTCATGTAATACATAAATCCCACAATTGTGGGCTTATAGGCTTCGGTTTTCAGTTTTAGGTAGCGCACCCCGTTTGCGCGGGTGTGCGCTGCAGTTAAACACATAAATCCCGTGGAAAAAAAAAAGTTATATAACTTTTTTTTGCAACACTTTCATGCCAATGGCCACATATTTGGCCATTGGCATGCTTACTGTAACAAATGCACCCTTTATTTGGAGCTGACATAGCTCCGTTTTTAATTTTGCAGAAATGTACTCAGTTGTCAGCTGAGTACATTTCTGCAGCTAACACGTCCGTTACACGGACTGGTTTGGGCTTCGTGGATCGCTCACATACCTCATTTGCATATCTTGGAGCTGCAAATGAGGTATTGAGCATTTCCACGCCACTCGAGGTAAGAGACGTGTTAGCTGTCTCTTACACGGAGATTTGGGCTGTTGCTGAATCAGGAGGCTTACACGGAGGCTTACACTACTCTTAAACTCCGTGTAAGCCTTCCTGAATCTGGCCCATTATCTATAGTAACTCTTTAATTTTTTAATTTTAAAACTGTTGATATATTGCAGTTTTCGTTAACGACAGTTTTAAAATTAAAGAGTTACTATAGATAATTACTTACATTTCTGGGAATACACATACTAAAAGTGTGTGTTTATATTTATGTATTGTTTAACACAAGGTTTTTTATGCCTAATTTTTAAATTATAAATATATATTTTCTTTTAGGATGTTGTTAAGCAAGAATAAGATATTTTTTGGTTCTTATTTTAGCTATATTAATGAGTTCTCACAGGAAATGTAATTATTTGTTCACTTCCTGTTCTGTTATTTAATAGGGTGTTTTTAAACTGTTCCATTGTATCCTTCTGATGAAGCTGTGACAGGGGTCACGGCGAAAACGCTTGTTTCTATGAAAATTAAACTTTTGCGTTAAAGGAATTTTGGTTTTTGGCTTACTACTGGTTTAAGTCTTGCTACACGGACATAAGGTTGCCTGTATTTTTGTTTGTTTCTACAGAAACAGATAATAACTACAGACCATCATGTGCAAACAGCTTTTAAAATCACAGGGTAACACATAGCACCAATCTCACATTCATGGTCAAAGTGGTGCATACCTCTCAGCCTCTTAGCATACGAAATCCTGACAAAGCAAAAAGTAAAGGGGGGACAAGGATAAAAAAATAGAGACAGATTTTATATATTACTCTTAATAACTTAGAAAGTTGCTAGAATAACAGATTGTATGTTCTAATGCATTTTTTGCAGGACATGAAGTCTGAAATTCAAATGTCTGGCATTATTTATTGAGTTCAGTCCTGAGTGATTTGCCATAAAACCTCAAATTTTTTGAGGAACAGATGAAAAATATGAAGCAAAAATCTGGACATTCTGTGAAAATCTGGACAGCTGAGAGGTATGAAGTGGTGAAAGAAGTTTCCTTAAATCAGCTCGTTAATTCCCACACACAGCAAGGGGAGAAAAAATGACACCAGTTGTTCATATCCTTTGCAAAGACTAGAGAGGTCAGGCCTCTCTCTGAATAGATCTCTAAATGGCTACCTCATTGCATCTGCTTCTGTTATTCCTTCCATAACAAGGTTGTCCCAGGGCAAGTGATAATCTACTCATCAAGAGACACAACAGACACCATTGTCTTCCTTAGTGGGGTCATGACATAGACAGTCTTAGAAGCAGCTACCTACCTATCTGCACACACCTTCTTTAAATATTATAACTTGGACATTACTTTTAGGACATGGGCAGGGTTGCTATGGCCATGCTATGGGTCTTTTTATAAACCACACCTTCTCATGGCCAGCCACTCAATGATCCATAAGATCTGATAATATTCCCAAGTTTTTTCTTGACTGCAGTCATGAACATTACGATGAACATAGTATAGTTGTGTTAGGAGCTTGCCATAATTGTAGATAATTCTGTCTGTTCACTATTGCAACAATATCTCTCTCTCTTTCTGTCCCTCTTCTTCCTTTCCTGTGGTATCCTCAGGTTGGGATGAGTGCTCCATCATCTGTCTCGTTGCCTTCCCTTTCTCTTACCCATACAAGTTGCAACTTCTCCTTGGATCGACCTAGTATTTCCTTACCTAGCCATTATTGGAGGCACATTCTATCCGGGCAGCTCATTCTGTGGTCTTAGCCCAGACCCCTGGGGCTGACAGTTGCTGGGAAGAACAAATGTTGGTATGAATGGATGTCCCTCTTATACCATAGATGTGATGATGTCCATATTGAATAATATTCACCCAAAGTGGGAGGGAATGGTGAAAAGTACTGGATGTTGGATGAGACATCTGGTCTTCTGTGGTGAACCTTCCACGTGTTATCACTGTTGTAACACTGAATATACTCGAGCATTTGCAGTTGTGGTATGTTCCTAAAACATCTGTACTGTATCCAGCACATCTGTACTGTATCCAGCACATTGTTACTTATTTATCCTCCAACATCTTCTGCAAAGACAAGCCCTGTAAAAAATGCATTCAGGTCACTGGCATGTGGGTGGATAGGGATTTAGTTATTTACATAATCAGGTATTTTTCACCAGTGGCCTTTCTATGACATCCCACAAGTAAAACATCTTCTTTCAGTACAGGGGCATCTAAGAATGTTATTCTTCATCAGCTAAAGGATACATGTTTACTGTCATATGTCTACAGCCATCTTTTAAAATGCAGAGAATCACTTTGAAGTCTTCTGACAAATATTTCTTAGACTAACTTATAAAAGACAATTTTATATCCCAGATTTCAGAGGGATTTAAACATTAAGGAAATATGTAAAAAACCACGTTTGATATTTCACCATAACTTTAATATAATATGGAAAAAATCAATCTGTGAACTTCCGTTCCCATCAAGTGGCCTCCTTCAATGAAATTCTATGAAATGGACACAATAGCGTCACTGACATGAACAGTCGTGTCTTTTTATCTGCACTTTTTCAACAATCTGCATCTTTTAAAGCAACTTATTTAGACTATATTTTGAAATTGTTTGCTGTGAATAAGTATAGAAAAACAGACAGAAAATGTAAAGGTTTTATTAGTTCAACACTGTGAATGTGACTTTCATTAACTAGGTTTCAGGCAGTGCAGGAATTTTTTTGTACCATCACCATAGCAACATGTAGCAAACTAATCTTCAAATTCCAAGGGATTTTTTTTTCTGGCAGTACTTAAAAGAAATATTTTACAGTAAAAGCACTGGAATGAATTAAGTAGTAAACCTTTCCCATCTAACTATATTTAGTATACAGTTTACTAGCCACATGGGTTCAATGACTGCTTGAGGCCAGTTTAACAAAAAAAAAAAAAAAAAAAAAAACATTAACTTTTACACAGACATAGTGGTGGTGGTATCCGCTTTTTGCAGACATGATTCAGAGAAGGAAGTATAAAGTAGAGTTTAAGTAGATCTGGTGCTCAGTCTCCTTTGGTAGTAGTTTAAGAAATTCAGAACATAACTGCAACATTACAACTACAGATATAATATGCCTAGTTTTGATTGAATGGAAAAAATAGACCAATGACATTTTGCTCATGAGCATTTAATGAATTTGCAATATAATGCTGCAAGAAGTAATGACATCATACACTAAATATTTCTACTGCTAAGAAAGGACGTGGTCTGAAAGTTCTTCAGATATGGTATTTAGGCTTCTTTGTTTTACCTAGTTGCAACACAGTTGTTTATTAAGATTTATAGTGGATGTTAATGCCTGGGGTTAAGTTATCAAGTTACAAAATATAATTGATGAATACAGATAAAATCAGGATCTTTTAAGTTTATGAAATATTTTGTCTTGAATCAATCATTCATGATGAAGAGCCTGATGATCATTAATTCAGGGATCTACATTTATGCTGAACTTTGATGGTGATTTCTCAAAAACAGATTTTTGTCAGTGATCATACTGAACCAGAGCTACCTGGAGCATTTTCAGTCATACTTCTGTGGAACTGAGGCAAGCAATCCTGAATGCATGGCAGACAAGACTTTTTTGCTCCAGCTAAGTGACTTGTGGGATGTGCAATAAATGCACCATTTCCCTTTCACTATTTTCTAACAAACTTACGTGACATTTGCTGATCTTTGTAATGGCAATTGCTGGTTGATAGCTATGATATTCTGGACCAATGTCATATTTATAGTCCCAGACATATGTGTCGTTAGAAAGATCTAGTACAACACACAACTAGAAACTACAGTTAGAAATTGTATGAAGGACATCATAGGTGTCTCTCAGGTACTAAGTATTTGCTGGACCGTCAAAATTGCTGCATGACCATGCTAAAGTCACATAGCTACTGAGCACCACAGGTGACTTATGTTAGTGAGTTGCTGGGCTGCAGCCTCACCACCTTTAAGTGATAAACACATACTTTTTTAGATTAAATTAGACTATTAGCTTTTTACATGCAGGGTAAAACTCAGAACTCACACAGTTCTCAGCAACTACTACAGATACTGTTAAGGAGCTGTTAATCTATTTCCTGTGGTCCAGTGGTTGATTCACTTTTTCCTCTCTTGCTTAACTATGTGATTTTTGAGCACGTCATTCAACCAGACAGAGCTCCTGGGCCGAGTCTGAAAAAGGTCTATGGAAATCAATGCCCTACCCAGGTTTTTTAAATGCAAGTAAATGCATGTAATCACCCCCCCCCCAAAAAAAAACTGTAAAAAATCAGGCATGAGGGATGATACTTGAGGTTCTTTTTTTAAACAGCCCCACCTAAACTGCTTAGTCCCTATTCAGAAAAAATATTTTGTCTTCTGATTCATCTTCCTGCCACAAACTATATGTAGTAATGTAACTTCTTGTGCTGCCACAAAAATAACTATTTCAGATTATTATTATTAGTATTATTATTATTATTAATAATAATAATAATATTAATAAGCTATATTATAACTGTCACTATACTTGGTATCCAACAGACTGCTAAGAGGTGACCTGTGTTTGGCACACACGGTATCCTTAAACCCATTACTGATGGACCCACTACACATCAGAAAATCAAATGGTATCAGAAATATTGGGTCTAGGAATCTAAACCTCTTCTACAACATCAACAGAATGGTTTGAAGGTACAGGTATATCTCACAGAGAATACCACTGCTGTGGAACAGACTCTATCCACATAAGAGAAAGTTCATCTTTTTACATATTCAAGTGCAACTTAGATCTATGAATGGGAAACTGAAAATTTACCCCAGGACTTCCCCTTGTACTACTAATGGACAGAGGTAACTCCTAAATGCTTTATCCCATGCATGGGTCACCTCAAATTATCTATGAAGAAAAATATTAATAAAAGCAAATAACCAACAGGCTGATATAAAAACCTTTTAATAAAACAACAAACAAATGATGAGCATTTTCAGGTCTAAGCCCTTCTTCAGATAAAATTAAATACATACAGCTCAGTACTTATACATCAAGTTAAAAATATCCTGACCAATAGTAAATTAATATTTAACTCTCCACCTTTTTAGGGTTGGTTTCAAGGGTCAACTCCATTAAGGCAAGATGCTTTGTCACCACCTAGTTCTATAATCCATTTTAACTCATTGTATTCAGTAAGATTCGCAACATCTCCACCTCTTATGCTGGGTTTGACTACTTGTAGAAAGGCTCACCCAGACTCTGCTACACTTTGTTGTGAGGGAAAGGTTAGTTTGCTTTTTATTTGTTGTATTACTTTATTTCCTTTTTCTATTTTGAATTCTATGATTTGTTTTATTTACCTTGTGTTGTACTTGTATTCTGCTTTTAACTGCATATTAAAACTTGAAAAGAGACCACAGCACTGTCTCTTGTGAGAAATTACTACAAGTCAATAGAACAGGTCAGTTAAGGTTAATCATATGTGAACTGGGGGGGGGGTGGAGCTAGGAACTAAACCTTATATTTAAGGGGTAAAAATAAAACATTTCAGAGCTTTACTAGAAAGGCTCACCCAGACTCTGCTACACTTTGCTGTGGGGAAAGGTTATTTTGCTTTTTATTTGTTGTATTACTTTATTGCCTTTTTCAATTTTGAATACTGTGATTTGTTTTATTTACCTTGTGTTTTACTTGTATTCTGCTTTTAACTTCATATTGAAACTTGAAAAGAGACCACAGCTCTGTCTCTTGTGAATCAGGCAGAACATTTTTCCCCACCCTCCCACTTGGTTACTGTAGTGTTCTTAAACACCACTGTCTTTCTAGTTGCCTTCCCCTTGTGTTAATTTGACCATATATCTCATTTCCCCTCTGTTTTTACTGGCTTGTGTGAGTAAGCACATAATTATCATTTTGTGAAATCACTCCCCTTCAACTATTTAAATTTATTGGACATCCTGTATTCCATAGTACTAGAATACAAAAGTGACCACCCCCTTTCAATCTATCTTGTTGTTTTAAAAATAGTGACTCTCCACTAAAACTTACTTTTTAGACAGGTAAAACGTAAGATACCTACTTTCACATCTAACTCCTCTAGTGCACACTGCAGTGTTTAGGATAAACCATTTTTTTCATCTTACCTTTAAGCATCCCTGTGACTAGCACTTGCTTTAAAACCTGCTGGAAAGCACTAGGAAGTCTTAAACTGATACAAGCACTCAACTCTCCTAGTTAATAAGAAGAAAATATTTGTAGGCACTAAACAGCCTATAATTGCAAAGTACCTTGCTAAGGTAAGGGAAAATAGGTCTTGTACTTTACAAAAAAAAAGCACCAAACCAGGCATGTCCAAGGGTCAGCTTCCGGTGATTTCTCCTGTCTACCTGGAGAACCTGGGCATACTGGGGCAATGCAGCAATTGCCTCATGTACACAGACAACCCTCTCCTCCTACCACCCAACACTACAACCTGCGTGAGATGCACTTACACAGCCAAACTGGAAGCAAAGCTCTTTCCACCCAAGATTGTGCTAGACAGTCAAGAGGAGAAGGTTAACACCTGCAGTACAATGCAAGCAACACATAGCCCTTCAAAACCCACACCACGAACACCCACACATAGCAACACTAAATGCAAATATGTGGAGGCCATTAACAGTAACCTGCCCAAGCAAAAAGGACCACCGAAACTGAAACACAAACAAACACCAATCACAACCAAAGTGTCACATAGCTCACAACACCAGTGTGCCACCCAACAACAGCCCCTAAGGCAGGACAACGTACCCAACACTTTAGTCATGGGTGGCTCTATATTCAGGCATACTGATGTCCCACTCACCAGACTGAACAAGGAGAAAATTACAGTCAGCTGCCTGCCGGGTGCCAGGATCCACCACATAATGCATACACTCAAGTCACTCCACAACAAGTACAAATATGATTCTGTCATTGTCCATGTTGGAGTGAATGACTTGAGACGTACCTCCCTGGATTACATGAAAATGGATATGGAAGAGCTCTCAGATCATGTGGCCCAGGCAGGTATGACCCTAACCCTGAGTAGCATCCTGCCTTCGCCCAGAATGATACCACAGTATAAGGACAAAATGATTGACTTCAACAACTGGCTAAGCTTCTGGTGTCATTCAAAGGAGATCCAGTATCTGTCTGCCTGGGGCAACATGATCATCAGACCACGATGATTTGCCAGAGATGGTCTGCACCTGTCGCCCCTGGAATTCAGGTTACTGGCTAAGGCTCTTGCCACCCCTATAGTGCCTTTTTTAGGCAAAGTTCAAAGGACCAAACCACCACCGTAACAGGTACAAGCATGCAAAATCTGAAGGCAATGCTAGAAGTCTAAACCTCAAAATGCACTCTCTCAAGGCACTCCTAAAAATGGAGAACATTGATATCTGTGCAGTAACTGAGACCTGGTTCAAGGCTCCAGAGAGCACCCCTGCAATACCAGGCTACAACTCTTACCACACTTTTCGGCCACCAAACCAGGACTGAAACACTAAAGGTGGAGGAGTGTCCATATTCACCAAGGATATTCACAACACCAGGCTAGTTGCCCAACACAATGTGTCTGAAATTCTCCAGGTGCAACTAACACTAGGTAAGACTGCAACCCAAATTGTAGCTTGCTACAGATGCCCCACCATGCCCCAAGATTCTCACTGCACCTTTCTAAACATACTGGAAAATATTAGGATACAACCAAACACCTTAATACTGGGTGATTTCAACCTGCCATTAACTGGGAAAACTACTCAGGTACCAACTCCTTTTCCCAACGGTTCTTGGAATTCATAAATTCCAGTGCCCTGGATCTACTAATCCTTCGTCCCACCAGGGGCTCCAATATCCTAGACCTGGTCATTACCAACATGGGAAATCGATGCTCCACACCTAAGGTCACCCCCTCGTTGGTCAGATCTGACCATAAGCTAATCACCCTTGACATCCACATCCCACCCCCACCCCCCAGTAAGGAAACCTCCGTAAAAAAAACTTCTCCAAAAGCCAACTTGATGCTACTCAAGTCAGAAGTGACAAACTTCATAACACCCATGTAGACAGGAACTGAAAGTTCGACTGCTGAATCCTACACTAAGGCACTGTATGAGCACATCCACTCGTGCATGAATCATGCCATCCCCAATAGAACCAAGATGCTTTCCTCCAAAAAAAGGAAGCCGATCTGGTGGTCACTTGCCATAAACAAACATTACAACAAAAGGAAGAAACTGTTGCAGAAAAGAGGAAAATCCCAGGATACAAAAAAACTCCCTTACCAGCCTCAGTAATTTATTTATTTATTTTTATTTATTTTACATTTGTTAACCGGGCTAGTCCAACTGGATACATGTCCATTTTCAGTGGAGGCCCGAGGAGAAAAGCTCCGCTAACTACTACATAACAGGTTAAGAATATACAAAATTATACAATAATAAGCTGAGATCCCTCCTAAAATCCTCCAAAGCTAGTTACGAAAATAAAATTGCCAAAGATTCCAAAGACAACCACAAGGCATTCTATAGCTATGATAAGAATCTAAATAGCAATGCTCAGATCTGCTCTGAGCTACAACAGAATGGCATTAAATATACTGATCCCAAGGATATTGCCAATATCCTGGCAGATCAGTTCAGTGCAAACTTCACCTCTCTCTCACCACCTAAAGGGCCCATCTCAATACCGAAAGACTGCCAAATTCCGGTAATAAATTCCACACAGGTAAAAAATGCACTCTCCAAAGCTAAGAATACAGCATCCATGAGACCAGATGACATCCCAGGCTGTGTACTACATGAACTACAAAATGAACTGGCACCTCACCTAAGTGTCATGTTTAATCATAGCCTCACCTCAGGCTTCATACCCACTGAGTGGCGCACAGCTACAGTTATCCCACTCCACAAGGGGGGATCCACTGCCCCATCAGTCTGATGAGCCTGATCTGCAAGGCCATGGAATGTATTAAAGACATTGTTAACCTTCAGACACTGGACCCCATGCGGTTTGGGTTTGTGAAGGGGTGATCTTGTCTCCCGAACCTGATTGACTTCTTCGAAAAAGTCTCCAGAGACGTGGACAAGGGTAAGGCGGTCCACACAGCCTATCTGGAACTCGCCAAGGCCTTTGACACCATCCCCCACTCTGGAATCATAGATAAACTTAGTAAGCTGGGCATTAATCCCTACATCACTTGATGGGTTGCCAACTAGCTTACTGACAGAACCCACACTGTAAAAGTAGCCGACTCAAAATCCAGCTCCAGACAAGTGACAAGTGTAGAACCTCGGGGTTCAGTCCTGGGACTGCTCTTGTTTGGCATTTACTTCTCTGAAGTACAGGCCAACACCAAGGGACTCTGGCTAACAAAGTTCGCAGATGACTGCAAACTGGGAGCCATTATTGAATCCCCAAATGATGTGGATATTCTACAAAAGGGCCTTACAGAAACAGGTGCTTGGTGCCAGAGCCATGGGCTCAAGCTCAATGCCAAGAAATGTATAGTTATCCCCTTTGGAAAAAAACATGTACCCATGAATTACCACATAGGTGGCAGTACTCTAAACATGGAAGGTGTTATAAGAGACTTAGGGACACAGGTGGACAGTGATCTCACCTTCGATAACCACATCGCCACAACAGTCAGGAAATCCTTCTATGTGGCACACCTCATTACTAAGGGCTTTTCTTCCAGAAAAAAGGAGGTCATTGTCCCACTGTACTCATCCCTCATTAGACCCATTATAGAATACAACGCCCTATTTGGTATGTACCTCTCAAGACATCTGCAACAACTGGAAAGGCCGCAGAAATACCTCACTAAAAGAATCACAGGCCTAAAGCAGATGCCCTATGCTGACCGTCTAAAAGAACTCCACCTATATTCTGTTGCATATTGTCTACTCAGAGGCAATCTCCGCTTAACATACAAGGCCATGTCAAACCCAGAGCTGTTGGACATGCTACACTTAAAGAAATCCCAGTCCCTCAGAGACACATGCCCCAGGGATCTAAACCTTGTCATCACAATGAACAAAACATGCTGGAGGGAAAGGTTCCTGACCCAGAGACTCCCCAGACTCTGGAATAGACTGCCCATACATGTCAAGCAGTGTGCCTCTTTGGCCCTCTTCAAAAGGAACCTTGATGATTGGATGGGAGATAGGAAATTCACCCCGGGGATCACATCATTCGCTCTGCTAGACAAGGGTCCAGGGAAGTAAATACTGTGGGAAGAAATAGCCAGGGAATTGTTATGGCTAGGCTTGTATAGGCCCTAGGGCCGATAGCCTAGTACCAACCTATGAACCTATGAATCTATAAATATAAACGTATGGCTCTCACACTGGGCTATGTGATGTTATAAAGCATTATGAATATTTTTTTATCCTAATAGCTGAGAGGTGCTTCAAAATTCTCTCTTTTAATTTACAATTAGTTTTGCCCACGTAAAAACATGAGCATTGTTGACATTGAGCTAAATACATAAGATTACGTGTATTGCAGTCTGCATATTGATGCATGGTGTATTTCCTTTTAGTTGCTAAGTGGGTGAATGTATTATCATTCTTGATGTATGTACAAGCTCTGCAGTTTCTACAGGCAAATGTGCCTTTCCACTGTGAAATACTACTGGTTGCATTAGTTAAAGCCATGTCTATGACAAAGTAAATCTTTTAAATTTTTATTGCATCTGAAACTGAAGCCTGATGTCTCTCCCACTATATTCTTCAGTGCATCATCACTTAACAGAACTTTCCAATTACATTTCACAGTCTCACATATACTCCCTATGTTGTTACTATATCTAAAAATCAGACATTGCTTCTTATTAAGATATTTACTTTTCATATCATGGTTACTAGCACCTCTGTTTGAAAACCATGGCTTGGCTGTATTTCTTCTATCTATCTGGATGTTCGGAGTAGCCTGATCTATAACCTTACTAGTATACCTGCTTCTACTCAAGTTAGATCTTAAATTTGTAATTTCCTGTTCAAACATGGAGTCATCAGTGCACAAACGAGAAGCTCTTTGCATCTGCCCTTTTGCTATGCTATTAAATGTATGTCTAGGATACTTTTATATTTATGGTGTTACAAGTAGTCAAACCCAGTATAAGAGGTGGATATGTTGTGAATCTTACAGACTACAATGAGTTAAAATGAATTATAGAACCAGGTGCTAACAAAGCTGCTGATTTCAGAACTGTATTTCATGTTTCTAAGTTGTCCAGACCTTGTTGAGATAGAGGGAAGTCTTTCTGCTTATCAGTGGGAGTGTTAAGCTCTGAGTAGCCTATCTATCACTAGAGGAATGGTTTCCAGTTCAGGAATTGTATCTTATTGTCTGTTTTGGGCTGCGTCTATCCTTTTCAACTTTCTGACTTAAAAACCTGTGTTTGTGTGGGTTTGCACAACATGCAGCGCCACTAAGCTAGTGTAAACTATTACCGGTGCCTTAAACTCTGCTCTTCAAATTTTCCCTTAGATCTTGCTAACTTTCATTTCTGAGCACTCAAACTAGACCCTTAAACCCAGCACTTGCTCTTGCAGCATTATTGTAAGCATATCCACTGCCAGTAGCACTAAAAACTTTCCAAGGAAACAAAAACAGCTTCAGTACTTAAAAAAAAAAGCAAATCCGGTACTTAAATAACTGAGTACCTGTCCAAGCATGCCTAAAGGTCAGTTCCCTATGATTTGTCCTGTTAACCTGGTGAACCTAGGCATCCTGAGGCAATGTAGCAATTGCCTCATGTACACAAACAACCCTCTCCTCCTACCTCCAAACACATCCACTTGTGAGAGATGCACTTACATAGCTAAAGTAGAGGCCACGCTCTCTCCAACCAAGACTAGGTTAGCCAGTCAAGAGGAGAAGGTTAACACATACATCACACCACATAGAACACATAGCTCCCCGGATAACACACCACCACACCTCTTACATAGCAACACAAAACACACATCCACTTTCACAGAGGCTCTCAATAAAAATCTGCCCAAACAACAAAGACCTCCGAAGCAGAAATGCAAGCAACCATCTCATTCAAACATAGCCCAAATAAACAGTGTGCCACTTAGCCTAAGCCCCTACGGCAAAAATTTTACCCGGTACACTAGTCATAGGTGACCCAGTAGTAAGACACACTGATGTCCCACTCACTAGGTTGAATAAGGAGAAAATTACAGTCAGCTGCCTGTCAGGTGCCATGACTCAACACATAATGGACGCACTTGCGTCTCTCCACAACAAGTACAAATATGACTCTGTCATTGTCCATGTTGGTGTGAATGACCTAAGACATACCTCCCTGGACTACATGAAAAGAGACATGGAGGAGCTGTCAAATCTTGTAGCCCAGGCAGGTATTACCCTAGCCCTGAGTAGCAACCTACCATCACCCAGAATGATACCACAGTACAAGCAGAAAATGATTGACTTCAACAACTGGCTAAATTTCTGATGTCATTCAAAGGGGATCCAGTATCTGTCTGAGATGACATGATCAACAGACCTTGATGCCTTGCCAGAGATGGCCTGCATCTGTCACCCCTGGGATTCCAGATACTGGCCAAGGCTTTTGCCATTTCTATAGTGCCTTTTTTAGGCAATGCCCTGAAGACAAATTTACCACCATAACAACTGCAAGCAAGCATAACCTGAGGGTTATGCTACTCAATGCTAGAAGTCTAAATCTCAAAATGCACTAGCTCGTGCCATTCCTTAAACTGGAGAACATTGACCTCTGTACAGTAACAGAAACCTGGTTCAAGGCTCCAGAGAGCACCCCAGCACTACCAGGCTACAATGCATATGACACCTTTCGACCCCTACATCTGGACTGAAGCCCTAAAGGAGGTGTGGACTGAAGCCTGAAAGGTGGTGGTGTATCCATCTTCATAAAGGATACACACACCTCCAGACTAGTTGCCCAACATAACACATCAGAGATACTACAGGTACAACTAACACTGGATAAAACTACAATCCAGGTTGTAGCCTGCTATAGAACCCCCACAATGTCCCAAGACTCCCACTCCACATTCCTGAACACTATGGAAAACATTAAGGTTCAACCTAATACTCTTATAATGGGAGACTTTAACTACTTTTCCATTAGCTGGGAAAATTGCTCCTGTTCTAACTTATATGCCCAACATTTTCTGGAATTCATTAACTCCAGTGCCCTGGACCAACTCATTCTCACCCCACCAGAGGTAGAAACATTCTCGACCTGGTCATTACAAACATGGGCATTGTTGCTCTACACCAGTAATCAACTTCTTCCTGGTTAGATCTGACCACAAGTTAATCGCCATCGATATCCAAATCCCACCTTCCCCCCCCCCCCCCCATGAAGGAAGCCACAGTGAAGAAATTCTCCAAAGCCAATTTTGAACTTCTAAAGACAGAAGTGACAAACGTCATGTCCTCCATGCAAATGGGAATGGGTGTATGGGTGCTGAATCATACACCAAGGCACTGTATGAACATTTACACATGTGCATGGATCGGGCCATGCCAAACAGAACAAATATGCTGTCCTCCAAAAAAAGGAAGCCAATCTGGTGGTACCATGCCATTAACAAATTCTACAACAGAAGGAAAAAGCTGTTGCAGGAAAGGGTAAACTCCCAAGACCGGAAAAATTCTCTTGTAAATCTCAGCAAAAAACTGGGATCCCTCATCAAATCCTCCAAAGCCAACTATGAAAACAAAATTGCTACAGATACTAAAGATAACCACAAGGCATTCTTTAGTTATGTCAAGAATCTGCATAACAATATACATATGTGCTCTGAGCTACTGCACAATGGGATCACTTATACTGAACCAGCTGATATTGCCAAAATTTTGGCCAACAGGTTTAGAGCAAACTTTACCCCCCTTCACCCCCTAAAGGGCCCATCCCAATACCTGAGGAATGCCAAATCCCTAATATCACAGCTGCACAGGTAGAAACTGCACTGTCCAAAACCAAAAATACAGCTTCCATGGGACCTGATAATATACCTGGCTGTGTTCTACATGAATTACAAAGGGAACTGGCACCACACCTGAGTGCCCTGTTCAACCACAGCCTCACTTCAGGCTTTGTTCCTACAGAATGGTGCACCACTACGGATATTCCACTCCACAAAGGGGAGTGACTACTGACCCTGCTAACTACCGCCCCTTCAGCCTGATCTGTAAGGTTATGGAGCACATCATTATGGACCTTATAAATAGGGATATAGGGAACCTTCAAACCCTGGACCCCATGCAGTTTGGGTTTGTGAAGGGCAGATCATGTCTGCTCGGCCTGATAGACTTCTTCACCTCTCTGGTGACAATTTTGAAGAAGTCTATCATGTCTGCTCGGCCTGATAGACTTCTTCAAATCTGTCACCAGAGAGGTGGATGAAGGCAAGGTAGTCCATACAGCCTGCACCAAAGTGTTGTAGCATAAGATGCTTAATAGTTACATAGCATCATGCAGATTTCGGCACACTTGCCTTCCTCAGTGAATAAATATGCTATAACACCAAAGTACATATATAATAATTAGAACATCACTTCCTGTTAAGTCATTTCCTCCAATATCATTCATTAACACAAATAATATTTTATAAAAACAAATTATGTTTATAAGTGATCATTTAGCCCTGGTGAAAAAAGACCTCCTAATTTAACAATCCAGTATTTTTCTTTAGTATTCAAAATAGAGTGCCAGCCTAATTTATTAGATCTGTCTCCCAGGATCTTATCTATCACAGTGAAATGAAACTGGGCAGTGGTATGTATAGTATTGTGTCTGTATAAGGCATTGGTTAGTCATTTGTTACGGATGTCACTATAATGTTCAGATATCCGAATACGTAGAGGTCGGGATGTTTGTCCAATGTAAAATGCTGAGCAGGTACAAGTAGCTAAGTATACAACCCAGTCAGATCCACAATTCCCAAAACATTTTATGTCATAACCTTGTCCCGAATTTTTGCTTGTAAATTGTTTGGATTTTTTATATACGTTTACAAACGTGCAGTGGCCACAAGAAAATGAGCCCAGAAGTTTATCCCTTGTAATGGTAAGCTCTATTCTCATTAGGGGTAATATATATAATTATCAACTATAGGATAAGTAAGGCCAATATATAACCAAAGGGAATAGGTTTTTTGAGTGTAAAAAGGGAAATTGGCTATTTAGGCATTGTTATTCAATAAAACAGGAGTCTATTCTTCTACGTTTTACATATAAATACTGATTTATATGTTCAGTGAATTTGATTGTTGTCTGAGTTGGAATGTTATAGAGTAATTAGAAAATGCACTGTATTTAATTTTCATTTCTCCTTATGTAAGTAGTAGGCAGAAGTTGTAGAAAAGACAAAAGTTAAATTGGAAAGCTGTAACCAATCTGAAGTTCTAAAAATGTATTTATTAAACCCAGGAGACCGCCACTTACTATTTCTTTACTATATGTATATACATACATATGTATATATATATATATATATATATATATATATATATATATATATATATATATATATATACATATATATATATATATATATATATATATATATATATATATACATATATATATATATATATATATATATATATATGGAATCAGTTTTGCCATCAGTCAAGAATGTAAAAATTAGCATTCATCCTTACCAACTGTACAGCCCTTATACTTGTAATGCAAAGAATTTGAAGGTCTCTCATTATATTTCTGCAGTTTTCAGGATTCACAGAAACAGAAAATACACATGTAATGGTCTATCACATATAGATGGCATTCAGTAACATGCTGAAATTGTTATCTACAGTTACACTGCACTAAACTCTCAGAAAACAGTGCCCTGTGATGTTTACATTAAAGTGATTGTATTGAGTCTGACATTTTTATATTTCACATTTACATTATAACATGGTTGGCAGTATGTTCAAGGAAGTAGTAATAGCTGAAACACTGGCAATGGTTGCTTAACAATTCTTGAACAAGCAAAGCCAGATCTAGTACTAGGCAACCTAGGCAGTTGCCTAGGGCCCATGTTGGCTAGGGGGCCCTGTGTTGGCATGGTGGGAGGCCCCATGTTGGATTGGGAGGCTGATAAAAAAATAAAATTGTTTGTAAGCAAAAGTTCCAAAGATGTCCATAAAATATGGAGGGCCTTAGGACCTGACAGGAGATTTTTATAAAAAAAAAAGAATAGCAAATCCCAGAAACGTCCAGCACCATGACATTTGAAAGTTAAGCAAGCATATCAGGGAGTTGATAACCACAGACTGACTGAAGCCAGAGAGCTGAAGTATAACATCCTAATGTTTGTACCACAGGACATTTGGTATGTGACATCCTAACATTTGCACAACAGGAGATTTTCAGAGCAGGACTGTGTGGGTAACTAAGTAAACAGACCGGGAGAAGTCAAAATGATGAAATACTGAGTATAATGTTTGCACCTTAGCCGAAGCCAGAATGAGAGATTTAATGGACAAGGACTGATGCTAGAGCACCAAAGGAGTGTGTCTGTGTGTGTGTCTAAGTAAAATCCCACAGTTAGGTTGGCTGTCTAATTAAGTGACTCAGCTCAGATTCAAACCCTGACCCTTGATAATTGGCAGGGCAATGCTTTAAAACTTCACACCAACTGCCGGGTCTCCTTTGATTACTGTTTTTGTTTGTTTTTTTAAATTCCTCAGGATTACTGTCTATCAATGTCAGTAGGTCAGTCAGAATTTCACAACTATGTTATTTAGTGTCAGTGATACAACAGATAGCATATTTGCTATTTATCCAGAAGGCTGTGGGTTCAGTTCTCCCACCAGGTAGATTAATTGCTGGCACAGTTGTGCAGGATAGGGGTGCGTGTACACTCCTTTGGATGAAATGCCTACGGGTCTATATTAGAACATCGAAGTTTCAAAACTTCGAATGTTCTAATTTCGAACCCTATTCAGCGAAAGCTGAAAACATCGAACATACAGAACAGAGAATTTTTTTCCTCGGGAAAAAATTTGCTGTTCCAAAACACATACACAAGCACACCAAACAAACAGCAATCCACACACATACACCTAAAATCTTACACCTAACCCTACACTAAACTATACACACACCACTAACTATCCACTTACCTTAACCCAAACCCTAACCTCACCCACTCACCTCACCCGTGTCCTAACCCTAACTCACCTACCCCACCCTAACCCTCATGTCCAGACAACTGCACACTTACCTGACCCGCGCCCTAACCCTAACTCACCTAACCCGCACTAACCCTCACGTCCACACAATCGCACACATACCTAACCCGCACCCTAACTAACCTAACCTACACTCAATCGCACACTTTCCTGAACCTGACCCGTAACTTTCCACCACAGTGCTGAAAATACCGAAGCAACAGAAATGGACAACCAAATTCTTTCCCTAGGAAAAAATTTAGTTTTCTGTTGCTTCGATATTTTCATCTTTCGCTGAATAGGGTTCAATAACATTTGAAGTTTTGAAACTTTGATGTTCTAATATAGACCCGATGCCTACTAGATATGAAGCTGGTGTCTGTTCGCCAGCCATTCCCTTTTACATATCAGAAGCACTCTTTTATAATTAATTCCTGGGAACAGAAAAAATTTGTTTGTTGGTTTCAATGTATCAAAGAACTAAACGTTCTGGATATGCAAACAATAGAAACAACATACAAAATTCCACAACAAGATTGGCTAATTATGCAAAGCATTCTGATGTATTCACAAGATTTATGCAGAATAATTAGTAATTTTTCATTTAAAGAAATACCTAAACTTACGAAATACCTATATGAAATCAAATATAATGATTATGACATGGGAAATAGTATTTCGAAAATTTACAAGCTACTGATAAATTATAAAATAAAACCCAAATTTTCATACTGGAATTACATAACAAAAGGACACTCATTACAGCTAATTGAAGAAATTAAATCAAATATTTTATTATCAACAAAACATACATCCTTTATACAATACTGGAAAGTTTTTAATTGAAAATGCTTGCACAGAGCATTCTTAACTCCTGATAGAATTACTAAAATTAATTCTTCTACAAAGGGAATATGTTGGAGGTGTGACCAAATACACAATGCAGATTGGAATCACATATTTTTGACTGTTAAAATTAAGTCATTTTGGAATGGTATTAAAAAAATTTTACAAGCTTTATTTAATGAATCGTTTAACTTATCTAAAGCTCTAGTATTATTAAATGTCTACGAAGGTCCTCATTTGAATGAGTCAAATATGTATCTAGTATGGACAATACTTGCAATCTCAAGGAAGTGTATACAAAAAGATGGAATACAAACACAATACCGACTTTGGAAGACTTCTACAGTCTATTGAAGAGCACAGCATTGCTAGAAATTAAAATTAAAGAATTAAGGATTCATCCCAAACCATTTATTAACAATCCATGGAAAAAAGTCTTATCATTGACTGACACTTTACAATAACTGAACAGATACACTCTGATAACTGGATTGTTATACCTATAAAGTAATTGTATATATTGAGCATTGTTATTGTGTCAGACTGATGTAAATAGTGTACATAGTTATTACGATGTTATATACAAATACTATGGAATTTATTCAAATGTATTTGAAAAATAAAAAAATGTTTGAGAAAAAAAAAGAACCAGTCTTTTATAAGTAACGTAGGCAATTGTATTCTTCTAGGGCAGTAGCCACTGAATTTGTAGATGAAGCACTGAAATGCAAAGTTAGCTACAGTTCTCTTTAATAAAGAATTATTCAGATGACTTTTACTTTAGCAGAGATTGCATATTGACTGTTATTGGTGAATTATAATGACAGCGGTTTAAGTGGCCTCTTATGGTTGAAATGTTCTGAAATGGGTAGCCAGATCATTATTGAGTCATATGTTTTGTTTCACTGCTTACTGGAAAAATGTTCAAGACTATATATTTGAAATGTGCTCTAACAAATGATGATGTGTTAAACAAAGACTATAATTTAATAAATTCTGGAAGGTGAATCAAAGTGCATGTGAATTTATGCATGCTCCTAAAAAGGTGTTCAGATGGAGGGGGGCATCGTTTGAAAACAGCCCAAAAGTACATTTAATCTGCCACTGGTCAGATGTATTTTTTTATGATTGTGGGTTTCAATAAGGGTTATAATCTGTGAGATCTGATCATGACTTTTTCTAGTGCATGGAGCTTTATCTAAATCATGTATTACAAGTTAAAGAAAAAAAACATGCATGAGAGCAAAACACTTAGCTTTGCCAGCAGGCAAAAACAAAGTGTCCCTCTGAAGAATAAATGGTTTTAAAAGTTGTTATATAAACTGTTGTGACACATTTTTTATTTATAGTTGTGGCAGATCAAATTACGTCACAGAATTTGAAGTTGTTTTACCATCTGCCACTGTTCTTTACCAATCAGCACTGTCCACTCGTTGTTTGTCTTTTCAGCTTTTCCCAGTTAGGGGTCACCACAGCAGAACTCCAGTCCGCTAATGATCAAAAGTAGATTTTTATGGTGCCGAGTTGCCAGCCCAACACCCAACCTTCAGTGAAGGCACGCCCATTCACACATGTCTTTCAGAGACCACTTGACCATGGGGAGGACATGCAGACTCCACACAGAAGGCACTCCAGCTGAGGATCGAACCAGAGAACCACTTGCTGTGAGGCAACAACACTACCGCTGTACCACCACTGCTTATCTATTAGCCCCTAATGTGAGATGTGATTTTGACAGAGCTTAAGGGTTCTTGGTGTTTAACAATCTTCCCTTGTTCAAGTTTTTGGGGTGTAATCATGGTGCTCCATGCACTGCAAGTTAATGCACCACACTTTATGCAACAGGAGTACATTGCTGCACCCCTATGACACAAGCTCAGCTTTAAACCTCTGTTCCTCCGCAAAGCAACTCGATCTCTCTCCATTAGCATTTATCACTCTGCCTATCCTAACCTGAAGGCTAAGGATCCTTTTTGTCATTTTAAGTATCCTGTTCCATTCAGACGCATGAATGTACTGTGACTGAATAGCTTCCAATAAGCCATTCATGTATGCTTAGTGTGCTACCCAGGTGGTTAGGAATGTCAGTTATACAAACCTTTGCTGCTGAACAGTTTAATGTGTAACATCCTAAAATTCATGATATGTTGTGTTACCATGGTTCAGTTTTAAGTTTTGCAAGACTTTTATTGCTAGGCAAGTAAGATGTGCTGTAAGGTGTACCATTTTACCGAGATAACAGCAATACACTTCTGGCAGAAGGGTGCTGCTCTGACCTGCATTAGGCTCAGAATCCTCCACTGAAAGATTAGCAAATATGCCATGGAGCTATTTAATGTATCTTCAGGCATAATCCAATAGGCCTATCATATTAGCCTTAAGTCTAAAACATGGGCCCATCTTATTTATATATTATTTATTCCAGTTTGGTAACCGGGGAGGTCCACTGGGCTCGAGAGCCCATTTTCAGTGGAGGCCCGGGGAGAAAAGCTCCACAATACAAATTTACATTACACAGAGAATTACAAGAAAAATATTTGCATTGCAATCAGCAGGTAGTATAACAATCAACAGGTAGTATTACAGTCAAAACAGGTATCATTCAGTAAAGACAGCAAAACTATTAAAAATTTTTCAAGAGAATGACAGGCATACAGCATAATGGCTGGATGTTACTGTTTAGTTACTTTTATAATCTAAGTATATGAGAGAAATTAGGAAGGTATGAAGGTTAGCCAGGAGAAAAGGAGGAGCAGAGCTTGGGAGGTATGAGTTGAAGAGTGCAGTTACATTTCCTGTGAAGAAACAAGTAAGAATGAAGTTGTGTTTTGAAGGTGTGTGGATTGTCACATGTCCTCAGAGTAGAGGGCAGGGCATTCCATTGTTTGGCTAGGGAAAAGGAGAGTAAAAGCTGACCAGCTGGGCGCTTGGGTTTTTGGACAATTATAAGGGGTCTAAGGGGTGTATGGTTGTAGGATATTAGATAATGCAGGGCAGCTAGTAGGTTAGAATAATGATTTGTAAGCTGTGACGATTTGGAGGAAGTCAAGCTGATTAGGGAGTTCAAGCCAATTTAAAGTGTGTAGGGAGGTGCAATGATGGGAGGAGGATTTTGCCTTGGCAGCGAATCTGGAGATTTCATTGTAGCACACTTCCACTTTGAAGGTGAGTGTGGAAGATAGATTGGTAAGCAGAGGAGCACCATACAAAAGAGAGGGGAGGAGATAGGTAGTAGCCAATGTTTGTCTGGTGGAGGGAGTGAGGAAGTGGTTGTTTCTGTAGAGTAGGCTGAGTTTTATGTGGGTTTTCTTGATGTTAAGTTGGATGTGAGTATTGAATTTTAAGTGTTCGTCGATGGTGACTTCCAGGAGTTTGGCAGAGGGAACGACTTCGATAATGGAATTGTTAAGGCTGGTAATTTGAAGTGAGTTTTTATTAATAGGAGTGGATTTTGAAGGAGTGAATAGAAGAATCTTAGTTTTGTTAGCATTTAGTGAGAGGTGGTTTTGGGGCATCCAGTTTTCAGTAGATGAGAAGGCAGTTTGAGTTAGAGACTGAATATCAAATAGGTTAGAGGTGCAGCAGATCAAGGTGGAATCGTCTGCGTATTGGACTATTTTGGTATTGGGTATGGCTTTGTAGAAATCGTTAATAAAGATGTTAAATAGCAAAGGGCCTAGTATGGAACCTTGGGGTACTCCTGTAGGGGTGGGGAGGAAAATGGAGGAGGCCTGGCCCCATTTGACAGCTTGGGACCTGTCAGAAAGATGGCTGGAAAACCAGGAAAGAGTTTTTTGGGAGATGTAGAGATTCGATAGATGATTTAATAGATGGGTGTGGGAGATGGTATCGAAAGCTTTAGATAAGTCTAGTAGAACAGCTAAAACTATGTTACTAGAGTCTTGAGCTAGATTGACAGAATGTAAGAAGGATAGAAGGGCTGTTTTGGTACTGTGTCCAGGGCGGAAGCCGTGTTGGGTAGAAGAGAGTAGCTGGTGTTCATTAAGGAATGGCATGAGCTGCAGGTTTATGCATTTTTCAAGAAGTTTAGAGATTGGTGAGAGGATGGCTATAGGGTGGAAATTGGAAACATTACAGTTTTTACCACCCTTGTGGAGTGGTCGAATAAATGCAGAACACCATAGTATGGGTACATAGGACTCAAGTAGTGATCTATTTATCAGGATGCTGATAGGGAGAGAAATACTGTTGGAGGCAATTTTTAAGAAGGAGGAAGGAATGTTGTCGAGGGCATTGGTGCAATGATTAAGTCTGGAGAGAAGCTTTTTTATAAGGTAAGTGGATACAGGTTTAAGTTCAAAAGTAGGGGTGTAGGAGAGGAGGAGGAGGAAGCTTGAGCAGAGGGGGGTGGAGGATTATTGTTGGGGAAGGTCTTGATTAGATCAGCAATAGAAGAGGTGAAGAAGGTGTTGAATAGTTTGGCGGTTTCTTGTTCAGATTTACTAGTATCAGGACATGGGCTGTTTTTTGTACCAGGCTTGAGGAGGGAATTAATTGAGCTCCAGAATTGTTTGGGGGTTTTTGCATGATTTATTTGGAGTTTGATGTAGTAGGATTTTTTATCTTTAATGACTTGTTTTTTAGCTTGGTTTCACAGCTGCTTGTATTTAAGTAACAATACAGGCTGTTTATGTCGGAGATAGCTTTTCCAGGTTTTGTCTGTTTGTAGCATAATTTTTTTGGTTTCTTTGGTAAGCCATGGGGTGGTTTTAGCTTTAACTGTTTTTGTTCTTATTGGAGCTTGGGAGTTTAGGACAGTTAAGAATGTAAAGTTGAAATAGTCAACGTCATCGTCTAAAGGTAGGGTTTTTAGTGGGTTCCAGTTAGTGAACTTAAGGAAGTCAGAAAAGGTAGAAGGGTTAAAGTTAGTGAGGTTGCGAGTATGTAAGAGTTGGTGGGAATGTGAGAAAGAGGGTGTAGCTCTATGGGTGAAGGCAGGGAGGTGGTCTCCTAATGTGTCAGGAGTGACACCAGATTTTGTTATTTTGTTAGGGTGAGATACCAGGATCCAGTCTAGGATGGAGCCTTGGGCCTAGTAATGGAGTTAGTGAGTTGAGTGAAATTGAAGAGATTGATTGAAATGGTAGGATTAGGATCGATGATTTTTTGCCAGTCAATATTTACATCACCCATAATATAGGTTTCAAGTTTAATATTAGAGGAGGTCCAGGAGAGGATGTCTTCCAGGATATTGGTGTTGTTACCAGGAGGAATATAGAGGGAGATGATACAGATATTTTTATGGTAGTTTAATTGTAGAAGGCCAGTTACAAGTTCATCATTATTAAAGGAAGGGATAGGGTTAGGGTAGGGAGTGTTGGACAAATGATTGGAGTAGATTATAGCTACACCACCACCTCTTTTACTTAGCCAGTCAGATCAGAGAGATTGATAGCCGGGGGGAAGGAATTCGGAGTAGGTTATGTGTGGTTTTAGCCAGGTTTCAGAGATGGCTGCAATGTCAGGTATATTATGATTGAGCCAGGCATGAAAGAGGGTAAGCTTATTTGCTAAGCTTTGAGCATTAATGGTGAGGAATTTAAGGTATTTACTGGTGGATTTGTTGTTGGAGCTAGGGTTGTTTGTTAGAAAAATGTTTGGTCCTGGGTTGGGATGAATGTTGCCTGCTAAGCAGAGGTAAAAGAGAAGGGGAATAAGTTTGTGAGGATTGTGTTTGGTTAGGAATGGATGGTTGGGGGTGGATTTGGATTTGGAGAATTTAGTAGGGATTCGGAAGAGTTTTACTTTTAAGAGAAGGATGGGGTCAGAGGGAGATAAAGAGGCAGAGATATTGTGGAAGTGATATGTGAGGTGGGGGTGTGAAGGAGGAGGTATAGGGTGTAGGTGGAAGTTGGTATAAGAGGAGGCGTGATCCAACAGAAGTAGAATGAGGATTAGGATAGATGTAGGGGTAAGGATTATACTAGGAAAAATGAGCATGGTAGATGAAGTCATATTAGAAATGAAAAGATATTTAGGTCAGAGAGAGTTAGATAGGTCCCTTGTGTGTATGCAGCTATCCAAATAATATAACCCTCTGTCTATAGAAAAATGGATGATGCAGAGAAGCCCAAACCAACTAACACGCAGTTCCCAAATGACAATTATTAAATGAGGAAAAGCAACATCCAAGGATTATTGATTTACCAAAGATGCGTGTTCCCAACAACAACACTTATATCCTATCATATAAAATCCAGGATGCATACATATAGCTTTGATAAAAAGCAAAAACAGAGTTACAATGTCCTATATAGCAATTCAAAAAGCCGTAGTTGCTAGTGTAGGTTAAGTTGTAATCAGTATTTTATCATGAATCACAACTTGCATATATGAGGGAGTTCATCACATTTCCCTAGAAAGCCTGTCTGTAAACAATGTAGGGGATAGTGTTCTTAGTCCCATAAGTTGTAATGTGCACTGTCCATTCCCTGTTAAAAACTCAAAACAAAGCATTGGGTTCAAAAAGCCTAATGTATGCCACATATATATCCCAACATAAATGGTATCTAGCTTAATCTAGTTTTTTATACAATTTTCAAATATATATATTCAACTTATTCTGTCTAATAATGTAAGTCAGAATGTAACTGCAAGTTAGAACCACAAACAGTAGATGTGAGTCATATACACACAGAACACAAAAGCGGCACAGTTTTAAAACACTCTAAATGTCAGAATACTGCTATATATATATATATATATATATATATATATATATATATATATATATATATATGCAGAGGCCACTAGTCTCATATTATCTGAAGAAAGGTTAAACACCTAACACATTTCTCTTGGTGATATTTCCAAAATCAGATTTAGCATTTGGCGAATATTATTCCCAAATTACTTATTTAAATATTCACCCATTTTGTGTAATGATATAAACTGGAATGAAACTTCAGGTTAGATCAACAACCAATAAGTGTGAACACACAGAAAACAAAGCGGCCCAGTTTTAAATCCCGCTAGATAGCAGAATACTGCTTTAAATGTACAGGGTCCCTTAATGTCATTTTATCTAAGGTGGAATTAGTTACATAACACAAAAATAGAGATGAATAACCTCCAAAACACAAAAAGCATGTAGGCGGCAGTTTTCAATCCTGCTAGTTAACAAAATACCGCTATATAGGTGCAGAGGCCCCTATTGACATGTTATATATAAAAAGGTTTAGTACATAGCACTTTCCACATAGGAATATATCAATAACAAATACATCATTAAGGGAATTTTATTCCCATTCAGTATAAGTCCCTTGTATTCATGGAATTTGAATATTCTTCATTCAACCTCTGTCCGATCAGTATGCACTTTTGCTGACCAAAATTAATTGAAATAGAGAAATAAAAAAGCCCCAAGATAGTCGTCGTTATTGTATTGTATCACCCAATCCAGTTTTCACCACATAGACAGTTCCATTCTTGAGAAAACGCCAATCACTATGCCTTGGTGCAATCAGTACAAATTTTACATACAAATCTGATTGAAGTAGAGCAGTTCCCGCTGTTATTTCACCGGATGTAATTTTAGTCACAGAAAACTGTTACCGTTTTTAGGAATAAGCCAATGTCGTACCCAGACTCAGCTCATAAGACATATTTCAAAAGTAAAAAATAAGCAACCATCTCCTGTAACCCGAACTGCATGTAGGTAAATGTCTTTCATTGTGTTTGTTTATATGCACTAAATTTACTATAATCATTTATTTATTTATTATATTTTGATAATATTTTTTGTATCCTTACCTTCACCACTGAACTGATATTCTTCCCACATAGTTTGTTCCTTCAAAGAATGTAAGAGCTTGGGAAGCTATATCATTTATCAGCAAGGGGGGGCAGATTTATGCTCTATTTATGCAAGGAAAATGAATCTGGATGAGGGAGAACAGTCCTATTTCTCATTTTTTTGTGATAAGCAGGACCCATTGAAATCTCACCCTCTAGCTTCATTAGAAGGTATCCAGGTGACAACAAAATCAATAGCCTCCTCTTGGATAAAGAAAGCTGACATTGGCTGAAGGATCCATCCCCCAACTTTTTCAATAACCAGGTCCACTACTCACTGGTCATAGACAGAGATCCATCCCTCTGTAGACTAAGGTAGCTCACAGTAGCTTGCGATAATCATAAAAGAAAGCAAACATTTTTCTCAATGAATCTCCTTCTTTCAAGAAGATTAATGGCTATACCTGAATGCCTTATGAATGTTATAGTATGTATTGAGGCAAACACTATATTACCAACCATACTGGAAAGGAATACATGCAATGCTTTTACTCTAGCTTTAAATAAATGCTTAATAGTAAAGTACATTGAAGGAAATCTTGCACATGCAAAAATGTGTATGACAGCATAGTTGTGTCATGATAATTTATCTGCCTGACAGTTATATTCTGGGGTTCAGTCCTGCCTTCTGCTCATAGGCTATGTGGAGTTTGTATGTTCTTATCTATATGCAGACTTTCTTCAGATTCTCCAGTTTCTATGCAAAAATCATGTTGCCTCACTGGTTTTGATAAATTATCCATATGTAATATGTTACCCTTGACCCTTTGGATCTGCTTATGGCAGAAAAAAAGTTCACAGATCAAAACCAATTAATAAATAGCTCAGCCTCACAAGTACTTTATATACATATTTCTGTGTCATTATTCCATTGATAGGCTTGTCTGACCAAGAAACTATCAAACACATTTTCCAAACTATAGTACAACTGCAATCTGCCTACTTGCAAAGCATCTATCCTGCATTGTCTATGCACCTGTATCCAATGACCACACCTCTCTGCATTCTAAATATATTACATAATGAATCCATTCCTTCACTAGCTATCATGATCTTCCCCATCCTACATATCATTCATTCTGTCTCGTATGACCTTCAGGTTCTTGCTTCTAAATAGTTTTTGTACTAACTACTGCACAAAATACTAACCCTTAACTGACTAAGCCTGGGGTTACCAGCACTGACAAAGGCTTCTGAATTCTTTGATGTGACTGCTAGATGAAATACAATGATTTCCTTTGTTTAACTGTAACTTGAAAATTGCTTTAAAAGCTAGTCTTTTAGATAAATATATGCAATAACTGCTAGGTGTAAAATGGAATATATTGCTCTACTTGGCTTCAGCAGGGAGATCTGTAAAGTTAAATAGCAGCCGTCATCTCTCAACCACTTGGAACAAGAAATCTGAACAAAGCCAAAAATAATGGGGGGAATGAAGGCCCACAGATGGGGGCAAAATTTAAATATTGCTCTTATAAACTTAGAAAGTTGCTAGAACAAAAGGTTTTCTTGAAGTTTTTACTAAACATGCTAAACAATTTCAAGTTCCAAGAATATTAAAGAACCAAAACAGTCACAACCCATCAGGTAAGTAAGTACTAACACATATGTGATCACCCTTGTAGATATATATATATATATATATATATATATATATATATATATATATATATATATATTAAAATGTGACTTGCCTTAGTTGCCACTGTACCTTCCATGCCTACTTTTATCATCTCCCTGGTCTACTACCAAACAGCTATCACTGTACCTTTCCTGCCTGACTTTGTTATCAAGTGACTCTTACTAACATAAGGATATTAGGTCTTCAATTTCCTTTCATAATCTGTATTTTCTGTAAGTTGATCTCCAGCTCATTTGCATCATGTTTTCAAGGTACATATGCTTTGACAACAGACAGTTTTCCATGTTAGGAACCTCAAATCAACTAGATGAGCTGGTTCAAATGGGGCAAGGGTTATATTTTCTAACACAAAATTAAAATCCAAAGGAGAAGCCATTGGTTTTATTGGAGGTTTCTTATACTATGCCTTTTTTAAAAACATTTTGACATGGGAATGCCTAGAAAGCGGGAGATTCATGGGAGGCATGTCAAAATGGTCAACAAGTAAACCTTGACACAGGAGAAAAAGAGATCATAGGAAAGTAACAGTAAAGGTGTTTTCCATGTTAACAACTCTCTGTACGGGTAGCAGACCAGGTAGTTGGAAAACACAGGCCCTATTACAACTTCTCTTTCTATTCTGATTTGGATTTTTTCACCACCCTACTACTCCCCATCAGTGTCAGCCCCCCTAGTTCCAGTCTATAGATAACCATACCTTCATTAATTTACATATTTCTTTAAACTGTTACTACTAGCACCCTTGTGGGTCCTGAAAAACCTTCCCTTCTACTTACCCCACCATCCCATTGCTGTCAAAATTTGTATTCAAGCTTCATTATAACACATCCTTAGTCTGTCCTTTCACCACCATTTCATAGCACCAGCCTCCAATTTTCATAACCCATATGACAGTCGTTTCTACCAATGTATCTTAGCAACAGCCTTTTCCTTGCCTTCACTTCTTAAACAAGCATGCTTCTGCAGATTCAGCTATATTTCCCTACCTTCATCTTGCTCCTTCTGTTGTACTCATTGATTTCCTGCCTTTCTCCTTAACCACCAAAGTAGCAGTCATGCTGCAAAACATTAATACAGTAATAACAATCCTTGTCACTGTACTACTGCTTATCCTAGCCAATCTTCTATCCAGCTATCATATATAATCCTTCCATTAACATTGTATACATCCTTTACATATTCCATCAGCTACGATCAGTTCCTGCAAGTGGTGAGCAATGTTGCCCATGCTAATAGAACTGTTTCTTATGGTGCTAAAGGCCCGGTGAGGTATCACCCTTTCCAGGGTGATATGCAAGCTTTAAAGGACTGGTTCCAGCATGATTTTGAATGTAATGTAGAACCAGTTGTTTGAGGTTCTAACATCAGTGACAGGCTCAATTAATTTGACTACAAATTGTTAAAATTCAAAAAGCTCCAGCTAGAAAACATTTATTTAGCGGAGTCCATAAAAGGTAATGGGAATACCTAAAGGGCTGAGAGTCTGGCGTTTTCCTAATAGCCTGGAGTAGAATTCTGCCTAGAACATTTAATCAAACACAATTTGAAACTTACTGATAAATTATCAGTTGAATTTAAAAAATTATTGAAAATTTGATTATTCAAGATTAAAATTATGAACAGTATAAGTATGAATATGCCAGAATTTATACCAGTATTGAACAGACTATGCAGCAGTTGAAAATAAAAATTAAGAAAATGGAAAGGGATAGGGTGGATTATGGGAAAGGGATAGCATATCCCAATCCACCCGTATCTCAAGTTTGGGGAAGAAAGAAGTTCTCGCACAATGATGATAATCATGCCCACCTCCTCTGCACATAATTCGACTAACTTCAATGGTGTCTACAGTTAAAAAGTGAATAATACTGTTAACCCCATTGAATCTAAAAATGATAGATGGCAGAACAAACAAACAAACCTTTTCTATATAATATTAAACTTCAAGTAAATGACAGTGGATTTACAGCCTGCTTTTTGTTTGAGACCATAGCTGTTTGGTTTGCTTCTGCAGTTTGTTGTTTTACTTTTTTGTGTTTACTAGTTTGTGCTCAGTGCATGGTTTGGCTGCTGAAGGAATGGCTTTTTCACCATTATTTTTGCAACCAGATTTGGAAGAACTGCTTAGAACTGTTGGCAATTTGATCCTATTGGTACAGCAGTTATTGTAAAGATTGGATGGCTTACCACCTGCTACTAGGGTTGTAAATCAAATGAAGAAACTTAAATTCAGTCCAGGAAGGTAAAATAAACTCTACAATTCCCTCATGAGTCCTGCAAGTAGTGAGCAATGTTGACCATGCTAATAAAACTGTTTCTTATGGTGCTTATGGTCCGGTGAGGTATCACCCTTTTTAGGGTGATGTACCAGCTTTAAAGGACTGGCTTCAGCATGATTTTGAATTTAATGTAGAACCAGTGGTTCGTGGTTCTAACATTAGTGACAGGCTCAATTAATTTGACTACAAATTGTCAACATTCAAAAAGCTCCAACTGGAAAATGTTTACTTAGTGGATTCCATAAAAGTTAAACAGAAAACCTAAAAGCCTGAGAGTTTGACATTTTCCTCTTGGCTTGGAGAAGAATTCTGCCTTGCATCGGGACATTCTTGCTCTTTTCAACAAACAAGGTTGTGAGTATTTAGAACTTTTAATCAAACCCAATTTGAAACTTATTGATGAATTATCAGTTGAATTGAACATTCTTGACAATTTGATTATTCAAGATTTACATTATGAACAGTGCAAGTATGCTGTTTGGTGTGTTTCTTCAGTCCATAAGCATACCAACCCCTGATAGCTTCAATTCATCTCTGCATTCTAGCACTAAAATTATTCTGTCCACAACAACTTATCCAAAAAAGTTTAAGCTCCTCAAATAATAACAAACTGAACCATTATTGACTCGACTACAACAAAGATATCTACATCGGTCATAAAAGTACAGCTGTGTAAGTAAACTTACCATAACACTAGATGTTTGGATGATCATTAGTGCAGTACCCTAAGCAATATGGATAGATTACCATAACTTGGAACAACTGAGAGGTAGAAGGTGAAGGGTCTAGGGACCCCTGGTAAATGGTCCTAGCAAAGCCTGGACCAGAATTTGAGATGGAATCTAGCTTGTAGGGCTTGTAAAAGTATATACAGAGGATCTAGTTGCTGTTTCAAGAATATTTCTATAGTCCAACCCTTTCTAAAAAGCTATATGTTAATAAAATGTTAGAATGTATTATTCAAGAAATGCACCAAGGGTGGGGGGTTAGGTATAAACCCTTGCTAGGCACTGGGTATGAAATTCCAGCAGGTATTTGCAGAAGTTCTAGGTTTGAGAAAGCCTTAATACTTGAATATAATCAATATGCTAATGGTATTAGAAGAATTATAAAAAAGAACTGGAACATTTTTAGGATTGACAGAGAATAAGTTGGTAGGGGAAACACCTGTAGTTACATATAAAACTGGAAAAAATTTCAAACAATTGTTGAAGAGAGGTGGATTTTATTTTACATGTAAGAACAAGGGTACAGGTCCCTGTTGTAGATGTAGGCAGTGTCCATTTGTAATTAAGGAAAGTAGTTTGATTTTGGAAAATGTTTTAAAAAGCAGAGTGATTTTTCAAGATGGGAATGGTAGCACTTCTAGATTGGTTTATTTAGTGAAATGTGAAAGGTGTTCTGTTTTCTATATAGGAAAGATGGGGAGGGCTTTGAGAAGCAGAATATATGAACACATTTATTATATTAATGTAAAGAAGGAAACAAGTGCCCTCTTTAAACATTCTGTTTTATGTAGAAAATGTTCTCGTTTTACATTTGGGATTCTTGAAACAATAAAAATGAATCCCAGGGTGATGACTGGAAGCAATTTTTAATGAAGTTGATATGGCAGCTTAAGCTGAATTCTTCTCTACCCCCTGGGTTAAATGAACAGGTATCACTTAAGCCTATTTTAAAAGAAAAGGCAGCTGTGAATTATTGAAGAAAGAGAGAAATTAACAATCCCTTTTCATCCCAGTGTGTGTGTGTGTGTGTGTGTGTGTGTGTGTGTGTGTGTGTGTGTGTGTGTGTGTGTGTGTGTGTGTGTGTGTGTGTGTATGTGTGTGTATGTATGTATATATATATATATATATATATATATATATAGATATAGATATATATAATGTTTTTTAGGTCATTGTTCATCAATTAGACTAAAAAAATGTCGTGGCAATAGAGTTTAATAATAATCATGGGAATGTTTTAAAACATGATTATGTAATTATTTTATTATTGTGTGTTTTAATTGATTGAAGTGGGAGTGCATTTGGTAAGGTTTATAAAGCACACAGTGTAGTATAGATGTTTATCTGATGAAGTCTCTTCTTATGGGACAAAAGTGCTTATCTTTGTAATTTTTAAATAATAATAAAATAAATTGTCAGTTTTGAAGCCTGTGTAAATTGGATTGGGCTTATTTTAATTATTTTGGTTAAGACATAGATGAAACCAAGACTTTGGTAGAATGTGTCTTTTCTCAGCCTGCAATGGTTTTGTAGTAGTGAGAATAACAAAGGTAATACCTGAGACAACCACTGGGAAATAGTTTGCTTTGACACAAGTTGCCCCTTCTTCTTGCCTTCACAATCAATAGACAACTGATCGGAAATTCTGAAAGATTTTGTTCTATCAAGATAGTACCTGAGTTGTCTGTGGTCATCCAAGGTATGAAGTATCCTTTCTTCCTCATTTGGGTTCAGGAAAGAACACATGGAGATGGATAATTTAGCTTAAAGTGTACTCCAGTACCACTTTAGGTATAGAAGAAGGATTAGTTCTCAAGGAAACCAAATCTCCATGTAAAACGAGACAAGGCTGACCGAACATAAGAGTTGCAACTCTGATACTACTTTTTGCAGAGGCCAGAACAACCAATAAAACTTTTTCCATTTTAAAAACCTCAATTCAACCAGATGAGCTGATTCAAATGGAGCGAGTGTTAGGTCTTCTAACGCAAAATTAAGATCCCAAGGAGAAGTTACCAGTTTTCTTCAAGGTCTCTTTTACAATACTCCTTTCAAAAACATTTTAACATGAGAATGCTTTGAAAGAGGGGAATTGATGGGCAGAAATGCTGAAATGGCTGACAAATCAACCTTGATAGAGGAGTAAGAGAGGCAGTAAGAAAGAAAACCATTTCAATTTGCTAATATGTGATCTAGCAGTAGGCTTTCTTCCCTCCATTAGTACCTACTGCATATCCTCAGTAAACAGGGACCTAAAAGTATTAAGACCTTATCGTTCAAGCAGTCAGCTGATGTTGTTTGGAGTCAGGATGTATCACACACCCTGTTCTGGTGCAAGTAGATCCAGTCTGTGAAGAAACTTGTGGTAATTGCCAAGGCCATTTCCAAAAGTAGAGAGAGCCACTGTTGCCTGGGCCACAAGGGAGTCACTACAATGATCTTGGGGGAATTCCTTCAGATTCTTCAGAAGTACCCTGGATAACAGTGGAAAGAGTGAAAATTGATACAGGAACATGGCAACAAAAGCTGACTCAAAACATCACTCAGAACAATTCAAAACTTCAAAACATTTTGTGGAAACCCAAACCAAACCAAATAACTGCCTTCACAAACACAAAATAACTCTCGTTTACACTGTAATATAGCTAAGCAATTTTGTTTTTTTTATTTAGAACTTCTTCAGAGCTAATGTTAAAATGGAATCAACTCATGTTGTACTTCCAGTTATAACAATTAACCAATCATGCGACAGAAATCTTTACTTATTTAAATATTTGAAAGCATATCTTCCTAAATATACAAAAATATATATCTCAACAATATAAAAATATATTACAAACCTATTAATCTATAAAAAGGTAAATACTTTAAATATATATATATATATATATATATATATATATATATATATATATATATATATATATCTTCTTCATATATATATATATATATATATATATATATATATATATACAGATTTTGTAAACCTAAATGACTAGTAGTTCTACAATCTTTATGATTTTAATAGACATTTAATGTTAATATTCTCATTTAATCCTGGCAGTTTATCTGCTTCTAATATAATCTGCCAGTTTACCTCTTTCACTTCTAAACTGTTATTAATATTTCCACAGAAAGGTGTTTCTATAATATAATCAATTAGAAAAAACACAAACTTCCTGAACATAGTACAATTATTAGCATGTTTAGCCAGAGCATTCGTAAAATAATTTTTCTTAATTGCAGATACATGTTCATAAATTCTTTTAGAGAGTTTTCTCATTGTCTTTACAACATAAAAACTGTCACATGGATCACAAGTTACGAAACCGTCTATAAATGTAGAATTACACATAAATCTGTACCTAGCCCAAATCTTTCCATTAGAATGTTTTAAAACTATGTTTGAGCCTCCATTAATGTAGCTACAATATTTACAACTATGATATCGAAACATTTCACATTTTCCAGCAAACTTAACATCAATTCTTTGTTCAAATAACCCCATTCAAGTTAAAATGTTTCTTATAACCAAATGTTCCTGCAGACCTTATAATTGATGTTAGGTCTTGATTTCCAAAAATTATTTTCCACTTATAGTTTGCCACATTCCTAATAATTTGAGATTCCAAAGAAATATGGAGCGGAAACACCCTTACTCAAGAAAGTTCCTCTTTTTCATTATTTATTTATTTTATTTTACATTTGTTAACTGGGCTATTCCAACTGGATATATTTCCATTTTCAGCAGATACCCGGGGAGAAAAGCTCCACAGTAACATTAAAAAAAAAATTATAATGCACACTTGTAAGTGAAAAAAGTAAAAATGTAAGACATGTAAGACAAAAAATAAATGAGAGAACAATAGTTACAAGGACATACTATATACATAAACACCATATTACATTTATTAAGCCCATTTTTTTTAAATAGGAGAAAACTTGCTGTCCTTAAAACCCTTAACCTCATTGATAATTTTGTCTAAAGTTCCTTCAGTATATCTTCTATCAATAAATAAGTTCATAAGATGACCAATTTCTTCCAGAAGCTTAAAATTGTCACTAATAAGACAACTCAAACTAATAAATGACCCTCTTGTTACAATTTTCTTTCATAAACCTTGGATGTTGACTATCATTATTAACATAATTATTAGTAAAATATGGCTTCCTGTAAATATTACTGTGATTTGAGCTAAATGTAGATTTACATGTAATCCTACATTAATACTCTATATGGCAGCTTGTGATTCTTGTGACAGTTTTTTATGCTGGAAAGACAATGAGAGAACTGTCTAAAAGAATTTATCAACATGTATCTGCAATTAAGAAGAATTATTTTACAAATGATCTAGCTTAACATGCTAATAATTGTACTGAGTTGAGGAAGTTTGTAAGCCAGATTCAATAAACACTACATGGTAGAGCATTGTTTTGGATTCAGTAAGCAGATCTATATAGTGTGTAGAGCCGCGCAAACAAGATAAATACTGTGGCATTCTAATTACAGCATAAGCAGCTGAACTGTATGCTAATCAACCAATCCACGATGCAAGAGCTATTCAACAAGCTGTAAATCAACCCTGTAGACTCATAGCTGATTTTCCCTTCAAATCCCAAAATGTATTGGAATGCGGTTACGGAAAGAGTCTACACAGAAGGAATGTTAGGGGCTGCTGTCACTTTAATTCATGTGTATGTGCTACAGGCTGAAGTCTATGCTGCTGCTGCTAATAATAGATGAAAGCCAAGCAGGAGAAGAGTTTTCAGACTCTGTTTAATGTATCATCATCTGCATGATGTGGAAATTGTAGAGCGCTACAGTGTGGATAGAGACACACTACAGGAACTCTAAAACCTCTGTCATCCTCAGCTCAGATCAAGGGTAAACCAGGGGAAACCCATCCCAGTGGAGATCAAGGTATATGTAGTACTTATAATGTTAGCTACAGGAACCTTTTAGAGACCAAGAGGGGGCATGGTGGAGGTGTCACAGGCATCAGTATCCAGGATCCTCCATCAATTCCTTAATGCTATGCTCCAACATGCCAGTGACCACTACCAACCACTACCCTGAAGTACTGGGTGCCATAGATTGCACACACATATAAATTAAGTCACCACCCAGGGAACAGGGAAGGCTCTACATAGATAGAAAGGGCTTCCACTCTATTAACTGCCAAGTCATGTGTAATGCCAAGGAAATTGACTTGAATGTGTGCGCTGGCAACCCAGGGAATTAACACATCTCAGACATCTGGCACACCTCCTGTCACTCCTCTGGTCAGGATAAAACAGATGAACATCTGTGGGTTCTGGTTAAGCAGCTTTATTATGTACAAACAAATCAGGATTGAGACTTAATAACTTTAACTTAGATAAACTTGTAAACAAACTAGCTATCACACTCATACATTCATACATGCTCACACTCTGACTGCACTCTCAAAATGGCACTGAAGCTAGAATGTACTTGCTATTTATATGCACATGCTGTCCTTGGAAATACTTCTTAAAGGTACAACACACACACTATTCTACACCTCCCATCTGTATCAGATGTTCACTAGGGGAGATATCCCACAGGGTCATTTACTGGTTGATGCAGGTTATGCACTGGAACCATGGCCGATGACGCCCATCAGAAATTCACACACACACACACACACACACACACACACACACACACACACACACACACACACACACACAAACACTGAATAATCCCATAATGAGCCATACACTCAAACCAGAAATATCATAGAGTGTGTGTTTGGGCTGCTTAAGTCACAGTTCTGGTACTTAGATACATCTGGAGAGCCATGCAGTAGAATCCACATACATGTACTGAAATACTCACCATCTCTGTGATGATACTCAACATCATCCTGAGAAAGCAGTTTCAACAGGATCAGTATGGGGAAGAGGCACACATCCTGCCACCAATGGCAAGGTCACCACAGCTACATGCAAGTGAGAAGTTAGAGGGAGAACCAGCAGCTGCTGAGGTGTAGGCAGATGTAATTGTGCTCAATATGCCAGTGCATTGACTAAGAAGCAATCTGTAGCACATTCAATCACCATCTAAGGGGCTAAAACCTTCATCCTACATACATACATATAGTAGCATTGATGCCAGGTAATGCTCACAACCTTTATCTACCATTGTAATGGCTGTGCACTCCTAGAATCAGGCAGAAACATCCCTGAACTAAAACTGTTGCAACTTCTGGATTTACAAGGTTAGGTGTTGAACCTGGAGTGCATTGTGTAATAATACAAATGAATGGCATATCCTTACATGTTGTTATTTGGTAATGTAAGCAAGTAAAAGGTGGGTGATTTGTATAGAAATCACTTTAACATATGACAGCAGAGATTTATGTGACTACAAGTGTCCTCTATTAAGTAGTAGGCCTCAGGTATCAACATTTCACACATTTGTACCTCTCAAAAGCACTGATGGTCACTGAATGCACTCAGTATAACATCATACTTTTGTACTAGAAAATCAGTAAAGAGTGAAGTTAGAAAGTAATGAGAGACATTTCAGTTTCAGACTTCACAGGCTTCAGAAGATTATTAAAAATACTGATGCAAAAATATGCTTGATTCTATCAACTGTCTAACTTTCTAAGACCAAAATATGTCAAAGGTACAATTAGCAAAATAACATCACAAATGCAAATATACTAAACACTAAGTCATCTATGTACCCTGAGCACCAGACACAAATGTTATGCATCCCTGGATCCAAAATATAGAAAACAAGGATATGGCACAGTTATCATCACTTGCACAGGGTGTTGTGGGGGGGGGGCTGGAAGCCTAATCTGACGCAAAAGGTCATTGAGTCTGTGTGAGAAGGAGTAACAAAGGGCAGTGGGACAAAATGAGCTTTAAGGTTCATGGCTAAACCGTGTAACTGTTGTGTGAGTGTGTGTGTGTGTGTGTGTGTGTGTGTGTGTGTGTGTGTGTGTGTGTGTGTGTGTGGTTTGTATGGGTCCTCCAGGTGAAATTGGTGTGTGAGTGGCAGCATGAACACAGCCAAGCTCTCTGCTAGCTCTATGTCTTAGTATGTCCGACAGGTGTGAGCCATGCATGATAGAGGTGGCAGTCCATAGTTGTCATACCCGACCACAAGAAATGGCTCTGCCAGGAGTTGCACTAGCACATCCACAACCACAGTCAGATGCACTGCTGCTGTCTGAATGTGAGTGATGTCTGCTGGAAGAGCTTCCCTCATGGGGACACCCATAACCATGACACCATGGCTCACCACATCTGGGTGTGAACACTTCAACTACTGATGGAGCAGTGGCAGTAGTGCCACTATGGGAGCATGATGATGTGGCTGACCTATGCCCACGAAGATCTTGTCCCCCTCACAGTAAATATTTCATCAAAGAGACCGCCCATTCCAACCTGTCATTCATCCAATCCATTGAATCGGCTATATGGTGGAGGCAGTCACTTATGTCAGCCTATACCATATCTACAACCCTAAGCATTTCTCTGGACTACCTATAATAATATGCCTGTGCCTCCATTATGGCCCTAAACATACATCGAGTGACACAGGAAGACACACCTGGATCAGGTGGAGGCTGAACAGCAGGCCTCCTCTGAGCACCCATAACAACATTCCTGAGTGGCACCTTGCCCACACTTTGGCTATGGCCAGAGTCAATAGGCACTGAAGCCACAGCAACCACACTTCCCTGATTGAGTGTCTCACCTTCCACTTGTCCAATATCTGAGGGCTCACTGGAATGGGTTGGCGTAGGCCTACTGGCTGGGTCCGATAGAATTAGAGGGGATGGCTGAATGTCAACCTCAGTGTCAGACTCAATGTCTGCACCCCCCAACTGTGCCTTTGTTTGGCCACCATCATCATCAGAGTCTTCTGATACTTTGACATCAGGTGGTAAGAGTCTTATACTTCCACTGTTAGGATCACCTGTGATAAAAAGCAATAAGCACAGGAATGATATTAACAGCTACACTACTATAGTCAAATGTATGCTAACAATCTGAAAATGGTGCCACTACTACAGACACTACAACAATAAACACAGCAGTCCTGACACACACATCACACATATGTATAAATATAAATATATATTTGAAATGCTCATCAATACTGACAAAAAATATTTGGCTTATCATGTGCAGATGGTGCTATGCTTCCCATGGATCATGGAAAAAGGTAAGGACAGCATGATCACAATTAACAGTAACTCAGGGGGTTAAAACTTTTTGCCCTTTATATGTCCATTAATGACGCTTTTAACAAGAACTTGGAGGATGACAAGTCCAACCTAACTCCATGTGTAATCAATTAGAAGGTATTGTTAACTGTAGCAATCTACAACTCCCCCCAAATTAATTTATTGTTAAACAGAACTTGGCATTGTTGTCAGTATTTTACTATACAGGAATATTTAACAACTGAGATATATAAGTCCTCCTGGGACATACTTGTTCTCGCTGAAACAGTACCACCAATGTCAAGGACATGCTGTTCTGCCCTTTCCAGGCAGCTGTCTAGATCCCTGACAGTGGACAGAAATTCTTCATTTGCTGCTAGTGGTGGATCTGTAGTAGGACCCCTGGCACCCATCTGTTCACAGGCCACTGAATCTGCTCTCCTCCATGCAGCTGAAACCATGTCAGTCACCCTATGGTGCAGCTGATTATATGTCCTGCTTTGGCTGCCTACTACATTCACATCAGCAACTATCTGCTGTCAAATTTGCATTCTGCCTGACGTATCTCGACATCTCCTCTCAAGTAGAAAGGCACTATGTCACCTAAATGCTTCCACAATGACCTGATTCTTAGGGTCACTAAAGGAGGGTTTTCAGGGATTGGGATGCTTGGGTGCCACAGTCCTATGTGAATTAAAATATAATACAAGGATAATGCACATAAGTAGCACATAACTAAAAGTCCTATTTCTGGATAACACATATAAGGTAGCATTTCATTATTACCCACTGGAGAAACATAAAACAGTCAAGATACTGAAATATAAAAAAGGAATTGTGTGGTTGTAACATATTACAATCACACACAAAGCAAGGTTGGATGCAAAACAAGGAGATTAACAATAGCAATGTATCCTTGTTTGTACAAAAATAGAAATACAGTTTTAATCTCCCACCCCAAAAGAACAAGCCAATGACACATTTTGCTAACAAACCATCAGTGAAATCCTAAAAGTGCTATCAAATGAACTGTCCCTGAAACACGTCTACAGATTTAACACACAACATTCCATTTTAAGCTATTGTCAATCATGTCTACCTGTGGCCACCACTCCCCTAGAGGTGTATATGATCCATCCTAGAAGGCTAACACACATGTGTCATTGACAATATAGGACATTTACCATTTCACGGAAATAACAATAGAAGAGTGCATACAGAAAAACAGCTGTAACATTAGCACTCATCATGACAGTTAATAAGACTGCACATCTAAGAAAGTGATATTCCCTGACAAAAATTCATATGCCATGCCATTTTCTAAGAAATGCATACATATAAATAGCATTTGCTAATGTATATATATATATATATATATATATATATATATATATATATACATATATATATATATAAAAACAGATTTTTCTTAATGACATTTCAACATATGCAGTATATAGCTGAAAAATGCAAGCATACCTTCTCAAGGTCAGTAGTTTTCTGTGTAGATATATCACAAAGTAATATCATGGTTCCCTTTTTATGGTGTAGATACAGGGTTGTCAGCACAGTGAAGATGCAAATGAGGTGTGAACTCATCACAATTGCTGAATCTCAATTACTTGGCTCCATGTCACAGATGTAAGCATAGTGCAGACACCTCCTCAGTGTTTGCTGACACTGGATAGTAGCTGTGAAGGATTATTGGTAGGGAGAAGGAAACACTACAGCAAGTCATACTGCACTACGTACAGTGGGTGTGTCAGTCAGGTTAAACTTACACGTGTAAAAGTAATTGTATCAAATTTTTAAATGTAAATAAGCAGCACACATTTTACAGTTTCAGTTAAGTAACACCCAACTGCCCCTTCATTTGTTGACAACTGTATATTATCGTTATTTAATATCCTGACACATTTTAAGGGAAATGATACAGAATGCCTTACAGACTGCATGTCTCAGATTACTGCTCAGATAAGACAAGAATAAGCAACAGACATAGAGACATGACAGAGCTACATTTTGCAAACAATAGTCATTTAATGGTTGTGTGATCACTCAGTACACTACATCTGAAATGAATGCATGTACAAACAACTTTCATATGTTTTAATACTATGGATGATTTTGCAGTTGGTTGTATGTAGAAACTTCAGTTCCCTGCTGCAAAGCTGTTTGTGTGGCAAAGAGGGATATGCCATCCTTACTGTGTTCTGAAGGATTATTGGAGAGAGAGTTCAAATTCAGACCTGTGTAAAAATATTTCAAGTGTATCAACAATAATGTTGTGGTGTTTATTTCATGGTTTGCATTTCTTAATTTCAGCTACTTTTCCCTTAATTTTTTTAATGCCAGTGTTTGTGCGGTGCATGGCTTAGCACAAAAAGGGAAAAGGAGAAACACAATGAAAGTCAGGTTTAGCTGTGCTTATCTCATTTGTGTAACACTTAGTGCATAAACCTAGGCTAGTGGCCCATGCAGAAAGCAGACAGAATACCTGCAGAAAGGGCATAGGAAGTGTAAAGGTCAAAAAGGATATATTGTTTAAATTTTTGCTTTCCATCACTCAACACTCTTAAGCGACATTGCACAGCAAAGAGGGAAAATCACTGCTGTAGAAGAAAATGTTTTGTCCCTTATGCATAGGCTTGAATCCCACACTTTAAAAATAATTTTTATCAGTGTATAAAGCCAAAGCAAAAATGTTTCAGGTCATGAAATTTATGCCCCCAAGTACATGTCTGCAAAAGTAACTCACGTAATAGTTACCTTCCAATTTTTAAAATTTATTTACAGTCTACAGCAGCAGACACCCCTCAAACTAATGTCAAGTGTCAGATTAATCTTCCAATTTAAAACATTGATGTCCAACCTACTTTGCACTGCTGCTCTCCACTTAACCACTCAAACATGGTTGGCATTGTTGCTTAAGTTTGCACAATACCAGTAAATGCGATAACAGGAACTGGTAGGAACTCATTAGTTGCCATTGTCTACTTATGGTATTAGACATATCTGGCATTAGAAGGGAAGGTGCTCAGTTTAGGGTACAGAGATGGGGTGTGTAGGAATTCAGGATATTTGTTGCACTCCTGGTAAAGTACCATGACCAAAGGCTTCTTCAGGAAGACTGTTCTGGCTCCCAGTACAAGTCTAAGGTGTGGAGTAGTCTGGCTAAGGCTGGATCCAGGGCAACTGGCATCCCATGCACTGGAGAACAGCGTAGACACTACTTCAATGACCTACAAAGACACAAGAAGAATATGTTGAACCAGTGGTTGACTGAGATTCAAACTGGTGACATCACACAGTTGCGTAAGTATGCTAATAAAGTTTTTAATACATAGCTAAATATAGACAAGACTAGTATGCATAATGCTCTTCTCTTATTTTTTTTTTTCTTTTCTTTTCTTTTCTTTCCACAGATAATGCCAAAATAGAGTTGAATTGACAGGCTCATGCTGATCATCTGGAGAGACAGAGTGAAGCAAGTGGCATGCATGTAGCACAAGACAAGAATTATTGTAGCTTTAAATGTTAATGATATACTTTTTTGTGTTTAATACAGTTGTATCAAAGTAAGCATGCATATCCTAACTGTAAAAGCAAGTATGCATGCATAAGTCTGTAGCACAAAGCAACTTTTGGAGTCAAGTGTAAGACTGTAGTCAGATTTTGTGGGCTCAAATACCATGAATATCAACTATATAATACTGCATTTCCTTCATAACATTACGTAAAATGAACTCTATGCAAGTGACATAAATGCCCTGCTGCCGGTTCTGAAGAAGTCTGTAATATTCAGATGAAAGCGCTTGACCGTTTTTTATGAGCTTGGAGTGTGATTAAAATTTATATCTTTCTTGTTCGAGTCGAGCTTCACTTGTACCGTAAAGCTTAGCTGAGAGATTATCTGTCTCTTGTTTACAGTTAAACTTGGTGTGCTTACATAGATATGTAATTAGCTCTGCTGCTCAACACATACACACACATGCAACTCCATCACTGGAAGCCTACACGAAGTTTATTGAATCACTATTAATAAAAGCTTAAAAGTGAAAGAGTTAAACTGGCAGATTATATTAGAAGCAGATAAACTGCCAGGATTAAATGAGAATATTAACATTAAATGCTTATTAAAATCACAAAGGTTGTGGAACTACTAGTCATTTAGGTTTATAAAATGTGTATATATATTTAAAGGATTTATTTTTTTTATAAAGTAATAGGTTTGTAAGGAATTTATTATATTGCTGATCTACATATAATTTATATACATTTTTATATATTTAGGAAACTTTGCTTTTAAATATTTAAATAAGCTATGATTTCTGTCACATGATTTGTTAATTGTTATAAGGGATGTACTAAATGAGTTGATTCTGTTTAAACATTAGCTCTGAAGAAGTTCTAAACAAAAATAATGAAAGTGCTTAGCAATATTTCAGTTTGAATGAGAGTTATTTTGTGTTTGTGAAGGCACTGTATTTGTTGGTTTGGTTGGAGTTTCCACAAAATATTTTGAATTGTTGCATTGTTCGGAATGACATTTTGAGTCAACTTTTGCTGTAGTTTTGAGTTTTTCTGATTAAATGAAAGCAGCAAACAGTTGAAGACAAATTGGTTTCTTCGATAATGTAAATGATGACAGTTTGAATGTCACCAGACATCCTGTCCCTTTGGAGTTCATTGAACTTAGTCTCTGACCAGTGTGTTATCTCAGGTATGAAGCATTTTATCAGGTGTTAAATCAATTAACCTTATACAATCTTCACAGAGTGGAGGATTTATGGAGAACACTTCAACCTCAATTTGACATCTGATGAAAGAAATGCATTGTTTGAACCTAGAAATGACAATGAGTTAAGAATTATGAAGGTGGATAAAGAAAACAAGATTGTATTGTTTTTTATGTGATGGTGTTGATGAACAATTTCTTTACTTTTAATAAATATTTTATACAGAAAAGAGAAGTAGCTATGGGAGCAAGGATGGTGTCCTCATTTGCTAACTTCATAATGAATTGGTGGGAAATAGATGTGATGAGTGTGCACAAATGTTTTAGTAAGGTATTTTTATAGAATATTTATTGATGGTTTGTTTTTTATTTGGGAAGGAGACAGCAATGAGTTTGAAAGTTTTTTTGTATATGGTTTGAATGCTGGTACTAGATTTTTGACTTTTATTAAAGGTAGTTATGGAGATACTGCAACTTTGTTTGGATATAGAAATTGTATTGGATGTGATTGCTAAAAGGTTTCACATCAATATTTAAAAGAAGCTCTGTTTTACTAATAATTATGTAAGTAATGATAGTCAACATCCAACATTTATGAAAGAAAATGTAATAAGGGGCAATTTATGAGACTGAGTCATTTTATTAGAGATAACTCTAGGTTTATGGAAGAAATTGGTCATGTTGAACTTATTTTTTGATAGAGGATATAGTGAAGGAACTTTAGACAACATTATCAGTGATGTTAAGAGTTTTAGGGACAGTAAGTTTATTCTCATTTTAAAAAAATGGGCTTAATAAGTGGAATAATGAAAAAGAAGACCTTTCTAAAGTGAGGGCGTTTCCGCTTCCTATTTCTTTGGACTCTTAAAATATTACAAATGTGTCAAACTCTAATTGGAAAATAATTCTTGGAAACCAAGACCTAACATCAATTATAGGGTCTGCAAAAAAATTTAGTTATAAGAATTCTTTTTAACTTGAAGGGGTTATTTGAACAAACAACTGAAGCTAAGTTTTCTGGAAAATGTCAAATGCTTTTATGTCAGAGTTGTAAATATTGTGCATATACTAATGAAGGCTCAAACATAGTTTTAAAATTTTCTAAGAGACAGATTTGGGGCTAGGTATAGATTTACATGTAACTCTACATTTGTAGTCTATTTGGCAACTTGTGATTCTTGTGACCGCTTTTTTATGTTGAAAAGGCAATGAGAAAGCTAAAAGAATTTATTAATATGTATCTGCAATTAAGAAGAACGATTTTTTGTATGCTCTGGCAAAATATGCTAATAGCTGTACTGAGTTCAGAAAGCTTGTGTCTTTTGTAATTGATTATATTGTTGATACACCTTTTTGTGGACATATTAATAACAGTGCAGAAGTGAAAGAGTTAAGATGCACATTATATTAGAAGCAGATAAACTGCCAGGATTAAATGAGAATATTAACATTAAATGTCTATTAAAATCACGATTACAGAACTACTAGTCATTTAGGTTTACAAAATCTGTATGTATATATATATATATATATATATATATATATATATATATATATATATATATATATATATATATATGCATATATATAAAGGATTTACTTTTTTCTAGAGTAATATGTTTGTAATTTTTTTTATATTGTTGAGATATATGTGCATGGATCCCTATCTATGATAGAAACCTAATTTGACTGAATCCAAAAGACTGAAATTTCAAAAGACTGAAAAGTCACTTGACTGAAACCCATAAGACTGAAACCCATAATACTGAATTTCAACATACTAAATTGTAAACTGGACCATATAAAACCAGACTAGGTGGGGGTTATGCCCCACACACACCCAAATGTGGTGGGGGGGTCACCCCCACACCCCCTAACTAGATATACTAACTCCAGGACCGCACTACAGTGGGGAAAAGGGCATAGTAGTGGCAGCATGTAGACTAATGTAAGGTAAGTGAAAGGTATATGGGGAAAAGGGCATAGTAGTGGCAGCATGTAGACTACTGTAAGGTAAGTGAAAGGTATATGCCCTTTTCCCCATTGTAGTGCGATCTTGGAGTTAGTATATATATATATATATATATATATATATATATATATATATATATAGTTAGGGGGTGTGGGGGTGTAGCCCCCTACCTAGTCTGGTTTTATATGGTCCACTTTACAATTTAGTATGTTAAAATTCAGTATTATGGGTTTCAGTGTTATGGGTTTCAGTCAAGTGACTTTTCAGTCTTTTGAAATTTCAGTCTTATGGTTTCAGTCAAATGCATTTCAGTCAAATGAGGATTCTATCATATGACAGGGATCCATATGGTTCCCTTCAGAAGACTGAAATATCATAATCCTGAAATTCACAAGACTGAAGACCAAAATCTTGAAACTGCAAAATCCTGAAAACTCAAAATCCTGAAACTCAAAATACTGAAAACACACAAAATACAAATAATGATAATATGCCAGTAAAAGGACACACAGAAACACATACAAAACAAAGCATAGCAGTTGTCACAAGTATGAACAGGGGGGCAAGCCCCCCTGCACCCCACACATGACCTGTTGCTTAAATATAGCAACTCAGAGATTGCACTTAGTGTAGTGAAGTGCAATCTCAGAGTTGATATATGTAAGTAGCAGGGAGTGTGGGGGCACAGCCCCCCACATGGGGTGCAGGGGGGCTTTCCTCCCTTCTTATACTTGGTGGAAAGTAATATGGTTTATGTTGTTTAAAGTCTGCATATGTAGTCTGTGTGTTTTCAGTATTTTGAGTTTCATGATTTTGAGATTTCAGGATTTCATAATCCTGAAATTCACAAGACTGAAGACCAAAATCTTGAAACTGCAAAATCCTGAAAACTCAAAATCCTGAAACTCAAAATACTGAAAACACACAAAATACAAATAATGATAATATGCCAGTAAAAGGACACACAGAAACACATACAAAACAAAGCATAGCAGTTGTCACAAGTATGAACAGGGGGGCAAGCCCCCCTGCACCCCACACATGCCCTGCTGCTTAAATATAGCAACTCAGAGATTGCACTTAGTGTAGTGAAGTGCAATCTCAGAGTTGATATATGTAAGTAGCAGGGAGTGTGGGGGCACAGCCCCCCACATGGGGTGCAGGGGGGCTTTCCTCCCTTCTTATACTTGGTGGAAAGTAATATGGTTTATGTTGTTTAAAGTCTGCATATGTAGTCTGTGTGTTTTCAGTATTTTGAGTTTCATGATTTTGAGATTTCAGGATTTTGAAGTTTCAGGATTTTGGTCTACTTCTGATGGGGGAGCCATATATATATATATATATATATATATATATATATATATATATATATATATATATATGTAGATGCGTGTGTGTGTGTGTGTGTGTGTGTGTGTGTGTGTGTGTGTGTGTGTATTTAGAAAGCTTTGCTTTTAAATATTTAAATATTTAAATAAGTAATGAATTATGTCACATGATTTGTTAATTTTAAAAAGAAGTACTAAATGAGTTGATTCCATTTTAACATTATCTCTGAAGAAGTTCAGTGCTTAACTATATTATGGTTGAACAATAGTTATTTTGAGTTTGTGAAGGCACCAAGTTCATTGGTTTGGTTTGGGTTTCCACAAAATATTTTGAGGTTTTGAATCATACAGGAACATCCCTGTCCAAGGAAAAGAAAATGTATCTGTCCTCCAGGCCTCTTGCATTGAGTCCTGTAGCATTATTTTGCCAGCTGATTGTTCATAGAAGACACAAAAAGGTCTACTTCAGGAACTCTCCGCACGTGGATCAAATCTTGGAAGACCCCTTGATCTAGTTTTGATTCATGAGGGTCTGTCTTTATGATCTGCTTGTCTACCACACAGTATTGCTCTGATGGAAAGTAGGAAGCTTGTACAGTGAGATTGTGCTGTAAAGCAATATCCCATGTTATCGTAACTAATCTGCACAGGGAGTACGACCTGGTTCCCCTTGTTGTTTTTGTACTACATCACTGTGGTATCGTCCATAACATCCTGAAGTCTCTCTAGGGACCAAAGGTGATTCAGAGAGTTAGGTGCCTTAATAAGGACCTGCAACGCTTTTTTATTTATGTGCTTCTGTCTCTCTTTGTTGTCCTAGATATCTTGCAATTTTATCCCCCTTGAAGCAGTTTCCCAAGCAAAGTCCTATGCATCTGTTGTGACTGACTGCTTTGGAGCAGGGAGTAGGAGGGGAGACCTGATGTTAGAGGATATTTGATGTCTCCACCGAATGATTTCTCTTCTCACAAATCCCATAAATGGAACATCAAAAGATGATTGTTGTTGGTGCTGGGACCAAAGAGACTTCAGATATCACTGTATTTTTTATGTGGAGTCTTGCCAGAGGTGTCATGGCAATCATAGACATCATGAGACCTAGAATCCTGAGATATTCCCTCACAGTGACTGAAGTCTGAATAGAAAACCTCTCGAATAAATCCAAATATAAATCTGTTTTCCTATGGAAGAGAAGCTCTTAGTATTGATGTGTCTAGCAGACATTCCAGGAAAAAAAAAATGTTTGATGGAATAAAAAAAAAAAAGACTTTTGAATGTTCTGTTAGAATCCCAGCCTGCATAAGAGATCTGTCACCCAATTGAGAGATTTCTGACACTATGAAAAAGATCTGGCAAAGATAAGAAAGTCATCTAAATATATAAAAATGTGGATACCTGGTAGCCTGCAATGGCTTACAACTGGAGCTATACACTTTGTGAACACCCTTGAAACAGGGGATAGCTCACATGGTAAGGCAGAAAAATGATAATGAGATCCAAATACATAAAAACTTAAGAAACATTTGAAGTCTGGATAGATTGTAATGTAATAATAAGCATATTATAAAGCTAAGGTTACTAAAACATTCAAATGAGGAAGAAGGGATGACAGATTGTGAAGTCAAAGCATTTTGAACTTGGGCACTTTCACATACTGGTTTAGGAAAAGGGTCAGTAACTGGTCTCTGGGTATTTTCTTTCTTTGGCACCAGAAATATTCTTGAATAAAAAGCCCTCCCCAACTGGGAGGGAAGAACTGTTTCTTTTACCTCCTAAGAAAGCATGTGCTGTGGGGCAGGAAGGAACAGAGTTGTTTGGTCTGGTGGATGTGGAATAACTTTATGGAAAGAAGGGATTTTTTCCACTTCCATTTGTCACCCTGCTAAACCAATGTTAGGACCTATTTCTCTGAAACAACATGTTCCCACAGAGAGAAAAAGAGATTCAGATTTTCTGGAAGAGATAAGTGACTGTCAAGGTTGGAGGGGGATCAAGATTCCTTTCATAGTCATTCTGACTTTTTTGACTGTCCTTGTTCTGGGGGGTGGGGTCCTGCTTTCTTTTTGAAATCTCCCTGTCATTGTTGTTAAATGTCTGCTCATTGTTTTGTTTTGTTTTGTTTTGTTTCTTGCCAAAATTGGACAAGGGAGTAGAAAATTCCTTGGAAATTTTAGAAAAGAGGGCTGAAAAGTATGAGAGATTCTCTGTCTCAGCTTCCCCCTCTCATCATATTTTGATAAACTCTGAAGCAGAGAGTTCAAAAACTAAATCTTTGCCCAAAGATGAATTTAAAATCTCATGTTAACATTGTCTGGAAGGTTCTGAGAATGTCCCCCTGCTTTCATATAGTAGAGATATTGTGTGTGTTTGTGGGGAGAATGGTGTGTGTGCAGTAGTACCGCAAAATTCAAAACCTCGGGTATTCGAGGTTTTGAATTTTGCAGTTTTGAGTTTTCACGGTTCTGTGGATTTGACTTCTTGGGTCTCAAGATACTGAAATTTGATATTTCAGTATTTCGTGCTTCTGAAGTGAATCCATATATGTATATATATATATATATATATATATATATATATATATATATGGGATCTGGATACATGCTCGACTAGCATATGCCCGAATCACAAAACATCGAACGCAAATACACGAAAGCGCTTAACATTGACAAGCGCTTCCATGTATGTGTGCCTGTTTCGTAGATCGGACTACAGTGCGGGTAAGGGAACATTCCCTTTTCCCCACTGTAGTGCAATCTCGGAGTGAGAATAATAAAGTACGGGGGTGTGGGGGACACAGCCCCCCCACGTGGGGGGTGTGGGGGGGGCAAAACCCTGCCCTGCAGAAACATAGATCTTTTTTTTGAACTACACATAGACGGAAGCACTCTTCGATGTTAAGCGCTTTCGTGTATGTGTGTTCGATGTTTTGTGATTCGGACATATGCTAGTCGAGCATGTGTCCTAGACCCATATATATATATATATATATATATATATATATATATATATATATATATATATATATATATATATTTCTTATCATTCCTTAGTGTTTTGATATTACACCACTGGATGGTTACATATATTCTTAATAGTGACAATGTATCTTTAAGAATTCTTGGCTCCAAAGTCAAAATGCTGTCATGTGACTTACACACTTACTTACTTACTTAGTATATGAGTGGTCATATGACTTTTAACAGTTGTCTGATGAAGTCTCTACATTTTAATGAGACAAAAGGGCTTATTTTTATATTGCTTATGAGGTTTTCATATGTTTTAACGCAGTTCTTAAATAAATATTCATCAAGCTCACTGTTTGTTGCTGTGTTTTCATATTGGATCTTTGAGATAAACACATACTGCAGTTCTTGATTATGCAGTACTAAAAAGTAAGTCCGATGTCTTTAGATACTCTTATTATCATGTGTATACATAGATAAAATAATGCATTATAATTATTTGCTGAAGATTTACATACAAACATACCTACATACATAGATAAAATGAAGAACATTACAGTTATTGAAGATTTCAAGGTAGGAGTCTAATGAAAGGGAAAGAAATAAGAAAAAAATAGCTACCATCAAGCCATTTGCTATGTGAAGATTCTGTAAGCAGGCAAGCAACTGTTTTTTTTTAAATGTGAAGGACAGTGATGTTTCTCATATGAAATGGAGGATGTTTCTGTACACTGAAACAGCTGCATTTAATGATGCTCATTTTGCAGTAAGCATGGTGAAATTTAGTTCATTTATTGATTAATTACTGTGTTTTTTCATTCTGAGCAGAAGGGATAGTACAAGCTTTAATTTGGACAGAAGTTTGTGTTTAGTAAGTTAAACTATACATAACCATTTAGTACTGTATAATTTGAGATACTGTTATTGCACTTTATATGTGAAAGTTATGAACCTGTAGATTTTTAATAATATATTTTGGAGGTAATATATACTATTAACTGAGTACACTGTGATCAGATGTAGATAACATTCGGTTTTCTATTATTAGAAGATTTGTAGGCCTGAGGTTTTATTTATGTAGAATGGGAGTATAGAATTAATAGCTTCAACGTTTCACAAAAAAATTGTTTTAACTAATTGAGAGTGTGTTGAATAACTGTTTTTGTATTTTGAACTACACATTTTATTTATTTATTTTTTATCAGTTTCAGAGGCACAACTGGTACTATATTTGCCTTTAGTGCAGAAGCCTGTGCATTCTATTCTTACACCAGGTAGATTGATCACTGCAATGCAGCATAAGGGAGTGCTGCACTCCTGAGTGTGCCATACTTCAGATGAGATGTTCATGAGAGGAACCCCCTGGTTGAGCTGATAGTTGCTCAGATGAATGGAAAAGATCTCACGGCACTTATCAAAAACAGTAGGAGATTTTATTTAAAGAACTAATAACAATACCATATACACCATGTTATGACAGTAATAAGAGAAGTAGAAAACAATCATATATAGAAAAAAGAAAAATATTTACATTTATTTATGCAGTGTTATATACATATTTCCCCACCCTCTTCTGCCATAACCACATACAAATTTTCCCAAAATTAAGGAACAATCCCACATGTTGTTAAACAATAGTTTTTTGCAACACATTAACCAAATACACTACTATAATACTTCCAAAACAAAAGTTCCCAAAACTGAATTCTAAAACATACCATAAATACATGTTCCACAGATTCTTCATCTCCACAAACTTTACATAAGTGCTGAACCTTTACTTTAAATTTCATTTCACCTTTCTCAGGTAATTTCCCCAACATCAGCCACCATAAAACATTTTGCATTTCATCTGCTTTTTTTAAATCTCAGCTGTCGTTCTTTAATACTATGCAGTAAAGAAAAGAATACTGGCTTCTATGATTTGTCATAACAGTTGTCCATTACTAAACTATACCACAATTTCATCGACAATCAACTTCCAATGGACAATTTTATCAAAATATTCATTTGGAATATAAGAAGAATATGATTGCCACTTACACTGAAAGCACATTCCCAAAATTCCTTATAAGCTAAGCCATAAGATAACATACCAGATTGACTAATAATATAAATGGAAAGACAATAAAAAACAACCAGGTTTAGTAATCCTAACCCACCATCTTCCACCAAGCAAAAAAATTATATTCATCCTAACCAGATTCAAGATTCTAACCAATAAAAAAGGAAAGGTATTTCTAACAAAACCTTTTCCTTACATTTATCAGATTGGTGATCATGGAGCTTTATCAGGGCTCCATCTAGGATTCCCTCTCTCTCCAGGGATTCTCCAAGTCTGTGTCTGATAACCAGAAAAGCCCTTATCAGGGCTGGTTTATTCACAGGGCCACTAGACCGTGGATAACATTTTCCAGCTACAGCCCTTATCAGGGCTCTCCCTAGGGGATTTTCTATAGGACCCTACAGGATGACCACAGTGATCTGCACAGGGCTTGGAGCCTCCAGGTGGATAGACTGAAAGCCCCCCAAAAAAGAACAACCAAAAGCCCTGAACAGGGATAACAGGTCCCCAAAACACTCTGGGACCATAACCTACCCCAACAGTCCTTTCAAGGGCTCCATAGAGAGGTCCCACAGACCTTTTTAGGGCTCCACAGAATGCACAGAACTTCAGGACAGTCACCAGCAAGACTACCCAGTTGTAAAAAAGGGCAGAATAGCCAAATTAAGGACTGTTTGTTTAAGATTTGGTCCTGCTAAAGATTTATCCCATAAAGGGAAATCCTATTCAGATTCCCTACAGAGCATTTTTTATTTATTTAGTTATACCTACCCCATGCGTGTAGGCCATGCTCTTTTAAGCAGACATCCCACACTCCTCTTCTCCTTAGATTTAGGAAAGGGAAATACTTGCCATATATATCCCAATGTTCTAAACACCAAAGTACATAAAATAAAAAAAAATTCTATTTGAAAGGACAAAGACATTACTAGGAGTTCCATAATGCCTGAATATCCAATAACAAGGGCTCCCATTGCTGTAAATAAGAAGATTGTATTGACCCAAACATAACACCCAAAATGTAAGAATCTATAAATGTAATATCATGTATCAAGGTAGTATCATGTATCAAGGTAGTAGAACCCATCTCTAAACATTTTTTAACTCAAACTGTAAACCCACACAATTCAAAATTCTTGTCAGACTTGATAAAAACAATATCTACAATTTTTTCAGACTTAACTATTATCAAATCATCCTCATGTAAGCCTGCTGTGCTCAACAACAAAACAAAAATCACTAAGGGGACACCACTGGTTCACACCTCACTTTATCAATATTTTATTTCGCAATAAACCATTTACCAGTGGATGTATCATAGAAACTGAATAAATACTATGGAAAATATTCAAAAAATCAATACTAATACCATAACCTTGTAAGGTATCCCATAAACTGCCATGCAAAATAAAATCAAAAGTTTTCTGTACATCACATGATTTTAAAATATTTTGTTTAGATAGCAAAACACTATCCACAACTTCCCTCAATAATAATAGCATATCTCTACTATACCTAACCTTAACACCAAAAATATCAGGATGAAACTTATACAAAAAAACTTTACTAAGCTGTAACTGTAATTTTCTGAAAATATATATATGTTGTTGTTGTGCCTTTCGGCTTTTCTCAGTTAGGGGTCGCCACAGTGGAACTCCGGTCAGCTAATGATTGGCAGTAGATTTTTACGTACTAGCTTGCCCGGCCTAACGCACAACCTTCAATGAAGGAACGCCCATTCACGCATGTCGCCACAAGAAGACGCTCTAACTGAGAATCGAATGGGCAACGTCTAACTGTGAGGCGACAATGCTACCGCAGCACCACCACCTCATATAATCAGTATCAGTAAGTGTTATCAATCGCCAATTTTTTTAATGAAATCTTAGCACCTTTCTTGAATATAAATCTTATGACACCCACACTTTCTTTATCTAACACCATCCAAGTATTTAACCATTCATTCCAAACATTAACAAATGTGTTTTTGAACTACAAACATAGTGTTATAAAAGGAATAGGGGATGCCATCTGGTCAAGTTCATGAATTTCCATTTAAATTTTTCAGAAACAATTCTAATTCCTCTGACAAGATAGGAAAAGCAAATGTATACTATCCTTCTTAGTAATCTAGAAATATTGCAGTCTACAGAACTTCCCCAGGAAAAAGTATTACTATAATCATTAACTATCATCATAAATTCTGGTTGCATAGATACAACAGAACCAGTCACTATAGATAAAGTTTACACAGAGCAACAATAGATCTTAAAAAGATTTGCCAGTAAAAGGCAAAAGATCTTTCTTTAGGCCTGATAAAATATATTGTTGCTTATGTGGTAATAATTGAAGTCTATTTAAATTCAAAGATGCCCCATGCTACTCCCATTACATGAAAGTATCACTATCACACAAAGATTTTTTTTATCAATCCAAGTTAACTTATATTTAACCTTAAAAACTGCAACAAGTGATGTTCTACAGAACAAAAAACTTTGTTTAGATTTATAAAGTGCCCACCAATTGGTCTAATTATCACAAAAAAAAAGAATATCCAATATTAGGCTCTTTGCCATTCAGGGGTATCAATAACCCAATCATTTAAAAATGTTATACCTTTCCCCTTCTAAAAAATTGTCAGAAGTAGACACATCAAAAAATATTGCCTTATGATCTGAAATAAATAAGAAAATATCTTTGAATTTAACAGTAAAATATCTGAAAAGGAAAAATAATCTATTTCAGTACCCAAATGTCCCTTTAGATAATTATAATACATGGTCCTAAAATCATATTCTCAACTTTCAAAACATCTAGAATAGTAATCACATATGCAGAATGCTTTGACTATCTAATATGACAGTTTCAATCACATATCAGAATAACATGACTGGAGATAGAAACCTAATGTTTTAACTGTGTAAAGAAGATCTCTCTTTGCTTTGCACTAGTAGCAGCATAAATAAATATCAAACAAAAGTTACCCAAACAAGATTTACACTCAGAAACAAGCAACCCTAGTATAACTATTAGAACATCTAATAAAAAAAATAGTTGGTGTAAGAAGCAAAGAGATATAAGAACAAATATCCACCCCCAAAACTCTATACCACCTCATTTCCCCATAAGAATTCAAACTAAGACTTAGAAGGATCAGTTAGCTGTCAAATATCTATCAAGCAATAAATATCTGCTCTAATGCTATGACCAAAGATTTAAAAAATAGCCGCTTTTTTCCATTTAGGATATTGTTAACATTAAATTTACATATACTAATATTAGCCTTTCCCTTTTTATTGCTTTTGCAGTTTTCTTTAATCTTTATCTTGATTTCCATTTATGAGTACATTTTCCTATAGGAGCACTACCTTCCTCTTCACTATCCAAAACACTATTTTCCAAATTGTCACCTAATTCACCCACATTACCATCATCGATGGGCAGCAGCATCTTTAGAGTCCTTATGTCCCATCTAATTATCTAAAGCTTCTACAGCATCTAAAATCACCACAGTATCAATACACACAGGTGGGGTATCATAGAAGAGAATACCTTACCCACAGAAGAGAGCGATTTTTCTTCAGTATCAGTATCAGGCTCAACAATATCAATCAATAAAGGATAATCAAACCAAAAATGCCCCGCTAAGTTACATTTATAGCAATGAGAAATACAATTGTTCATACAATGTTCTACTTGTCCACAATGCTGACATTTTCTTTTGTCACAGTCCTGTATTAGATGAACAAATGAGGCACAGTAAAAACATGTTTTAGATTGCCCGCAGTATATAACAAAGGCATTATACCATTAATGGAAGCAACACTTGGAATATACATATATATAACTTTCCCAGAAGTAATTGATAACACCACCCACACCTCCCAAGCCGTATTCCAAAGCTTTCTATCATCATCATATATTTTTTGATGTCAAATACATGCTTACAATATGATGCAAAGAAAAGTTTAATCATGACAGTTTTGTTTGCTGCAGTCCAATTCTGAACAGTCAATTTCCACTTGATATTCATATTCAACGCCATAACAACATAATTATTCCTCATGAACTATTCTGTGCATACTTCAGAAAAAAGATTCTGGAACATCAGCCGTTTCAAATGTAATGTTAGGAAAAAGTATCTTTTCCCACATGTATAAAAGCATGAACATTAGCAACAGATACACCAAGCAGTATCAACAAATTGTCCCATATACAAATATCAGGTTTAGCCATAATCCTTGACAACTAGATAAGGAGGTACATAAGAAACAGACAATTCTGGGAAGGCAGCTGTGTTACAGCAGCAGCATAAGAAAATCCACACAACATATTTTCAGGCACCTTCTGCACAGCTGCTGGACTAACTTCTAACAAAGAAACTGGAGCATCCTTGTTCTGCATCCTTATTAAGGCCTGACATCTCAGGATTATCAAAACCTGCTTTAACAGCAGCTGAAACACTGGAGTCTTATTCTAAACTGTCCATTATTTGACTCCAAGGCTCCACCAAACCAGTAACAGGTTCTGGCTCTTCCAACAATCTTTCCAATGTATCATCAAATAATCTGTTTTCCTGAATAACATTAATCTCCACAGCATCACATACATTCTATGTAAAATTCCTTGCTCCTCATGTAATATACTGCAACCCTACCATACAGCTTGCTGTAGAACATCTGGCACTCAAAAATAGTTAGGTTCCTTGATGCCCTGGCCAAATTTCCCCTGAAGAGGCTACTAGCCTTGTGGGACTAAGCAAGACAACAAAAGGATAAAAAAAAAATAATAATTTAAATGGTACAGTCCTTTTATTTATATAGTAAACACACTGAGAGAGGACCTTCAGAAAAGTATAAGCTGGCTAGTCTTTGAATGAGCAAATTATAATTAATTAATTCAAAGGGCTGTTTAAAATCAACACAAATGCCACCTATGAGGTCATTTACATCCACATATTACAGAACATTAGGTTTGTAAGTCTGTATAAATGTGTTAGATTGTTTCTTAATGGCTTGCAGTGGGTGACAAAGGGAATGTAGTTGTTAACATGGTCAAAATGTATACTATTTCTATGATTTTGACTATGTGAGGAAGTTTTTTTTCAAAATCATTTTTATACACACATCATAACAATTTCAAGCATATGGTTTCAATGCATTTCCATTGCAGTGAAATATCATACTCACAATTCACACCACATATAATGAACAAAACCTTTATTTTATTGAATCTTTTCCCAATGCAATTTGTGCTTAAAAATGAAGCTTCATAATATTGGTAATATTGTTCTTCCCCATCTTTATATATTCCCCTCAACAAATACCTTCTCTCATACTGCAATATTCACCCCTTTTGAGTCTCTCCTCCTGCTCTCTCCCACTTCTCTCTGCTGTTGACATCTGCATACTTTATCCTATCTGTTTCATAATTTTTTCACCCAGTTTTTACCATGCTCAGTTATCTGCCTTAACCATTGTCCTACTTTCATACTTTGTCTGCATTTTACTGATCCCACCTTTCCTAACTGGTGATTTCTAGCCATTAAGCAGAAATCAGCACTTTCAAAACATCTGTGCTGTATGCAGTGGTAATATCTATCTGAAGAATGTTAAAATAAAAGCTAAATATGGAGAAACGCAAACTCCTTTAGAAAGTGGGGATGCAGTTCTGTGTCACTGGTAGGAAATGTATCTAGGAAGGTGAATAAAAGATTAGAAATTGTTTCAGAAACAGTTCTGAATCAGAATTCAGGAAGAAGACTGGAAGACTGAAGCACCGTGCTGGTTGGCTGGCATTTATATTGTTGGAAGCGAATGGCTGGTTGGAGCAAAAATAACATAGAAGAGAGTCTACAGAAAGATCTAGAAGCTGAGAAGTCCTAGACTTTGTTGTATTTGAAGTATTTCATAGTGACTCAATGTTATACCATACGGGCTCTTGACTAATAAAGAAAAACAGCTAGCTTGTTATATAGTAGCTACCTTAATATCTCTAGCTACTTTCTGTTGGTTTGTATAATGTTCATAGTGAGATGGAAGCAATGTTGTTTCAGACAATGCTGTGTTTTTTCTCTTTTGCGCTGAAACACTTCTAAGGTAGAAGAGAAATAAGGATTTCTGCTTTCGGCCTCTTTGACCAGAGACTGCATAAGTAGTTTGCACAAGTAGTCTTCATCAAGAAGAAGTGTGATTGTGAACTGCTGTACCTCTATCTTTGTGTCTGTACCAGGATTCTTATTTAATGGTTGACATTTTCTACAGCAAATAAGCTACATTCAAAGTTTTTTTTTTCTTTTAGTGGTGTCGTGGAGTTTTTTAATCAGCTTAAAAGGCCATAGTAAAAGAAGTGGATATAGGTCACTATTGTTTTGCTGGTATGTAAGATTTTATACAGGAGTTTGGAATGTTTAGACAGAATGATATCTAAAAGAAAATCTTGTACAGTGAATTGATCATGTCATGCTATCCAAATGAGTGGCAGTGTGGCATGTGAAGCAGTGTTTTACCAAAATTTGGAGAGGACTCATAGAGTTTAACTTGTAAACATCTACTAATAAGGGAAAATTAACTACTATAGACCACGATCCAATAAGAGTACAGCTGAAGCTAGTAGCTGTGAAATATATATTGTACCTATTTAATGATTTGTTCATTTGATAAACTAGATAGTTGGACTGTTTCAAATACCTTTCTCAGCCACAGCCTCGGCACAAAGCAGTTGTACATGATTTTTCAATTCTGTATATTCAGTTTATAGTATTAGCAGGGCTGGCCTTAGGTAAGCTGGCGCCCTAGGTAAAAAGGGGCCATAGTGCCTTTCTGTATATCCTCCTCCTGGTGTTAAATTAAAATTAAGGCACAAATACCTACAATCATACTTCAAGATGCTGCTGTTGCCACCTTCACCCCTACCCCCCAAATGATGTTAGACTGAAAGAAAACTGAAAAACAAATAGAACATATTTGCTGTTTCATATATATTTATATATATAATATATATATATATATATATATAGAGAGAGAGAGAGAGAGAGAGAGCATACTTATTTATTGTTACCCAGATGCTTGTTTTTGAGGAAAATGAAAAAAAATATATAACATCAATATTTCCAACTTGTTATTTCTAAGGGCAGTACAGTGCATATGCTATACAAGCTATAATGATCCCCATGCACTCTGCTGAAGTTTTTAAGGAAAGCTAAATAAATAATGATCACACTGTTCCCAGCCAAACATACTGTAAGATATAATGAGCTCTGAGGTATGGGAGAAATGTTAAAGATACCATGACATAGTCCCCAGCCCCCCCCCCCACACACACACACACACATAAGCAGAGGGACGATCTATGTACACCTATGAGCAGGGCTGGTTTTAGACTAGGTGCAATTTAAGAATTGATAAGCGCATGTTAAAATCTACTTACACATCCTTGGTGTGGAATGACCCTCCCCACCAGAAGTTTGAAGTTCTGGGTATTTTGTGATGCATTTAGCCCTTATTTTTTGAGAGATGATTGCAAATCTGAGCAATAGACAACAGGGTTAGTCCCTTTAATCAAGGCAACCCCTATTGAGTGATTCTAGACACTTGTATGTACAATTCATACATCTGATTATGATAAAAGAGGCTGACCCTGTAATGTAATTCACATTTGCTCCAAGCAAACAGTTGCCGCACATTAAAATATCACACGTTGCTTCCCATAATCACATTACTCCTGCAAAGCTAAAATAATAAGCAAACAGCAGCAGGCAGCTAGTCATTTTCCTCTATAGAACATAGCCACAGCAATTATGCTTACTCTGTCTGTGCATATTAGGTAACCAATTAAGTAGTCCATCTTACTTCTCACAAAGATAGTGACTTTAACCTGAGCAAATGACAAGAGGGTAAGTTACTTTCATCCAGCCAGTACCAACCCACACCCAGCAGTTATAGCCACAATGTCTAATGGCTATGTAATATTATTTCATCTCCACAGCATGCCTTTCAACCCACAGACACTGAAAATAGGAACAAAGGCCCTTGAAATGTAGGTACATCCAGTTAACAAACTGGACATCTAATTTTGAATACCAAACAGAACATAACTGTTCCTACTTCCATTAGGAATGTGGGATACTACTCATAAATACACATTAAAAAATAAAGAGTACAACAATGATGGAAATATAAGCACATTATTAAAGAGACAGTGTGAAATCTGTAGACGTTACTGAAATGTATTGCAAAATTCTGGCAAACAAGGTTGCTTTTGCTTCAGAAAAAGGAGATGTAAAATTAGTGTAATCTTTTTTTAAATTATTGTTACTACTAGTATGTTGGTCATGGTGTAGAATTTTCTTGTTATTAGACAGCAGACGCCTAGCTGGTTGAACCAGTACCTTGTGCCAATTCCAAGAATCAGCATGCTCAACACCCTCAGCTCTTCAAGTAAAAAGCAAAAACAGAAAAAAAACAAAGTTTCACTGTAATAAGCCATTGTAGAAGTCAGACCCCCTTTCTTATTACTGCTCGTTGAGTAGCTCTTTGTGTTCTACCTCTGTTCAGTCTATACTCTCTACATCTAAAAACACTGATTGTTTTCTTGAGCTCACTCACCTACACTGTGTGGTGTACGTGTAGTGCATGTCATTGGCTGCTGCTACCTGTGAGCATCTTTCAACCCTCACCCACCAATTGTGTACTACCTGAGGTTTTTAAAACCCTGCAAAAAAGATGCCAGATAAGAAACACTTTCCATATTCTGATGACCTGTTGCAAATGTACCAAACTGTAAGTTTGCAATTAATTTAATTATTTTCCTGCCATTTTTACATGTTATTGCTGTAAGCATATTAGGGAGAAACTTTTAACTGCTGCGTAGTCTACTGCTTTGTTTTCTTTTTGTTGAAATACTTGTTCTATGTATCAGCAGAAAATGGTGTGAGAGTGGTGAATGCCACAAATAAAACAAAAAAAAAAAAAACACTCAGTAGCCAATAATCCTACGACCTCGTTTTAGAACAGTGTTTAATAAAAGGCACAAAAACACAAGGCATAAAGCCACAATGAATATACTCCAAAAGTAGGTTTATACTCCAAAAAAGGTCAAGCGCTTTTGTCAAAAGACTTCATCAGAACAATTAAACCTAATACACCTACCCTTTTATGCTGACATTAATCCATTAATTAAAACAAACAAGCTCTTAAAGTGAAAATCACATAAAAATTTAAAGAACACACTGTCCTCTATTTGAATGTTGAACTGACTTCTAAGAGACATAACTCTATTGGTAATGTTAAAACTGCATAAGAAAATATATAATAAAAAGGAATGGTCAGGATTCATAATTACATGTTTAAAAAGTGCATTATTTTCATCTTTCCGTGTAATGCTGTACAAATGCTCGTAGATCCTCCTATTCAACTTTCTTTCGGTCTTCCCTACATAAAAATAACTGCATACTTGGCAAACAGCAAGGTAAACCAAACCTGTTGCTGTACAACTACCTGCCCCAAATCTGACAACAATGTTATAGGGTCCCAGTTGCACTGAGGGGGTACCTATTATAAATTTACTGTATTCACAAGTCCCACATTTAGTGGTCCCTTTTGTGTTACCTTTTCTAACTGAAACGTGGTTTTCCAAAAGACTTTTTAAGTTTCTGTTGACCCTATAAGTAAAAGAAGGTTCATTCCCTATAACGGTTAAGAGATCCTGGTTCCCTTTGAACATGGTCCAATTGTTTTTAATAATATTTTTGACTCCGAAAGAAGTTTCCCCATAGGTTAACACCATTGAATGTGTATGATCCCTGCCATGACTTTGGACTTGGTCAAAATTAGCCTCCATGGCACCAAGTAGTGGTTTGAATCTAAGACCCCATTCACTAATCACCTGGTCCCTGATGTTATTTACAAATTCCTGTGGGTAGCCCCTATGCCTAAACATATTTGCCAGAAACTCCATTTCTGAGTTTACCAGGCCAAAGTTTGAACACATTCTAACGACATGGACCATTTGGCCTTTTACAATATTTCTCTTCACAAAAATAGGATGGCTACATGAAAACTCTAAATATTCATTAGAAAATGTCTGCTTTCTATACACACTTGATTGAAAACAGTTGGAACCTACATCCTTAGTTAATTTGACATCCAAATAATTAATATGGGAATTCCCACTATTACCAGTGAATTTAAAATATTCACAAATCCCATTAAGGAAGTCCAAGAATTTTTCATGTATCTCACCAACTTTCCATAAAATGAAAAGATCGTCCAAAAACCTAAGATAAACCAACCAGGATTCTTTGTATGGAGTATCAAGAGCAAAGGTAGTTTCCCACCGGTCCATAATGAGGTTAGCAAAAATTGGAGCACAAATGCTGCCCATTGCCACCCCTTTGACCTGTCAAAAGAATTCCCCAACAAAACTAAAGAAGTTGTTTTTTAGAATCACCTCCATTAGTTCCATGATGAAATTGACCGTGGTGTTACTCAAATTGTTTTTTCAACCAAAACTTCATGAAAGAACTCTAGTCCCTTGTCATGAGGAATAGAAGTAAATAAGTCAACCATATCGATTGTGGAAAAACTTACATCCTTATTATAATATTCTTTTTTAATCCTCCTCAAAAAATCCCAAGAATTGGCCAAAATATGGTCGATAGGGGTCAGGGCTTTCCTAACTGTACAATCAATAAACACCCCCAAGGGGTATGTTATACTATTCTGACCAGAAATTATTAACCTATATGGGGGCTCCAGGATATTCTTATGTGTCTTCAGAATCCCAAAAGCAATTGGAATAGTGGGATGGTCAATATTGAGAAAACTAAAAGTCTCTTCATTAATAGCCCCTTGATACAGGGAATCCTCAAGTAACAACTTAATCTTCCTGCATGAGATATTAATTTCATTCCTAGAGACACACTCATATTTGGTTTCATCCTGTAACATGCAAAAGATTCTGTTATTATAATCTTCGCAGTTAACAATAACCATACCCCCACCTTTATCTGCCTTCATGAACCTTAAATTGAGGTCACTTCTCATCCCATCCAACTGTTGTTTTTCAGTCTTGGGTAGGTTAAAAGTTTTCAATCTATGTTCTTGTAGAGTCTGAAAAATCTCCTGTGAACAAACCTTTTCAAAAAAACTAAGGAGAGGATGTAGGGGTGGGTTGTAACAACTCCTCTTCCTGATATTTAATTTGCCTCTATTGATGTCACCCGGGAGGTCTTTGTACAAAAACTTTAAATTCATCTTTCTCACAAAGATTTTTAATTCAATTAGAGAATCACTCACATTCTCCCTAGTAGAGGGCACAAATTTAATCCCCTTCATCAACAAATGAAATAAGTCTTTATTAATCTCAATCCCTGCGTAACTGAAAATATTGAACCCCCTATATGTGTAAAGGAGACCTTCCTGTCCAACAGTAATAGTCTCCTGGCTCCCAACCCTCAAGTCTCAAAAATAACCTAGGACTGATGGTAACTGTTCTTCTTCCAAGTGGGTTGGTTCCTGTAACTGTTCCTCCTTCCCCCTCACGGGGGTCCTAAAAAAACATTGTTGTCATCCCTGTAATTATTTTTATTTTGCAGTCTAGCTGACGTTCTAAGGGGGGGATATTCTGATTCATATGAATTATTGCTGCCAACTTGTCTAACATCAGATGTTACCCTATTAGTTGTACCCTCTTTAGTCTGATGGTTGTTGTTCCGTATAAGCTTTGGGAAACAGATATGCTAAATTGTGTTTATATTCATATTCATCTCTCAGCAGTTTCCTTTTCTTTCTATCAATATTAGCCCCAACATCATTTTCAACTCTATCAAAAATACTGTTATACCTATGATTATGTTTAACAAAACATGCATCATTTAATATAAAGTTATTGTTTTCATCAATCTCCTTCAAAAGTACATTGATTCGTTTGTTATTAATTTTTACAATAAAATCCATTAACTCCCTTTCACGCCTTTCAAACATCTGCAAAACTTCATCACATTCAGGTTGCCCTTTCTTGATACCATTGGGAAACCTAAAAACAAGTAGTCCCTTCGGCACACGACTCTTTTCTAAACATTCTTTCAAATAAGCGTTATCACAATGCAAACCATGAACTTTATGCAGTTTAGACTCTATTGTGGCTAACCTCAAGTCAATACTGTCAGGCTCTTCAGCAGTACTGTTCCTGAAGAAAACATGATTGTTCATAACCCAGTCCTTTAAACGATCATGTTCATGGATAAATCCTTGGCTCCCAGCTCTCGTTGTGGTCTGGTTAACAATGACTGGTGTTTCAGACACATTTTCAGTGCACCGTGAGCCATGATTCACCTTACAACTAACCGAAAGTGGAACCTCCCTTGCCTCTTTGTGGTAGCATGCATTCACTCCCCCAGAAACCGGAAGTGAAGAGTTTTGAATTTTAAGAACTGCTTCTTGAAGCTCTGAAACCTTATTAGTAAGGTTTAAAATCAGCTGGAACATACTGTCGCCAGTATCGTCTGCCTGCTGCCCACAGGGAAAGGGTAAGGAATCCAATTCATCTTCAAAAACAGGGGACAATCCATTTCCTTCCATAGTAAAGGTCTAGGAGGCTACAACACACCCAAAAGAAACTCAAACAGCAGAAAATGGTGTAAGAGTGGTGAACGCCACAAATAAAACAAAAAAAACACTCTGTAGCCAATACTCCTACGACCTCATTTTAGACCAGTGTTTAATAAAAGGCACAAAGACACAAGACATAAAGCCACAGTGAATATACTACAAAAGTAGGTCTATACTCCAAAAAAGGTCAAGCGCTTTTGTCAAAAGACTTCATCAGAACAATTAAACCCAATACACCTACCCTTTTATACTGACATTAATCCATTAATTAAAACAAACAAGCTCTTAAAGTGAAAATCACATAAAATTTTAAAGAACACACTATCCTCTATTTGAATGTTGAACTGACTTCTAAGAGACATAACTCTATTGGTAATGTTAAAACTGCATAAGAAAATATATAATAAACTAGCATAAAAAATTAATAAAAGAAAAATAAAAGTTTAAAAGGTAAAAATTAAGGGCAAACACTGAAAAAATTAAAGTTTAGATGCCCGATACCTTAATTCAGGCTTTATACTAATATGATCATTGATCCCTGGGGCTACAGTGGCATTCAACCTTAACTGCCATCTTGCTTCAGCTCTAAGCAGCTTATTAGTCCAATCACCTCCCCTGATGTCCTTGCTAACTACGTCCAGGATGTCAAAAAGAAAGGAATGGTCAGGATTCATAATTACATGTTTAAAAAGTGCATTATTTTCATCTTTCCGTGTAATGCTGTACAAATGCTCGTAGATCTTCTACATAAAAATAACTACAGACTTGGCAAACAGCAAGGTAAACCAAACCCGTTGCTGTACAACTATCTGCCCCAAATCTGACAACAATGTTATAGGGTCCCAGTTGGACTGAGGGGGTACCTATTATAAATTTACAGTATTCACAAGCCCCACATTTAGTGGCCCTTTTGTGTTACCTTTTCTAACTGAAACATGGTTTTCCAAAAGACTTTTTAAGTTTCTATTGTCCCTATAAGTGAAATTAACCTGAATTAAGGTATCGGGAATCTAAACTTTAATTTTTTCAGTGTTTGCCCTTAATTTTTACCTTTTGAACTTTTATTTTTCATTTATTAATTTTTTATGCTAGTTTATTATATATTTTCTTATGCAGTTTTAACATTACCAATAGAGTTATGTCTCTTAGAAGTCAGTTCAACATTCAAATAGAGGATAGTGTGTTCTTTAAAATTTGATGTGATTTTCACTTTAAGAGCTTGTTTGTTTTAATTAATGGATTAATGTCAGTATAAAAGGGTAGGTGTATTAGGTTTAATTGTTCTAATGAAGTCTTTTGATGAAAGCGCTTGACCTTTTTTGGAGTATAGACCTACTTTTGGAGTATATTCACTGTGGCTTTATGTCTTGTGTCTTTGTGCCTTTTATTAAACACTGTTCTAAAATGAGGTCATAGGATTATTGGCTACAGAGTGTTTTATTTGTGGCATTCACCACTCTTACACCATTTTCTGCTGTTCAAGTTTCTTTTGGGTGTGTTGTAGCCTCCTAGACCTTTACTATGGAAGGAAACGGATTGTCCCCTGTTTTTGAAGACAAATTGGATTCCTTACCCTTTCCCTGTGGGCAGCAGGTGGACGACACCGACGACAGCATGTTGCTGCTGATTTTAAACCTTACTAATAAGGTTTCAGAGCTTCAAGAAGCAGTTCTTAAAATTCAAAACTCTTCACTTCCGGTTTCTGGGGGAGTGAATGCGTGCTACCACAGAGAGGCAAGGGAGGTTCCACTTTCGGTTAGTTGTAAGGTGAATCATGGCTCACAGTGCACTGAAAATGTGTCTGAACCACCGGTTATTGTTAACCAGACCAGAACAAGAGCTGGGAGCCAAGGATTTATCCATGAACACGATTGTTTAAAGGACTGGGTTAAGAACGATCATGTTTTCTTCAGGAACAGTACAGCTAAAAAGCCTGACAGTACTGACTTGAGGTTAGTCACATTAGAGTCCAAACTGCATAAAGTTTGTGGTTTACAATGTGATAACGCTTATTTGAAAGAATGTTTAAAAAAGAGTCATGTACCAAAGGGACTACTTGTTTTTAGGTTTCCCAATGGTATCAAGAAAGGGCAACCTGAATGTGACAAACTTTTGCAGATGTTCGACAGGCATGGAATGGAGTTAATGGATTTTATTATAAAAGTTAATAACAAATGAATCAATGTACTTTTGAAGGAGATTGATAAACATAATAACTATATTAAATGATGCATGTTTTGTTAAACATAATCATAGGTATAACAGTATTTTTAATAGAGTTGAAAATGACGTTGGGGCTAATATTGATAGAAAGAAAAGGAAACTGCTGAGAGATGAATATGAATATAAGCACAATTTAGCATATCCATTTCCCAAAGCTTATACCGAAGGGGAAGAGGCTACCAACAACCATCAGACTAAAGAGGGTACAACTAATAGAGTAACATCTGGTGTTAGACAGGTTGGCAGCAATAATTCATATGAATCAGAATACCCCCCCCCCCTTAGAAGGTCAGCTAGACTGCAAAATAAAAATAATTACAGGGATGACAACAATGTTTTTTTAGGACTCCCGGGAGGGGGAAGGAGGAACAGTTACAGGAATCAACCCACTTGGAGGAAGAACATTTACCATCAGTCCTAGGTTATTTTTGAGACTTGAGGGTTGGGAGCCAGGAGACTATTACTGTTGGACATGAAGGTCTCCTTTACACATATAGGGGGTTCAATATTTTCAATTACGCAGAGATTGAGATTAATAAAGACTTATTTCATTTGTTGATGAAGGGGATTAAATTTGTGCCCTCTACTAGGGAGAATGTGAGTGATACTCTAACTGAATTAAAAATCTTTGTGAGAAAGATGAATTTAAAGTTTTTGTACAAAGACCTCCTGGGTGACATCAATAGAGGCAAATTAAATATCAGGAAGAGGAGTTGTTACAACCCACCCCTACATCCTCTCCTTAGTATTCTTGAAAAGGTTTGTTCACAGGAGATTTTTCAGGCTGTACAAGAACATAGAATGAAAACTTTTAACCTAACCAAGACTGAAAAACAACTGCTGGATGAGATGAGAAGTGACCTCAATTTAAGGTTCATGAAGCCATATAAAGGTGGGGGTATGGTTATTGTTAACTGCGAAGATTATAATAACAGAATCTTTTGCATGTTACAGGATGAAACCAAATATGAGTGTGTCTCTAGGAATGAAATTAATATCTCATACAGGAAGATTAAGTTGTTACTTGAGGATTCCCTGTATCAAGGGGATATTAATGAAGAGACTTTCAGTTTTCTCAATATTGACCATCCCACTATTTCAATTGCTTTTGGGATTCCAAAGACACATAAGAATATCCTGGAGCCCCCATATAGGTTAATAATTTCTGGTCAGAATAGTATAACATACCCCTTGGGGGTGTTTATTGACCGTACAGTTAGGAAAGCCCTGACCCCTATTGACCATATTTTGGTCGATTCTTGGGATTTTTTGAGGCGGATTAAAAAAGAATATTATAATAAGAATGTAAGTTTTTCCACAATTGATGTGGTTGACTTATTTACTTCTATTCCTCACGACAAGGGACTAGAGTTATTTCACGAAGTTTTGGTTGAAAAAAAACAATTTGAGTAACACCACGGTCAATTTCATCATGGAACTAATGGAGGTGATTCTAAAAAACAACTTCTTTAGTTTTGGTGGGGAATTCTTTCGACAGATCAAACGGGTGGCAATGGGCAGCAGTTGTGCGCCAATTTTTGCTAACCTCGTTATGTACCGCTGGGAAACTACCTTTGTTCTTGATACTCCATACAAAGAATCCTGGTTGGTTTATCTTAGGTTTTTGGATGATCTTTTCATTTTATGGAAAGTTGGTGAGATACATGAAAAATTCTTGGACTTCCTTAATGAGATTTGTGAATATTTTCAATTCACTGGTAATAGTGTGAATTCCCATATTAATTATTTGGATGTTAAATTAACTAAGGATGTAGGTTCCAACTGTTTTCAATCAAGTGTGTATAGAAAACCGACCTTTTCTAATGACTATTTAGAGTTTTCAAGTAGTCATCCTATTTTTGTGAAGAGAAATATTGTAAAAGGCCAAATGGTCCATGTCATTAGAATGTGTTCAAACTTTGGCCTGGTAAACTCTGAAATGGAGTTTCTGGCAAATATGTTTAGGGCTAGGGGCTACCCACAGGAATTTGAAAATAACATCAGGGACCAGGTGATTAGTGAATGGGATCTTAGATTCAAACCACTACTTGGTGCCATGGAGGCTAATTTTGACCAAGTCCAAAGTCATGGTAGGGATCATACACATTCAATGGTGTTAACCCATGGGGAAACTTCTTTTGGAGTCAAAAATATTATTAAAAACAATTGGACCATGTTCAAAGGGAACCAGGAACTCTTAACCGTTATAGGGAATGAACCTTCTTTTACTTATAGGGTCAATAGAAACTTAAAAGTCTTTTGGAAAACCACATTTCAGTTAGAAAAGTTAACACAAAAGGGACCACTAAATGTGGGACTTGTGAATACTGTAAATTTATAATAGGTACCCCTTCAGTCCAACAGGGACCCTATAACATTGTTGTCAGATTTGGGGCAGGTACTTGTACAGCAACGAGTTTGGTTTACCTTGCTGTTTGCCAAGTCTGTAGTTATTTTTATGTAGGGAAGACCGAAAGAAAGTTGAATAGGAGGATCTACGAGCATTTATACAGCATTACACGGAAAGATGAAAATAATGCACTTTTTAAACATGTAATTATGAATCCTGACCATTCCTTTCTTTTTGGCATCCTGGAGGTAGTTAGCAAGGACATCAGGGGAGGTGATTGGACTAATAAGCTGCTTAGAGCTGAAGCAAGATGGCAATTTAGGTTGAATGCCACTGTAGCCCCAGGGATCAATGATCATATTAGTATAAAGCCTGAATTAAGGTATCGGGCATCTAAACTTTAATTTTTTCAGTATTTGCCCTTAATTTTTACCTTTTAAAACTTTTATTTTTCATTTATTAATTTTTTATGCTAGTTTATTATATATTTTCTTATGCAGTTTTAACATTACCAATAGAGTTATGTCTCTTAGAAGTCAGTTCAACATTCAAATAGAGGATAGTGTGTACTTTAAAATTTTATGTGATTTTCACTTTAAGAGCTTGTTTGTTTTAATTAATGGATTAATGTCAGTGTAAAAGGGTAGGTGTATTAGGTTTAATTGTTCTGATGAAGTCTTTTGACGAAAGCGCTTGACCTTTTTTGGCGTATAGACCTACTTTTGGAGTATATTCACTGTGGCTTTATGTCTTGTGTCTTTGTGCCTTTTATTAAACACTGTTCTAAAATGATGTCGTAGGATTATTGGCTACAGAGTGTTTTTTTTTTGTTTTACTTGTTCTATCTATGTTTTTTTTTTAAATATTCTTGCCTTGATTGTTTTATAATTTTGTATTGCTGCTGTTTACTGGATAATTAATTGTGTATTAAACTTTAGTCAAAGCTGCTTGAAAAGGGTGTCTTGCTTATTTTATGACTTTTTATTGCTATCGCTGACTGCATAGTAAACTGTGTACTATATTTTAGTCAGTTGTACTAGGAAATAGGTGCCTTTCCTGTTTTATAATTACTTATTGCTGCTGTCGACTGCATACTTAACTGTGTACTATATTTTTAGTCAATGCAGCTAGAAAAAGAGTATGTTTTAGACTGCTATAGACTGGTAGGTCACATCGCGACATCTGTTCGCTTCTTGTTAGCATTTTTCTGCTAGCCAGTAAACTAACTCTGTTTCCCTTCTCCAAAATTAAAAAAGACAGGATAGTTCTGTCCTTTTACCTCTTTTGTAATAGATTATGATGGTTTTGTTGTCTGTGCAGCTCTGTTGACTACCCTATGGCCAACAGCACCATCTAGTGGTGAAACAAGCTAAAGCCAAGGCTTCTGTCTGTGATTTAATTGTCTAATAGTGTTACAATAAGCATATACAATTGAAAAATGTGCTACCTTCTGCAAATAACATTTTAACTGAAAATTATGCTACATTCTGTAAATAATAATTTCGAACCTTGCACTGCCCTACTTTTTTGACTTACCCTTACTAAAATTGTGATTCTAATTTTGTGCTAAAATACTTCCTTCTGATTTACCTTGGTCAATTACCTTTTTTACCTTTGTTTTCTACCTACAGTGCATATGTAAATGCCGGGCCATCAGTGTAACACCCCCCCACTTACTTACTAAGATACCCAATGAAACAACTCTGCAAGAAGTAAAATTCCTGTGGATAAGCCACCAGTGAAATTATCAGTAAGGTCATTATAAAATTATTTGTATTTGTAGGCAAAGGGAAAATGTTTCCTTAGTCCAGTCCCCATCCATTTCTCAGTCACTAGCCTTCTAATCCTGTAATCACTTAACAGACCTCTGCATAACAACTTTTTGTAGTGTGTTTTCAGAAGTCAGACCCCCTTTCTTAGTACTGCTCATTGAGTAGCTCTTTGTGTTCTTCTTCTGTTCAGCCTATACACTCTACAGCTAAAAACTCTGATTATTTTCTTGAGCTCACTCACCTACACCATGCAGTGTAGCCCCACTCTGTTCACCCTCGCTACCACTTGGGCTCACTTTGCTCCCCCTACCCTACCCCCATTCCTACCCACCCCATTACAATTTCCTTTATACCATCCCCTCCCTCCACTTCTTTCCCAGTCAGACAATAACAAACAACTTCCTCCCATATATCTTACTTTACATCACTTTCTTCTCTATCATCCACCTGCAAACAACATCCTGGCTAAATAGACATTCTTCCCTCCAACCCTATAATTCTATGCCCCATACAAAACCCCGCTACACCTATCAAAAATGCAACACCTTATCATTACCACCATACTCCTTCTCCTCTCTGCCCTCACCTCTTATCATATACAACTTTACTATCCACTTACATGCTCTCCTACCGTCAATAACTATGAAACCCTTTCAACATCCTTCTTTAATATTTCCCCTCCCCTCTTTAATCTCTCTACCCCCTGTCTATATAAACTGCCTAGACCTCAAATCCCCCCACCCACTTACAAACCTAGACCCAGGTTACACAAATGTATTCATTATATTACTTTACTCTCTATTCACAACAGCAACTTACTTATATCTGGGGACATCCACCCCAACCCTGGCCCCTCTCCCTCTCAAAATAATCTCACATCCACTCCCTCCCCAAATACTCTCAATCACCCTCATACAACAAACGTATGCTTACTCAAGCACATGACAATATACTCTCTAAATATTCATAGCCTAACTAACAAAATCACTTAGTTCCATTCCTGGATAGCCCATACAGCTCCTCACATCCTCTCCTTATCTGAAACCTGGCTTAAGCCACACATATCCAATACTGAAATTCTCCCACCAGGCTATAATATCTATCAGTCTGATAGAATTCCAAGAAAATGGGGTGGTGTAGCCATTCTCCACTCTAATAACCTTAACCTATCACCTTTTCCTCACACCCATCCTTGACTTCCACCCCGCAGAACTTATCATTCTTAATTGCCACCTTAATGCTCAAACAAAATTTGTTATTGCTTCCATTTACATCCCTCCTAGGAATAATTTGTCCATCTTAGAAAATATCCTTAACTGGTTTTCCTACAATATACCCTACAAAACCATAATTTTCGGAGATGTTAACCTAGATTGGTAACAACTTAAAACTGACTCTCCAAAACTGAGTATCAACCTGCATGGTTTCCATCAATTGATAGATACCCCTACCCGTCTCCATAAAAACTCATCTTCTAGCTCCATTATAGACTGGATACTCACCAACTCCCCCCACCACTACCATAATCCTACAACCTTGCCTGACTGCCTTAGTTATCACCTTCCCACCTCTGTCCTTAGATATACCACCCACCCACCCCCCAAAACCCCACATTTACAAGGACCGTCATAAACTATCAGAATTCAATGCAACCCAGTTTAACTATATTCTCTCTAGCATAGACTGGTCTATCCTTAAATAAATCCCTCTTAATGATGCAGTAACCATGTTCAATAACATCTTCTTGAATTCCCTTAATTCCCTTGTCCCCTCTAGGAAGATCAGAATAAAATCTAATCATGCCCCATGGCTATCAAGTGAAACCAAGTCCCTTATGCACAAGAGAGATAGTATCTGGAAAGCCTGGACTAAAACTAAGGACATTCCTCTACTTCACAAATATAGGCATCTTAGGAATTTGACAATAAAACAAACAAATAAAGACAAAAGGTTCTTCTATAACTCTGCACAGTTCAACAGCAAAACTAACCCTTGGATGTTTTGGTCAACTCTGAAAAGAATTCTTTCTCCTGGTTGCCCCTCTACTCCCTGTCCTTACCCTGACACATCACTGCTGGAAACAGCTACACTCCTCAATAAGCACTTCATAGACTCCATCCAAAAACTCTTACCTACCAACTCTAATACTACCTCTCTGCCTACCCTCCTAATCCCCCTAGTAATACTCCATTCTCTTTACACTCAGTCCCTACTTCCTACATCAGATCTCTTCTTCAAAAGCTTAAACCCTGCTCACCTTCCACTGACAACCTACCTCCTACCTTCCTCAAAATTGCTGCAGATTCCATAGCCTATCCTGCATCTATCCTAATCAATAGATCCATTCAGGAATCCACTGTCTCTACCCTTTGCAAATCCTTCTTTACCATTACCTGCATAAAGGTGATAACTCTACAGACCCTTCTAACTATCGCCTCCATAGCCATCCTATCCCCCTTTCTAAGATACTTGAAAAATGCATACACTCACAGCTTCTCAACCATCTCCTCCAGAACAACCCTCTCATTCCCACACAACATGGTTTCTGTCCTAACCATAGCACCACTACCACCCTCTTATCCTTCACACATACCATAGCCGAGGCCCTAGACAACAATAAACTTATATCCTGTCTCTTCCTTGACCTTTCCAAAGCCTTTGACACTGTATTCCATCCCCTGCTACTATCTAAACTTGAAAATCTAAATCTATCTTCTTCTTCCCTAGCCTGGTTCTCCAGTTACCTAACCTGCAGGCATCAATCTGTCAAATGGCTTTCTTCCACCTCTCCATTTATATCTGTTCCTACCAGAGTACCACAAGGTTCCATACTAGGTCCTCTCCTGTTCTATGTCTTTGCCAATGATCTCTATACATCCTATAAAGAATCCTCCCTCATCCAATATGCTGATGACTCAACCCTCATCTCTATCTCTGACAATATCTCTAAACTCTACACCCTAATTCAACAGGCATTTCTATCCACAGAACAGTGGTTATCCAATAATCTTCTTATCCTTAACCCCAAAAAGACCAAACTCTTACTCTTTCTCATCTCTCACTCACAACAAATCCACCTTTGAAATTACATCTACTGATAAGACTATAATCCAGTCAGAAGCTCACACAAAACTCTTGGAGGTCATCATTGATGATGAACTCAAATTCAGTTTCTACCTGCTCCAAGGCATAAAAAAAAGACAAACCAGAAACTTGGTTTACTATACCGCAATAAATAATTTCTCATTACCAATGCTAGACTCTCCCTTCCTCAAGCCCTTCTTCTTCCCTCCTTCCTATATGCTGCCTCTGTACTCACTAACATTCAAACCACAACCCTGAACAAACTCCAACAAACCTACCATAAAATATCTAGGTTTGTCACAAACTCACCTTACAATGCACATCACTGCCCTGCTTTAACCTCATTCCAGTGGCTTGAATTCCCCCAGCTTCTACTTCTATCTCAATTTCAAATGTTACATTTCATTCTTAATAAGCCTGCATCCTGTCCTGCTCTCTCTTCACTCGTCTCTGTCTATATGCCACCTCGGACTCTCCGCACCTCCAGTCAGCAACTACTGCTCACATACCAACCAAAAAAAAAAAAAAACTATAGGCAAACCCCTATATAAATACTACATTGCAAAAGCTTGGAACAAACTCCCTATAGATATACGTTCCATCATCCACCCAGCACACTTTAAAGAAAAACTCAAATTTTACTTACTTAACTCCAAACTTTGTCATTGTCAGGCACCAACTTAAGCATCCCACTGTAATACATTTCTTCCTCCCTCCTCTCTCACATAAGTACTCCATTATCTTAGGATAATTCTTGTGGAATGTCATTGGAAATGAAGAAAAATGATAAGCTGTTCCTTTGAACACATGCTGGTATACTTGCAGCAGTTTGATATTATTGCAAGGAACAACACAGAGGAAGAATGTGTAGATCAACAGATACTCTTCAGAAGATTCAACAACATTAAAAGACATACTCTTTGGGGGTTCCCTTTGAGAGTGGAGGGGCTACAAAACTACCTACAAAATGGGTAGAAAACACTAGTGAAGGAATGTTTAACAAGGCCTTACAGGTGTAAAAAGCCATTACACTGCCTTCAAGCTAAAGAACTATCTGCTATATTTTTTCCTTTTTATTCCTGTACCCCTTTTCAAAATGGATATCTGCCACACATATTTCAAGACACAATGATAATTAATTGTATTCTAAGTGCATTCCACATTAGTATTTAGTTTATAAACATCTATAGGCAAGAAAATATGGCTCACATTCTGTTTTTTAGACCATTCAAACTTGTACCGCACTTGCTTGAGTTTAATGGTTTGAGTGCCAAATTACTGATGCTGCTAAGTCTTGAGACATATATGAGTGAGATACTGTTGTCATTGGTATATTATTTATAGAATGTTAATTTTACAGCCTCATGGAGAGAGAACAGAAAGGGCTTTACACTGCCTGTTTGTGATCACCTTTTTTAATGTGCATTATAAATGGAGTATGAATAATAAAGTTTGGGGTGTGGAAGTTTGCCCCTCAGAAGGGGGATCAAAGGGAAAAATTACTTTTATTAAATGTTATATTTGCTTGTATTGTTTATAAGCTTGAACAGCCATGCTGAGTTTTTTTTATTCTAGCTCATGCAATACATGTTGCTGAGCTTTTGTGATCTGCGCTCACTAGTTTTGAGTTCAAACTGCAGAACCAGAAAAAACATATTTTAATTTTTTATCTTTTGTATCAGTCTGTCAAAGTTTCGTCAGCTGTACAAACTGTTCTGATCTCTCCTTTCCTCTTTGCTAGTTGGTGCAAGCTATTTATTTTCAGAGTGCTCTTCTGTGATACACCATTGTGTCCATTAATTTTCTTACCATCAAAAGGAGTTGAATTACAGTTTCTGTAATACAAAGATGTTTGAATGAAGAAATAATATTTAGTACAAATTCTTAATGAGGAATGAAAAGATAATTGTGTAATTAACCTATTTATTAAAGACTGGCTACAAGTAATCTTGCTTTCTCATACAGTACCTGAAAAAAAAAACAAGAGGATAAAGAGTAATATTCATTTTAGTACTGTTACTAAGGGCTGGACATCTTGCAATCTCTTTATTTTTTATTTAATTTGTTTATGTTTATGAGCCTTGTGAATGTAATGGTACAGAACAGACCCTCATCAGGCACAACTCATGTATTTCTCAAAAAAAAAAAAGTCAACGCAATAAATAGTAGGTAGGTAGGTTTACACCTAAATGGAGTATTGTAACAAATACATATTCAATAGCAAATCAAACATAATAGTTATTAAGACCGGCATACGTGGCAAAGTATTTACCCAGTAAGAGAGAAATAAGAAGCACCATATTCAATGCACATATAAGTAACATACAAGTAAAAAGTAAAATAATGCGTTATGTACTTATCTTATAAAAATGCTATAATAATATTAATAAAACATCATCTTTAAATAGAAAATTATACTACAAGTATATACGTAGAAAAATCAGCTACTGTCGAGGTTCACAGCACAAAATAAGAAATACAGGTGCAAGTAATACAACTACTAAAAAAGATAAAATGCAACCAGAGTGAGAACGAAGTATATATAGTGAATGCACAAATATACAAAGAAAATAAGTATTATGACTAGGTACTACAAAGAACAACTTATCTGCAACACTGCAATGACCCCAACAATGCATGTTCCTGGAGGATGCCAAAAATTGGGTTTTTTGCTGGTGCTATCACCACATAAGACTGTTTAATCAACAAGCAAGAAAGGGTCCTGGGGTTAGTCATGTCACATGCCCTAAATAAAAAAAAAAATGAAAGAGCAGTATGAAAAGCCATGCAGTACTAGGATGAATAGGAAGAGGCATCCTGTGTACAAAACAATAACTTACTCTCCCTCTGTAGTAAGACAACTGATAAGACCCTATTAAATAGAATTCTGAAAGTTCGAGACTTATGAGGACAAAGACAGTTAGGAGAAGGGCGAAACAAACAGTATACAGTCTGCAATTAAACAACTCTTCAGAATAGAAATTGTTAGCATAAATGTATATCTTTTTAAGGCTTACACTAAGACTTTTTATATTTTAGTTTGGTTGGGAATAAACTTACTGAGCAAACTGGGCTAGGAATTCAACCCATCCAAAAAATAATTGTGTTTTTGTGTAGAAGGGGTCTAATCCCCTCTACCTCTCGTGTAGGAGATAAGTCCTCCACACCCCAGACTTATATCTATCAATCCCACAGTCAACGATCAAAAAGACAAAACCAACTACTACACAAGAAGGTGCCAGGGATCTGCACACCAAATTCGAAAATCCGTAAAAAATGTCCAAACCAAGTAAGTAAACTTGTACTCAACATTTATTTAAGCCACAGAGTCTCTGTTTAGCTTTTCACCGGTGACTCCTCACCAACTTCCTCAGAACAGGAAATAAACACATTCAACACATCCTGTTTAAATACTACAGTATAACTCCCGACTTTAGCCACACTGCCACCTGTGGCCAGAATGCAAAATTTCAATATATTAAAAAGAACATACAAAAAGGCATAAGACTATTTAAAAAACATATATATAAATATAAAAAACACTCCTTTAACGATATAAAATTAAAAAAACAATAATTCAATATCCAGCAGGCTTGACTTGAAAAAAGGAACCAGAAATATGTATTAAAATGCAATAAAATAAATAACTCACTTCATGGTTAATAAATTGGACCCATGATGGAGCAATGCATGTACAAAAAATTTTTTTTAAAGAACAAAGGCTACTGAAAAACATGTATCATAATTTTGCACATTAACGTATGAAATAGCAAAACTACCTTGTCAAACTTTTCAATTTCAAAACACAGGAAATTGACACCATGTTGTTCAAGCCTGGAAAATGGTATGCTTCCAACCTCAATTGCCAAAGCAATTCTCTGAGTTCCAACAAATAGGAAACAGGACCCCCCTGTTGTTATGCACAATCTGATCAATCACTGTGAAGCTAAACCCATGCCCCGGGGACTCGCTAATGTGTTTAGCAAGTGCATTAGCCATTTTTTCTTTCTTGATGGCATATAGATGTTCATATAGGCGCTTATGCAGTTTCCAGTCAGTTTTCCCTATATAGAAAGCCAGGCATGAAGAACACTGGGCCAGGTAAACCACATGTGTGCTAGCACAGTTGAACCTCCCCTGGATTTTGTACTTTCTCTCTCTGAATGCAAAATAAGTTCCTGCTTTCACGTATTGGCAGTGTCTGCACATGTTGCATTTGAACATGCCCGAACGTGCCTGAGTAGGTCTAGGTCTCCTTTCAATGATGTTTTTTTAAGTTGGAACCTCTCTTGTAAACGACTTGAGGATTTAACCCCAAAGCTGAAGGGCCTTGATTGTCTGGTATCAGTAAACACCAATTCTTCATGATAATAGAAGCAATAGCCCCCGCATCCAAACTGTAAGTAGTGATGAAGCTGCAGGCATAAGTAGATCTAATCCGAGTATCATCAACCAACACACCTTGATCTGCAATAGACTGGCCCAAAATGGGGAGATATACCCCATTCTCCCTCTTACGACTTACCTCATTACAGAGGTCTGAAATCAGATGGCCACAGTCACCCCAACATGAAGAAAATGTAAATCTGTGGAAACAAGTGAACCACTCCCAGCACACACTTAGAAACCACACCCGCATTTATTTTGTACAAAAAGCAGTGATTGGGGAGTCCAGTATCACAGAGCTGAACTCAATCAAACACAACCTCATCCAGTTTGCACTTCACAAGGTGTAGAGAAGCTACCTTTAAGCAATTCATAGACTCTTCTTAGATGCCATCTTTGCAAACAAGACATGCATATATAAGAACAAGCAGCAACAATCTGGGGATACAATAGCTGTTGAAAAAATATGACGGAGTGTAATTTCATAGAAAAGGTGGTGTATAATTGAAACAGTCGTCATTACCAGTTGATAAGTTCAGAAACAGTGACAAGCATAAGACTGTAATTATTACGGTTCACCAAAAAAAAGTTATGTACTCACCATAACATTCCATCTGTGTTGTCCATTTTCATTCTTCCTCAATTGTTGGGTTTGGATCCGATCCTCAGATCTGACTCAACTGCTTCTTCCAAATCTTAGAACACTTAAACTCTCAAGCTTCTCCCTTTACCCATAATGCCCTCATCATCTTACATACCTCAGATCTAGTTTGTTGCCCATGGACCTATAGAGCAGTGGAAAATAAAGAAAGAATGGAATCTGGGACTCAAACAAGGGACAGAGGTTCCTCCAATATCCTTCAATCTTTCCAGGAGTAAAGCAAACAGGGGATTGGTAGAATGAAAATGGAAAACACAGATGGAACATTATGGTGGGTTCATAAGTTTTTTAGCTGATGTTGTCATTTTCATTAATTCCTCAACTGCTAAGACGGAGTCCCCAGCTACCTAAATCCCAGGAAGGATATTCCAGAGCACAGCTGAGGCAAAGGCTGCTCTTCCCCTACAGAACAAACCCAATTTGTAATGAGCAATAAAGGTATGAGGATTAGCCCAAATTGCAGCTGTACAAATATCATCCAAGGAAGTTCTAGACAAAAAGACTGAGTAAGTTGCCATTGACCCAGTAGAATGGGCTTTGGGAGGTTTTGGTAAAGTCAAACCCACTTTTTCATAAACAAAGGTAATACAATTAGTCATCTATTTGGCCAAACGCACTTTAGAAATTGGGTTGTCTAATTTTGAATCAGAAAAGGACACAATTGTTCAGATCTTCTCAAATCTTTGCTTTTGTGAAGGTAAAAGCATAACTGTCTGTGGACATTCAAAAGTTGTATCATATAGACTCCTTTGTTAAAAAAAAAATGAAAAGAAGACTGGTAGGTTGATAACCTGATTAATATTGGATTCTGACACTACCTTTGGTAAAAAGGAAGGATTAGTCCATAAAGAAACATAAGCTTGTGAAAAATTAAATAAGGAAGTTTAGAAGTTAGAGCCTGAAGTTCAGACACTCTTCTATTCGAAGTAATAGCAACTAGGAAAATGGTTTTCCAGGACAAACATTTTAGATCAGACATAGCTGATGGTTCAAAGGGAGTTGGGTCAAGGCCTGAAGAATAGCGTTTAAATTCCAAGGAGGAGAAGGATCCATTAAAGGAGGTCTAAGTAAATATATTCCTCTGAGAAAGACTTTACAATGCTTGAAGGAAGAAAAGGTAGACTTATTTGCTCTTATAAGAAAGTTGCAGAATATAAAGGATTAGTCCAGGTAAAATCACTTTAGCTAGCAAATCTAGGATTCTCTCTCTCTCTGATACCCTCCCTGTGGGAGTAATAAAGACACCTTGTTGAAGTTTCCAGTAATTTATTCAGTTTTTTATTCCTCCTACAGGGAGGGTATCAGAAAGGCAGTCTCCTAGATCTGCTAGCTAAAGTGATTTTATCTGAACCAGTCCTTTACACTCTGTTTCTTTTTAGTCCTGTCATCCTCTGGGTTACAGGTGGGATACCAGACTTTACTCAAGCCCTCTGGATTACCTCTGTTTCCTATATAAAAGTTGGAGATGTCCACTAATTGTACTCTGATGATGAAAATTGTAGCTAAAAAATCAAGAACCTTAGAAACCGGTGCTGAAAAGGGGTCTAAATTCTTTTTGTGTGCCTGCCCAAACAACAAATCTTTTCCATTTACTTTTACAATTTTTTCTAGTGGAAGCTTTATGAGAAGATAACAGAATATGATGGACAGGGGAGGAAAGCCTGGGCTGTTTAGCAATCAAGGAAACTCTAGAAACCAGATGAGTCATGCCTGTCGGGTGAGACAGAAGTTCTGGAGTTAGATCCAAAATCCATAGTGGATGTAAAAAGATGAGGCCAAAGGAAGGGAAACCAGATCAGATGAGACCAGTAAGGACCAATGAGGATGACTGTGCTCTTCAATTGATATGCTTTCTGGAGAAATTTGAGAATGGAGGGTAAAGGGGGATAAGCATAAAGGAGACAGGAGGGCCACGCTTGAAGAAGAACATCTGTCAGGGACTCCCCCACTGGGAGACCAGGGCAAATAACCTGCTGTACTTTTTATTGAGGGGAGAAGTGAAGAGGTAGTAGCATGGTTGGCCCCATCAACAGAAAATCCTCTCCGCCGCATTGCCATTTATAGACCCCTCATGAAGCATCAGAATAGACTTGCTTAACTTGTGTGTAATCACATTGGATTTTCACAGGATGTGCATTGCTATCAGAAAGGAATTGGAAGATATCACCCATTGCCATACTCTCATAGCTTCTCAACAAAGAGGGTAAGTTCTGGTTTCCCTTCGTTTGTTGATGTACTAGACCACCAACATATTGTCCATATAAATCACAGTAGTCCTGGTTGGGAGAGTGTCTTGAATGGCCTGCAATGCTAGTAGGACATCTCTCATTTCTACAACATTGATATGTGAGTCAGTCTCTTCAGGTGACCATGTACCTCAGGCTGTCCTTCCCAAGTAATGCCCTCCCCCACCTGACTTGAGAAGCGCCAGTGATCACTGTGTCTTGAGCTGAGGAAGAACAAAGGGATGGCTTGGGTGGCCTTTGTGAATTTGATAGGAGTGGAGCCACCAAAGAAGATACTTCTTGCAAGCTGGAGTTATCTTGATTGGCCTGGATAACGAGTGTTAGAGAATAGATAATTGAGTTGTGAGTGTCCATTAGAGGACTGTCATATGGAACCTGGCCAGGCGTACAAGGATGATTGCCACTGACATGGATCTCAATGCTTGGAGTATCAGATGGGCTGAAAGAGAAGAATTCTGAATAATAATTTTGACCTGGGACTGAATTGTTTGAATCTGAGACAGAGGGAGAGAAGCTATTTGAGTGATTGTATTGAAAAGAGAACCAATGAATTCCAAAGTTTGAGGTAAATTGAGTTGAGATTTGTTGTAATTGGTGGATCTCCCCAGATGAGAACACAGCTGGAGTAAGTTTTCCCATCCTTGAATTAGTTGATGTGCAGTTGGAGCAGTCAGGAGCCAGTCGTCCAGGTATGGAAACACTCAGAATCCCCACAGTCTAAGGAGAGCTGCAATTACTGCCATGCACCCCAGAGGCTGTGGTGAATCCAAAGGGCAGTGCTCTGACTTGATAATGACTAGCTCCAGCTGCAAGATTAGATATCTTCTGGATTATCTGTTCATTTTGAGATGATAGTACGCATCCTGAAAATCTGTCAAGCACATCCAGTCTTCCTTGTGCAGAAACGGCAGAATGGACTGAACCGTGACCATCCAAAACTTTGTATGCTGGATCAATTGATTTAGTTTGCTGAGATCAAAGACTGGTCTCCAGTCCCTTGTTCATACCATCCAACTGTACAAAATTACTCGTTTTTTACCGAGTTTTGGGGTCCAAATAATGGGGTGCCAAAATTCCCGAGTGGCACACCTCTCCTCATTTCCAAATTTTTCCCAGATTTTTTTTATTTTTCACTTTTTGAGCTGATGTCATCACATGCACGATGGTATCAGCTCCATCAGCCTGTCGGAATTGAGCTCAAGGGCTCATGTGCACACATTTCCAGCTGGTGGCTTTCACTGTTTGAATTGTTGAAACATTTACTTGGATGTGTACATCTTTCCGGCTGGTTGCTTTCACTGTTTGAATGAATCTTTCAAATTGGAAGGACTGCTTCAGTGGTGGAAGAAGCATTTATTTTATTTATCATCTTCTGGGTACTGCTGCAGAGCTTGAGCAGGAAGGAAATGACTGCTGCTTGAATTAGCTCTAAGAGCATGGGTACTGCAGAGCTTTTAAAGTATTTTATCTTCTCATGAATGGACTGCTTGAATTGAGCACTAGTATTTCAGGTATCTGAATGGAACTAGTGTGTGTGTGTGTGTGTGTGTGTGTGTGTGTAAATGCACCAAGTGAATACACCTGGTGGCTAGAGGTGTTCAGGCTCAAACCATGTACCTTGGGTACAGGTAAAAGGATCCTAAAGTCCCTAGCCACCACCACTTGTGAATTTATGCCTCATACTTTTGTTCTGTTCCTCATAAAATCTCTGTTTTTTCAGGATTTTTGTGGCAAATCACTGAATGATTGAATTCACTAAATAATGACAGGCATTTGAATTTCAGATGTCATATTCTTCAGAAAATAAATAGTAACACAAAACCTTTTATTCTAGCAATTTTCTAAGTTTATAAGATCAGTATTTGAAATTTGTCCCTATTTTGGGGCTGTATTCCCCCATTATTGGCTTTGTCCATTTTTTTTTTGTGCTAAGGCGTTGAGAGCTATGGTGAAGTGAGAACTGAATTCTGTATTCGCCCATTATTGGCTTGTCCAGGTTTTTTGTGCTAAGAGGTTGAGAGCTATGGTGGGAAGTGAGAACTGAATTCACAAAATGATAGCCATTTAAGTTTCAGTCTTCCTCTACTTTAGGAAACTGTTGATTTGGCATAGTGGTATGCTGCTCTAACTAAAGTGCACAGGGTCCTGGGTTCAGGTCTTGGCAGTTCAATGCATGGTGGTAATACAACATTTTATTCTAGCAACTTTCCAAAATTATACAAGCAATGTTTAAAATGTGTCCCTGGTTTTTGGACTTTTGCCCCCCCCCCCAAAAAAAAAAAATGAAATTGAAAATAAGTGCAAGAAGCTGTGCAAGATGCTTGTGGCTTACACTACTGTCATTCTATTTTTATACACACACACACACGCATATATATATATATATATATATATATATATATATATATATATATATATATATAGTGTGTGTGTGTGTGTGTGTGAGTGTGTGTGTATAAGACTTTTATGATGGAAATCTTCTGAAATGGGCAGTTTTGTCATTATTGGTTCATGCATTTTGTTTCATTCCCTACTGGAAAAATGTTCAAATAATAGATTTAAAATGTGCTCTAAGTCTAACAAGTGTGCTGTATTATACAAGGAATATAATTTAATAAAGTCAGGAAGGTGAATCAAAGAACACATGTATGTTTCTTGTTTTGTGTGCAAGGGACTTATGATTTGAAAACAGCCCAAAGGTAATCTTTATCCACCACTGGCCAGATTCATTTTCTTTGGATGTGGTGTGGGTTTCAATGCTGTTTCAATGAATATGAGTTTCAAGGGCAGAGAAATTTTAATGCCAAGTCTATTTTCATTGTGAGGCAGTATTGCTTTGTTTATCAAATGTTTATTACTGTTTGTGCATGTTGCTATAAAATGTAAAAATAAAATCCATATAATCATTGTAGAAGTAAAGCAGTATGCACACATTAGCATTTATGGTAAATGGGGTGAAATAACCAGGTAATGCGACATTGGAATGGCTGCAGGGGGAATCTGGGGCCATATTTTGGTTGTCTGTTCTTCAGTTTGCATTTGAAAGTTGGTATTCCGCAATTGCATTGGAGTGGGTGGAGTTACGTAATTATGTATGCAAATGTTATGTTAATCAGTATACAGATTTGTTTTTTCATGGGACTTGTCCAGATTTTTGATGTTTCCAGGTTGAGAGGTAGCCCCTGTCTTTTTTGGCACTAAAAATAATCTTAAATAAGTTCTGGACTCTCTCTGGTCTGGGGGGACATCTTGGATGACTCTTTTTTCTAGCAACTTGTGTATTTATAAAACTGATGCTTCTCTCTGACTGGGTGGAACATCAGGGATTTTCTTTGAAATTAACAGGGGTGGATGGGAAAATGGTATGATACATCTTCTGGATATTATCCTTTACACCCATGAATCTTTTGTAATTTGTAGTCAGGATCTCTGGTGTAGGGATAGACAACCACTGACTGCCTCTAGAGATGGACAGTCGGGCCTCCTTTTAAAAGCATTGCTAGGATCTGTCAGAGAAGGCATTCCTAGATCCCTGGTTATGCAGACCACCTCTGCTGCAGGGGCTGCGTCTTCCATTTGAATTCCCCCCTCTGCCCCTGCGGGAACTGTCTCCACATGGATTTTGAAAGGGGCCCTGGGATTCCTTGAACCACATTTTTCTTCTGCCTTTTTGGTTCCTAGAAAAAGTACATTGAGGAGTCAAAAAATGTATGTTCGCAGCAGAGAGGGTTTTCCCTTCCAGCTCACACCTAGAGATTGTGTCTTTCATTTTGAGCTGAACAATGAGAATCCATTAAAAGGACCATTGACAAAATTAAGTTTGAAGGATTCCACAAAATCATACAAGTGCATCCAGGCATGTCTCCTAATGGAAATGCTGAACCCGCCGCCATTGAGGTACCTTCAGCAGCATGACAGATAAGTCTCATGGATGAATTTGAAATAGATTGTAGGGTAGACAACTGTGAGGAAATGGTACTCCTTACCTCAGAGGATATGGTCCCAGAAAGAGATTTGAAGACCTCTTTGATCAAATCTCTCTGAAGTATCATGAAATGTGCTAAATAATTCATCAACCTAAGGGGGAGGGTCAGTGAAGCAGGGACATGCTTCCCAACCCTGTTCAGTGCTTTAAATTCCCTGTTAGGGGGGATGGGCAGAAGAAATTTGACCTGTCATTTCCTATTTAGTGGCCACCACTATGACCATGGCATCAGTGGGAGCTCCTTTACTAAGGTGTAGTTTATCTTTAGATGGTGCCAGGATCCTGTTTGGTCTCTTAGGAATTGGCTCAATTATGTCTGGTTTCTTCCATGTGCATCAAGAGGCTAAATCTATGTGCTCATCGGCAGTCGGAGTCAGCCAGAACGTAGACAGGCCAGACCTGAAGGCCTCCAGAAACACTGATTTCTCTTGGGAAGAGTTACTGAGGGACCAACCACCCCTTTGTTTTAGGAGTTCTAAGATGTCTCCAAATCAGATATCATCAGGTGGTGAACTGGGGGACTCTTTCCCTTCATCAAAATCAATGTCTTCAGTGGCAGACTCTTGTGGAGAGTCTAAGTGATTCCTTTTGCACTTCCTCTTCTGGGGACCTCCCCAATGGGTTTGTCTGGGAAAGTATTATAAGAGATAACGATACCCTGCTGAACGGCCTGGAGACTGGTTCGAGCTGGCTGTCCCAGTGGAATTGATGACTGAGGCTCTGGATGCAAAATCGAATGGGATTGGGAAGTCAGAACCAAGGAAGACAGAGTTGTCTAAACTCTAGGTATAGAGAAATCTCTCTCCACTACCTTGAAAGCAGAGTGGCTGGGAGAAGCAGACATTGATGGATCTGACAAGGCAGGCTTGCAGATCGTTGGCACCTGCTGTCCTACAGGCAAACCACATGAAGAGGGAGTTAGAGATAAGCTATCTAATGCCAATGCTTCAAGGGGAATACACAGTTCCAACAACTTTGGAGTCAAATCTAACAACTCATAGCAGTGCCAGTGCTGAAGCTTCAGCTCCTAGAGGCATCCAGCCCAAGGGGCTAGACACCTCGGAGACACCACTGGAGTTAAGGATGCCAATATCTTCGGATCTGAGGAAGCTGACTCCAAGCCTTTCAGATCCAACAGCTCTGAAACCAAAGCAAGGATCGGAGAAGGAGCTATGATCGGCGGTGTGGCTCTAAGGGGAGTCTGCAGACCTGATGGGGTTGGAGCCAAAAGGACTCCAATTTATATTTGTGCTCTGAGGAACTTCCTCATTATCCTGTCCACCTCTGTCTTGGATGGGCTCTTAGATGGCTGAAGGGAGGAAGCCTTGGATGAAGGTCTTGAGTAGAGATGGGGAGACTACTCCAGAAAAGCTGACGAGAGCCGAGAGATAACCGTCTCTAATAATAACTGAGGAGAATGGGTCTGAGGTGATTTGTCAGATCTTGACTTCAGATCTGATACATTCGGATCTGTCTTTTTTGTTTAACAGGTGGCTCCAAGGATGAAGCTGAAGTTGAAACTGAAGTGCATTCTGGAGATCTCTTATGAGATACCTTGGAAAGGGAATCTCCCTTTTTCTCAAGTCTTTTGGGAGGTTGAGCCCCAGAAGCCACTGAGGAAGATTTTGAAGGAAGCAGACCTCTAAGGATTAACATGTTTTTCCTGTCAGTGACAGCATGGGAGTTGAATCCCTTACAAATGTCACAATCTATATCCAAATATCTTGGTCCTAAACAATAAATGCACTTCGAATGTGTTTTCTTTTAATCCTGAAGGCTTATCTAACATTTTTAAATAAGTATCGCAGATAGAAATGAAAGGCCTGAAAGTTTTTTTTTTTTTTTTTTTTTATAACAGTTGAAAAAGGGAAAAGAGAATGAGTTACGAATGATGGTAATATATGTACTCAAAGAGTACAGGAAGAAAGTGAAGCTTATGTAATGAAATAAGGGTTAAAGGGAGGCAAGGACAAGATGTATAATAATAGAATAGGTAAAGGAATAATAACAGAAACTAAACTCACAGACTTTCGAGATATTAGAAAATCCATAACTCCATAGTTCACAATATACATCCAAATGCTATGGTGGCAAATGAGATCTGAGTTATGTAAGGTGACGAGGGCATTAAGGGTAAAGGAAGGAGCTCAAGAGTTCAAGTGTTCTACATTGTGGAAGAAGTGGCTGAGTCTTTTCCAAGGATCAGATCTGACCCCAACAGTTGAGGAATGAATGAAAATGACAACATCAGATTAAGCTATATGTTAACTGAATCTGTACTTTATTTAGTACATATGGTCAGATGATCATTAACTACAGCCATATCTACATTTCTAGAGGACTGCTGCTAGCAGAGAGCATAGCTGAAGAGATAGTCCAAATAGGACACACAGAAGACAATAATTAACAACAGACATCACATGATGTGAAACTAAATATTACGGTAGGTTGATAACCTGATTAATATTGTATTCTGACACTACCTTGGTAAAAAGGAAGGATTAGTCCATAAAGAAAGCATAAGCTTGTGAAAAGTTAAATAAGGAGGTTTAGAAGTTAGAGCCTGAATTCAGACACTCTTCTGTTCAAAGTAATAGCAACTAGGAAAATGGTTTTCCAGGTCAAACATTTTAGATCAGACATAGCTGATGGTTCAAAGGGGGTTGGTTCAAGGCCTGAAGAATGACATTTAAATCCCAAGGAGGAGTAGGATCCATTAAAGGAGGTCTAAGTAAATATGTTCCTCTGTGAAATACTTTACAAAGCTTGGAGGAAGATAAGGTAGAATTATTTACTCTTATAAGAAAGTTACAGAATATAAAGGATTAGTCCAGATAAAATCACTTTAGCTAGCAAATCTAGGATTCTCTCTCTCTCTCTGATACCCTCCCTGTGGGAGTAATAAAGACATGTTGCTGAAGTTTCCAGTTGTTCAATCAGTTAAGTAAGTAGATCAACACTCATTCATCTACCTACTTAATTGAATAAACTGCTGGAAATGTCAACAAGGTGTTTTTATTCCTCCTACAGGGAGGGTATCAGAGAGGCAGTCTCCTAGATCTGCTAGCTAAAGTGATTTTATCTGAACTAACCCTTTACACTCTGTTTCTTTTTAGTCCTGTCACCCTCTGGGTTACAGGTGAGATACCAGACTTCACTCAAGCCCTCTGGATTACCTCTGTTTTCTATATGAAAGTTGGAGATGGCCACTAATTGTACTCTGATGATGAAAATTGTAGTTAAAAATCAAGAACCTTAGAAACTGGTGCTGAAAATGGGTCTCAATTCTTTTTGTGTGCTTGCCCAAACAACAAATCTTTTCCATTTACTTTTAAAATATTTCTAGTGGAAGCTTTATGAGAAGATAACAAAATATGATGGACAGGGGAGGTGAGCCTGGACTGTTTAGCAATCAATGAAACTGTAGGATCCAGATGAGTCATGCCTGTTGGGTGAGACAGAAGGTCTGGAGTTAGATCCAAAATCCATAGTGGATGTAGAAGATGAGGCCAAAGGAAGAGAAACCAGATCAGATGAGACCAGTAAGGAGCAGTAAGGATGGCTGTGCTCTTCAATTGATATGCTTTCTGGAGAAATTTGAGAATGGAGAGTAAAGGGGGATAAGCATAAAGGAGACAGGAGGGCCAAGCTTGAAGAAGAACATCTGTCAGGGACTCCCCCACTGGGAGATCAGGGCAATAACCTGCTGTACATTTTATTGAGGGGAGAAGTGAAGAGATCATAGCATGGTTGGCCCTTCGACAGAAAATCCTCTCCCCCTCATTGCCATTTATAGACCCCTCATGAGGCATCAGAATAGACTTGCTTAACTTGTGTATAATCACGTTGGATTTTCCCAGGATGTGCATTGCTATCAGAAAGCAATTGGAAGATATCATCCATTGCCATACTCTCATAGCTTCTCAACAAAAAGGGTAGGTTCTGGTTTCTCCTTGTTTGTTGCAGTACCAGACCACCAACATATTGTCCATCTAAATCACAGTAGTACTGGTTGAGAGAGTGTCTTGAAAGACCTGCAATGCTAGTAGGACATCTCTCATTTATACGACATTGATATGTGAGTCAGTCTCTTCAGGTGACCATGTACCTCAGACTGTCCTTCCCAAGTAATGACCCCCACCTGACTTGAGAAGTGCCAGTGATCACTGTGGTCTTGAGCTGAGGAAGAACAAAGGGATGGCCTGGATGGCCTTTGTGTATTTCTAATATGGAGCTTGGCCAGTGGTACAAGGGTGATTGCCACTGACATGGATCCCAATACTTGGAGTATCAGATGGGCTGAAAGAGAAGAATTCTGAATAATCATTTTGAAATGGGACTGAATTGTTTGAATCTGAGACAGAGGGAGAGAAGCTATTTGAGTGATTGTATTGAAAAGAGCACTGATGAATTCCAAAGTTTGAGTTGGATTGAGATGAGATTTGTTGCAATTGATGGATCTCCCCAGGTGAGAACACAGCTGGAGTAAGTAGTCCCATCCTTGAATTAGTTGATGTGCAGTTGAAGCAGTCAAGAGCCAATCGTCCAAGTATGGAAATACTCAGAATTTCCACAGTCTCAGATGAGCTATCATTATAGCCATACACCCCAGAGGCTGTGGAGAGACCAAAGGGCAGTGCTCTGACTTGGTAATGACTGGCTCCAGCTGCAAGCTTATATATCTTCTGGATCATCTGTTCATTTTGAGATGATAGTACGCATCCTGAAAATCTGTCAAGCACATGCAGTCTTCCTTGTGCAGAAATGATAGAATGGACTGAACAGTGACCATCCAAAACACTGTATGCTGGATCAATTGATTTAGTTTGCTGAGATCAAAGACTGGTCTCCAGTCCCCTGTCATACCTCCCAACTGTACAAAATTACTTGGTTTTCACCAAGTTTTGGGGTCCAAATAATGGGGTGCCAAGATTCCCGAGTGGCACCGCTCCCTTCATTTCCAAATTTTTCCCAGCTTTTGTTTTTGCTGATGGAGCTGACAGCATCACATGCATGATGACGTCAGCTCCATCAGCCTGTCGGAATTGAGCTCAAGTGCATGCATTTCCGGATGGCGGCTTTCACTGTTTGAATTATTGAAACATTCACTTGGATGTGCACACATTTCTGGCTGGTTGCTTTCACAGGTATCTGAATGGAACTGGTGTGTGTGTGTGTGTGTGTGTGTGTGTGTGTGTGTGTGTGTGTGTGTGTGTGTGTGTGTGTGTGTGTGAGAGTGTGTGAGTGTGAAAATGCCCCAGGTGAATACACCTGGTGGCTACAGGTACTCAGTCTCAAACCCAGAACCTCGGGTACAGGTAAAAAGAGCTTAAAGTCCCTAGTCACCACCACTTTTGAATTTATGCCTCATAGTTTTGTTCTGTTCCTCATAAAATCCTCATAGAATCTGTGGTTTTCAGGATTTTTGTGGCAAATAACTGAAGGATTGAATTCACTAAATAATGACAGGCATTTGAATTTCAGACTTCATATTCTTCATAAAATAAATGGTAACACAAAACCTTTTATTATAGCAATTATCTAAGTTTATAAGATCAGTATTTGAAATTCGTCCCTATTTTGGGGCTGTATTCCCCATTATTGGCTTTATCCAGCTATGGTGGAGTGAGAACTGAATTCTGTATTCCCCCATTATTGGCTTTGTCCAGGTTTTTTGTGCTAAGAGGTTGAGAGCTATGGTGAGAAGTGAGAACTGAATTCACTAAATGATATCCATTTAGGTTTCAGTCTTACTGTCTTTCAGGAAACTGCTGATTTTGCATAGTGGTATATTGCTCTGACTATAGTGCACAGATTCCTGGGTTCAAGACTTGGCAGTGCAATGCATGGTGGTAACACAGCATTTTATTCTAGCAACTTTCCAAAATTATACAAACAATGTTTAAAATGTGCCCCTGGTTTTTGGTCATTTGCCCCCCCCAAAAAAACTGAAATTGAAAATAAGTGCAAGAAGCTGTGCAAGATGCCTAGGGCTTACACTGCTGTCATTCTATTTTTATGCACACACTCACACACACACACACACACACACACACACACACACACACACACACACACACACACACACACATATCCACCACTGGCCAGATTAATCTTCTTTGGATGTGGTGTGGGTTTCAATGCTGTTTCAATGTGAATTTCAAGGGCAAAGAAGTTTTCATGCCAAGTCTATTTTCATTGTGAGACAGTATTGCTTTGTTTAGTAAATGTCTATTTGTGTTTGTGTATTGTGCTATAAAATGTAAAAATAAAATCCATATAATCATTGTAGAAGTAAAGCAGTATGCACACATTAGCTTTTATGGTAAATGGGGCAAAATAGCCAGGTAATGGGACATTGGAATGGCTGCAGAGGGACTCTGGTACCATATTTTGGTTGTCTGTTCTTCAGTTTGCGTTTGAAAGTTGGTATCCCACAATTCCATTGGAGTGGTTGGGGTTACGTAACTATGTATGCAAATTTTATGTTAATCAGTATACAGATTTGTTTTTTCATGGGCCTTGTCCTGATTTTTGATGTTTCTAGGTTGAGAGGTAGCCCCTGTCTTTTTTGACACTTAAATTAATCTTAAATAAGTCCTGGACTCTCTCTGGTCTGGGGGGACATCTTGGATGACTCTTTTTTCTAGCACCTTGTGTATTTCTAAAACTGCTGCTTTTCTCTGACTGGATGGAACATCAGGGATTTTCTTTGAAATTAACAGGGGTGGATGGGAAAATGGTATGATACAACCTCTGGATATTATCCTCTACACGCATGAATCTTTTGTAATTTCTAGTCAGGATCTCTAGTGTAGGGGATAGATGACCACTGACTGCCTCTAGAGATGGACAGTCAGACTTCCTTTCAAGAGCATTGATAGGATCTGTCAGAGAAGGCATCCCTAGATCCTTGATTATGCAGACCACCTCTTCTGCAGGGGCTGTATCTTCCATTTGAATTCCCCCCTCTGCACCTGGGCATCTGTCTCCACATGGATCTTGAAAGGGGCCTTGGGATTTCTTGAACCACATTTTTCTTCTGCCTCATTGGTTCCCAGAAAAGGTCCATTGAGGAGTCAAAAAATGTATGCCCGCAGCAGAGAGGGTTTTCCTTCCTGCTCACACCTAGAGATTGTGTCTTTCATTTTGGGTCTGAACAATGAAAATCCATTAAAAGGACCATTGACAAAATTAAGTTTGAAGGATTCCACAAAATTACACAAGTGCATCCAGGCATGTCTCCTAATGGAAATAAACCACAAACCAACAATAAAATAAAGAACAAATAAAATGCCAAACGAGGTCCTTGCCAGCACAGTGAAACTCCACAAAACAGTCCTTAACGCACTTTTATTCTCGTAAAAAACAAGCGTTTTCGCTACAGGAAACTGTAGCTTCTTCAGAGGAAGTATAAACAACAGTAAAACGCACTCCGTATTTAACATAAAGAATACAGGAAGTGACATACTACAACCTTCTCAACTTGAAACAAAAGTTTCAACTTTAAACATATACAAATTATTTTCTAATGTATGTGTTTTATACAACATAAATAGATAAATCAAGACAGGAATATAGTCCACATATTTAAAAAAACGTTTGTACCTTTAGTACATAAAAAATCGCATCTGATAAGATGCCATATAAAAGTAAGAGATTCATTTAAAAACATGACATATTAATGAACATGACATTTTAATGAAAGCAGGACCAGCTAAAAGGTTGGATGTCTATAATGTGATATACTGGTTACTAGTTATTTAATATTTATTATTTGAAACAACAAAGTATATAAGATATAAATTTTTGTCAGCCCTCCACTGACACATGTTTAATTGTTAAAGACACGAAATTAATCCCCATTTGTCAACAAATACTAAAGGAAAGAGGAATATTTCCATATAAAGTACAGTACCCCGGAGGATAAATTTCACCCAAAAGGTATAATTATCATCTCCGTTAGTGCTGTAACCTTTTTATACCATACTTTGATTGACTCACTAAGGAAAAAATTATAAGAAAAAACATAATCATTCATTATAAAGATTATCTAAGATAACTTCTAAGTTTTAATACTGGGGCTATATTACAGTTGCTATTAAGGCCAGGGTATCTAAACGCATCCAGGCGCAACTGCCATTCCAGTTCTCTATTCTCGAGTATTAATGAAAAAGGGCCACCTCTCGTCTTCAAAGGAACTTGATCGATGGCCATGAACTGGAAGCTGTGGCCTGGATTTAAACCTATATGTTTTGCTAGTGCATTGTCGTTTTTATCATTCTTAATTGCGTACATGTGTTCATACATATGGTCCCGGACCCTACGGTCCGTTTTTCCGATGTAGAACGCTTGACAACACACACACGTAGCTATGTAAATAATAGATTTACTTTCACAATTTAATCTAAACCTAATATCATATTTTTTGTCCCTGACCTTAAATGTCTCACCTGTTCTGACCTTATTACACAATTTGCAAAAACCACACTTAAACATCCCTCTCCTTTTCTGATGTATATTTTGCAGTCCATCTCTCTGAACTAATTCTTTCAAATTGTGTGATCTCTTGAAAATAAACCTTGGTTTATTTCCCAATTTTGCAACTAGTAATGGGTTTGAGGAAATAAAGTGCCAGTTTTTGCGTATTATGGCCAGAACGCCCCTAGAGTTACTACTAAACATGGTAATGAAACTCAGTGAATAGTCACATTCTTCACTTGAAATTGTATTTGATTCCATCCCCTCATTGTCCAAGTTGGTCTCACTTAATACCACATTAATGGTAGGGTGCACATCACTGAAGTCATGTGCAAACAACAAAGGTTTCTAAAAACCATTTACTCCCTTAATGGTCACTTCTTCAACTAGGTCTTCCAACATTTGGTCAGGGTATCCACGGTTCCTGAACATTTCTCTCAACAACTCACATTCTTTTTTGAAATCAGTCAACGTACTGCACATTCTTCCGCCCTCACCAGCTGTCCTTTAACAATAGACCGTTTCTGTTGGAGCGGATGGAAGCTGGTGAAGTGCAGGAAAGAGTTGCAGTATGTCGACTTTCTAAAGACTGTTGAAGTCAAACCTCCACTTACTAAATCCTTTACAAGTCTAACATCGAGGTAATCAGTTTCACATGTTGAAAATTTAGATGTAAATTTTAGAAATTCTGTTGTTGAGTTCATAATTTCAACTAGGCCTCGGCTTCCAGTTCGAACCCTGAACAATATAAAAATATCGTCCAGGAATCTGGTATAGAACACCGCATGTTCCATTATTCCAGGAATCTTCCTTAACATGTTGGCTTCCCAATATCCCATAACGTAGTTGGCTACTCCAGCCCCACAAGGGGAACCCATCGCCACACCACGTTTTTGGAGGAAGAAGTCACCATTAAAAATTAAGTAGTTAGAAGTTAAAACAATATCGAGCAATTCTGTTACCAAGTCCACTTCTAATTTCGAAGCCCCCAAATTCTGAAGCATGGAACCAGTCCATTCTACCGCTTCTTGGTGGGGTATACTGGTGTATAAATCCACCACGTCAATGGTTAAAAAGTTATTTTCACCATTGTGTGGGACATCATTGATGATACGTAGAAAGGACCAAGAGTCTTTACATATGCTAGGGATGGCCTTGATATATTTATCCAAGATATTAGTGATAAGTTTTGAACAAGGGTATGTGATAGGCGACCTCCGTCTATCAAAGCTCTCATAGGGGGTCATTGATGCTCTTATGGATTTTAGGGATTCCAAACATGACAGGTGTTTTGGGCAATTTATATCAATATAGTTGTATAAATCTATATCTATTTTCTCAGTCAAAAATAAATCCCTAAAATAACCTCTAATCCTTTGGGTTTGTCCATTAACCTCATTAATGGAAGCCTTAATATAAGCATCAGTGTTTAACACCTTAGACATTTTCTCATTGTAAGTGAGATTGTCTAATACAACTAGACCCCCCCCCTTGTCAGGTTTTATTAAACGTACTGGTAACCTACAAAGCTCATCCAATAACATAAGTTGTTCCTTACAGATGTTCGAATTGCCTTGATTTACACCGACAACTTTAGTACCAGCAAGATGTCTGAAATCCACTTCACAGATGTTCTCAAAAAGCTGTAAGTCTGCATGCAATGGTGGATTGAAGACACTAGCTAGTTTTAAATTTGACAGACCATTGCCATACCTTTCAATATTCTGGTTAACCACTTCATTTCGTTGTCCGAATAGTAACTTTAAATTCATTTTTCTTACAAAAGACTTTAATTCAATGATCTCCCTAGATATACTCCCAGTGCTTCTTGGAACAAATGAGTTACCATAAGCTAGTAGTTCTATTAGTTGCTCATCCAGTGTTACATCAGAGAAATTGTATATTTTAAAATCTCTATTCCTATTAGTCAGTATGACTGGGGAGTCCTGTGTCAAATGTGTAAGTGGTGTATTAGAATCTGTTAGTCTGTCCACATCAAACATATTTTTTAGTTCTTTCTTCTGTTCGTTGAAGGCTTGTTTTTGCGTTTGCCTAAAAAATTACTATTACCATGATTCACTGCATTATTATTGCCACCTATATTATTCTGGTTGTTGCCTGACCCACTTACTGTCGGAGCCTTTAATTCTATTGCTCCGTCTTAGACCTGTACTACTATGGGCCTCATTGTTCTCCTCTGTTATATCATCAAAGCTTCCCTATCGTCCACTGTTTCTGTTACCTGACTGTCATTTACAGGGTTTGGTCGGGTGGCCTTGAATCCCTTAAGTTTGGGATAAGCAAAATTGTTAGAGTAAGCTTCTCTATCTCTAACAATTTTTACTTTATTAGACTTTAACTTGAGTAATAAAGTGTCAATACTAGATAAAATCCTTCCATAGTCAAATTTATATCTAGTGAAATCTAAATCTGTTTTAATATCATTATCAAGTACATTAATTTCCTCCATTAACAGGTCTATATGTTTTACATAGTATTTAATAATAAGTTCCAGCAGTTGGATTCCCTGCTGTTGGAAAAGAACTTCTAAATCAGTAGAGAAGGCCTGGTCAATTATTAAGCCTGATGGCACAAAACTATTGTGCAATCCTTTAGGGATTATATTCTCACTGACACATTGCTTAAAATAGGCAGATTCTAATTGTAATTTTTTCAACTTAAGCAGTTTTGCATCAAAAGTTTTCAGTTTATCTGCTAAACATACATTTCTGTTGTTTGAAACACCATTATTAGCTGACATACTTTGCTGTCCAAAAGTCAAAATAGCAGTGTCCAATAACCAGTCACCTAAATCTGGCAAGCCAAAGTTTGTAGCATCAAGTCTATTAGTTGCACTCACTGTTTCCCTTCTCTCAGTCCGTGGAATGGGGCGTTCGTTAGTGACCGCAACAGCATAACTAGCTGGCCGTCCTGTCGGTTCATTAACATGAAGTCCGTTACTAAGTTGTGAAGCAGTACTGTCCATGATACTGTTTAGCCCCAAATTAGTACTACTTGAAGATTGATGATGTTCGGTTGTCCTGCGGTATCCAGTCATCAAGACTGGCTTGACTCAGAGAGGTTGTGTTCCCAGCATTAGATGTTGCCGCCCTCGACGTCCGTATAGCGGCTTGCATATCATCCATCCTGGTGTTGAGCTGGTCGAGTCTTTCAGTTAGTCCGGCTAATAAGCTGGCAAAGTCAGTGTTAGCGTTTTCATTGACACCTGCCATGATGTAGTATTACAATGGAGCCAACAGTGCCGGCTAACAGGACGCCCCGTAAACGAAAAAAAACACAAACCAACAATAAAATAAAGAACAAATAAAATACCAAACGAGGTCCTTGCCAGCACAGTGAAACTCCACAAAACAGTCCTTAACGCACTTTTATTCTCGTAAAAAACAAGCGTTTTCGCTACAGGAAACTGTAGCTTCTTCAGAGGAAGTATAAACAACAGTAAAACGCACTCCGTATTTAACATAAAGAATACAGGAAGTGACATACTACAACCTTCTCAACTAGAAACAAAAGTTTCAACTTTAAACATATACAAATTATTTTCTAATGTATGTGTTTTATACAACATAAATAGATAAATCAAGACAGGAATATAGTCCACATATTTAAAAACCTTTTGTACCTTTAGTACATAAAAAATCGCATCTGATAAGATGCCATATAAAAGTAAGAGATTCATTTAAAAACATGACATATTAATGAACATGCCAAGATTCCCGAGTGGCACCCCTCCCTTCATTTCCAAATTTTTCCCAGCTTTTGTTTTTGCTGATGGAGCTGACAGCATCACATGCATGATGACGTCAGCTCCATCAGCCTGTCGGAATTGAGCTCAAGTGCATGCATTTCCGGATGGCGACTTTCACTGTTTGAATTATTGAAACATTCACTTGGATGTGCACACATTTCTGGCTGGTTGCTTTCACAGGTATCTGAATGGAACTGGTGTGTGTGTGTGTGTGTGTGTGTGTGTGTGTGTGTGTGTGTGTGTGTGTGTGTGTGTGTGTGTGTGTGTGTGTGTGTGTGTGTGAGAGTGTGTGGGTATGAAAATGCCCCAGGTGAATACACCTGGTGGCTACAGGTACTCAGTCTCAAACCCAGTACCGCGGGTACAGGTAAAAAGAGCTTAAAGTCCCTAGTCACCACCACTTTTGAATTTATGCCTCATAGTTTTGTTCTGTTCCTCATAAAATCCTCATAGAATCTGTGGTTTTCAGGATTTCTGTGGCAAATAACTGAAGGATTGAATTCACTAAATAATGACAGGCATTTGAATTTCAGACTTCATATTCTTCATAAAATAAATGGTAACACAAAACCTTTTATTATAACAATTATCTAAGTTTATAAGATCAGTATTTGAAATTCGTCCCTATTTTGGGGCTGTATTCCCCCATTATTGGCTTTATCCAGCTATGGTGAAGTGAGAACTGAATTCTGTATTCCCCCATTATTGGCTTTGTCCAGGTTTTTTGTGCTAAGAGGTTGAGAGCTATGGTGAGAAGTGAGTACTGAATTCACTAAATGATATCCATTTAAGTTTCAGTCTTACTGTCTTTCAGGAAACTGCTGATTTTGCATAGTGGTATATTGCTCTGACTATAGTGCACAGATTCCTGGGTTCAAGACTTGGCAGTGCAATGCATGGTGGTAACACAGCATTTTATTCTAGCAACTTTCCAAAATTATACAAACAATGTTTAAAATGTGCCCCTGGTTTTTGGTCATTTGCCCCCCCAAAAAAACTGAAATTGAAAATAAGTGCAAGAAGCTGTGCAAGATGCCTAGGGCTTACACTACTGTCATTCTATTTTTATGCACACACTCACACACACACACACACACACACACACACACACACACACACACACACACGCACACACACACACATATCCACCACTGGCCAGATTAATCTTCTTTGGATGTGGTGTGGGTTTCAATGCTGTTTCAATGTGAATTTCAAGGGGAAAGACGTTTTCATGCCAAGTCTATTTTCATTGTGAGACAGTATTGCTTTGTTTAGTAAATGTCTATTTGTGTTTGTGTATTGTGCTATAAAATGTAAAAATAAAATCCATATAATCATTGTAGAAGTAAAGCAGTATGCACACATTAGCTTTTATGGTAAATGGGGCAAAATAGCCAGGTAATGGGACATTGGAATGGCTGCAGAGGGACTCTGGTACCATATTTTGGTTGTCTGTTCTTCAGTTTGCGTTTGAAAGTTGGTATCCCACAATTCCATTGGAGTGGTTGGGGTTACGTAACTATGTATGCAAATTTTATGTTAATCAGTATACAGATTTGTTTTTTCATGGGCCTTGTCCTGATTTTTGATGTTTCTAGGTTGAGAGGTAGCCCCTGTCTTTTTTGACACTTAAATTAATCTTAAATAAGTCCTGGACTCTCTCTGGTCTGGGGGGACATCTTGGATGACTCTTTTTTCTAGCACCTTGTGTATTTCTAAAACTGCTGCTTTTCTCTGACTGGATGGAACATCAGGGATTTTCTTTGAAATTAACAGGGGTGGATGGGAAAATGGTATGATACAACCTCTGGATATTATCCTCTACACGCATGAATCTTTTGTAATTTCTAGTCAGGATCTCTAGTGTAGGGATAGATGACCACTGACTGCCTCTAGAGATGGACAGTCAGACTTCCTTTCAAGAGCATTGATAGGATCTGTCAGAGAAGGCATCCCTAGATCCTTGATTATGCAGACCACCTCTTCTGCAGGGGCTGTATCTTCCATTTGAATTCCCCCCTCTGCACCTGGGCATCTGTCTCCACATGGATCTTGAAAGGGGCCCTGGGATTTCTTGAACCACATTTTCTTCTGCCTCATTGGTTCCCAGAAAAGGTCCATTGAGGAGTCAAAAAATGTATGCCCGCAGCAGAGAGGGTTTTCCCTTCCTGCTCACACCTAGAGATTGTGTCTTTCATTTTGGGTCTGAACAATGAAAATCCATTAAAAGGACCATTGACAAAATTAAGTTTGAAGGATTCCACAAAATTACACAAGTGCATCCAGGCATGTCTCCTAATGGAAATAAACCACAAACCAACAATAAAATAAAGAACAAATAAAATGCCAAACGAGGTCCTTGCCAGCACAGTGAAACTCCACAAAACAGTCCTTAACGCACTTTTATTCTCGTAAAAAACAAGCGTTTTCGCTACAGGAAACTGTAGCTTCTTCAGAGGAAGTATAAACAACAGTAAAACGCACTCCGTATTTAACATAAAGAATACAGGAAGTGACATACTACAACCTTCTCAACTTGAAACAAAAGTTTCAACTTTAAACATATACAAATTATTTTCTAATGTATGTGTTTTATACAACATAAATAGATAAATCAAGACAGGAATATAGTCCACATATTTAAAAAAACTTTTGTACCTTTAGTACATAAAAAATCGCATCTGATAAGATGCCATATAAAAGTAAGAGATTCATTTAAAAACATGACATATTAATGAACATGACATTTTAATGAAAGCAGGACCAGCTAAAAGGTTGGATGTCTATAATGTGATATACTGGTTACTAGTTATTTAATATTTATTATTTGAAACAACAAAGTATATAAGATATAAATTTTTGTCAGCCCTCCACTGACACATGTTTAATTGTTAAAGACACGAAATTAATCCCCATTTGTCAACAAATACTAAAGGAAAGAGGAATATTTCCATATAAAGTACAGTACCCCGGAGGATAAATTTCACCCAAAAGGTATAATTATCATCTCCGTTAGTGCTGTAACCTTTTTATACCATACTTTGATTGACTCACTAAGGAAAAAATTATAAGAAAAAACATAATCATTCATTATAAAGATTATCTAAGATAACTTCTAAGTTTTAATACTGGGGCTATATTACAGTTGCTATTAAGGCCAGGGTATCTAACGCATCCAGGCGCAACTGCCATTCCAGTTCTCTATTCTCGGTATTAATGAAAAAGGGCCACCTCTCGTCTTCAAAGGAACTTGATCGATGGCCATGAACTGGAAGCTGTGGCCTGGATTTAAACCTATATGTTTTGCTAGTGCATTGTCGTTTTTATCATTCTTAATTGCGTACATGTGTTCATACATACGGTCCCGGACCCTACGGTCCGTTTTTCCGATGTAGAACGCTTGACAACACACACACATAGCTATGTAAATAATAGATTTACTTTCACAATTTAATCTAAACCTAATATCATATTTTTTGTCCCTGACCTTAAATGTCTCACCTGTTCTGACCTTATTACACAATTTGCAAAAACCACACTTAAACATCCCTCTCCTTTTCTGATGTATATTTTGCAGTCCATCTCTCTGAACTAATTCTTTCAAATTGTGTGATCTCTTGAAAATAAACCTTGGTTTATTTCCCAATTTTGCAACTAGTAATGGGTTTGAGGAAATAAAGTGCCAGTTTTTGCGTATTATGGCCAGAACGCCCCTAGAGTTACTACTAAACATGGTAATGAAACTCAGTGAATAGTCACATTCTTCACCTGAAATTGTATTTGATTCCATCCCCTCATTGTCCAAGTTGGTCTCACTTAATACCACATTAATGGTAGGGTGCACATCACTGAAGTCATGTGCAAACAACAAAGGTTTATAAAAACCATTTACTCTCTTAATGGTCACTTCTTCAACTAGGTCTTCCAACATTTGGTCAGGGTATCCACGGTTCCTGAACATTTCTCTCAACAACTCACATTCTTTTTTGAAATCAGTCAACGTACTGCACATTCTTCCCGCCCTCACCAGCTGTCCTTTAACAATAGACCGTTTCTGTTGGAGCGGATGGAAGCTGGTGAAGTGCAGGAAAGAGTTGCAGTATGTCGGCTTTCTAAAGACTGTTGAAGTCAAACCTCCATTTACTAAATCCTTTACAAGTCTAACATCGAGGTAATCAGTTTCACATGTTGAAAATTTAGATGTAAATTTTAGAAATTCTGTTGTTGAGTTCATAATTTCAACTAGGCCTGCGGCTTCCAGTTCGAACCCTGAACAATATAAAAATATCGTCCAGGAATCTGGTATAGAACACCGCATGTTCCATTATTCCAGGAATCTTCCTTAACATGTTGGCTTCCCAATATCCCATAACGTAGTTGGCTACTCCAGCCCCACAAGGGGAACCCATCGCCACACCACGTTTTTGGAGGAAGAAGTCACCATTAAAAATGAAGTAGTTAGAAGTTAAAACAATATCGAGCAATTCTGTTACCAAGTCCACTTCTAATTTCGAAGCCCCCAAATTCTGAAGCATGGAACCAGTCCATTCTACCGCTTCTTGGTGGGGTATACTGGTGTATAAATCCACCACGTCAATGGTTAAAAAGTTATTTTCACCATTGTGTGGGACATCATTGATGATACGTAGAAAGGACCAAGAGTCTTTACATATGCTAGGGATGGCCTTGATATATTTATCCAAGATATTAGTGATAAGTTTTGAACAAGGGTATGTGATAGACGACCTCCCGTCTATCAAAGCTCTCATAGGGGGGTCATTGATGCTCTTATGGATTTTAGGGATTCCAAACATGACAGGTGTTTTTGGGCAATTTATATCAATATAGTTGTATAAATCTATATCTATTTTCTCAGTCAAAAATAAATCCCTAAAATAACCTCTAATCCTTTGGGTTTGTCCATTAACCTCATTAATGGAAGCCTTAATATAAGCATCAGTGTTTAACACCTTAGACATTTTCTCATTGTAAGTGAGATTGTCTAATACAACTAGACCCCCCCCCTTGTCAGGTTTTATTAAACGTACTGGTAACCTACAAAGCTCATCCAATAACATAAGTTGTTCCTTACAGATGTTCGAATTGCCTTGATTTACACCGACAACTTTAGTACCAGCAAGATGTCTGAAATCCACTTCACAGATGTTCTCAAAAAGCTGTAAGTCTGCATGCAATGGTGGATTGAAGACACTAGCTAGTTTTAAATTTGACAGACCATTGCCATACCTTTCAATATTCTGGTTAACCACTTCATTTCGTTGTCCGAATAGTAACTTTAAATTCATTTTTCTTACAAAAGACTTTAATTCAATGATCTCCCTAGATATACTCCCAGTGCTTCTTGGAACAAATGAGTTACCATAAGCTAGTAGTTCTATTAGTTGCTCATCCAGTGTTACATCAGAGAAATTGTATATTTTAAAATCTCTATTCCTATTAGTCAGTATGACTGGGGAGTCCTGTGTCAAATGTGTAAGTGGTGTATTAGAATCTGTTAGTCTGTCCACATCAAACATATTTTTTAGTTCTTTCTTCTGTTCGTGTAAGGCTTGTTTTTGCGTTTGCCTAAAAAATTACTATTACCATGATTCACTGCATTATTATTGCCACCTATATTATTCTGGTTGTTGCCTGACCCACTTACTGTCGGAGCCTTTAATTCTATTGCTCCGTCTTAGACCTGTACTACTATGGGCCTCATTGTTCTCCTCTATTATATCATCAAAGCTTCCCCTATCGTCCACTGTTTCTGTTACCTGACTGTCATTTACAGGGTTTGGTCGGGTGGCCTTGAATCCCTTAAGTTTGGGATAAGCAAAATTGTTAGAGTAAGCTTCTCTATCTCTAACAATTTTTTTACTTTTATTAGACTTTAACTTGAGTAATAAAGTGTCAATACTAGATAAAATCCTTCCATAGTCAAATTTATATCTAGTGAAATCTAAATCTGTTTTAATATCATTATCAAGTACATTAATTTCCTCCATTAACAGGTCTATATGTTTTACATAGTATTTAATAATAAGTTCCAGCAGTTGGATTCCCTGCTGTTGGAAAAGAACTTCTAAATCAGTAGAGAAGGCCTGGTCAATTATTAAGCCTGATGGCACAAAACTATTGTGCAATCCTTTAGGGATTATATTCTCACTGACACATTGCTTAAAATAGGCAGATTCTAATTGTAATTTTTTCAACTTAAGCAGTTTTGCATCAAAAGTTTTCAGTTTATCTGCTAAACATACATTTCTGTTGTTTGAAACACCATTATTAGCTGACATACTTTGCTGTCCAAAAGTCAAAATAGCAGTGTCCAATAACCAGTCACCTAAATCTGGCAAGCCAAAGTTTGTAGCATCAAGTCTATTAGTTGCACTCACTGTTTCCCTTCTCTCAGTCCGTGGAATGGGGCGTTCGTTAGTGACCGCAACAGCATAACTAGCTGGCCGTCCTGTCGGTTCATTAACATGAAGTCCGTTACTAAGTTGTGAAGCAGTACTGTCCATGATACTGTTTAGCCCCAAATTAGTACTACTTGAAGATTGATGATGTTCCGGTTGTCCTGCCGGTATCCAGTCATCAAGACTGGCTTGACTCAGAGAGGTTGTGTTCCCAGCATTAGATGTTGCCGCCCTCGACGTCCGTATAGCGGCTTGCATATCATCCATCCTGGTGTTGAGCTGGTCGAGTCTTTCAGTTAGTCCGGCTAATAAGCTGGCAAAGTCAGTGTTAGCGTTTTCATTGACACCTGCCATGATGTAGTATTACAATGGAGCCAACAGTGCCGGCTAACAGGACGCCCCGTAAACGAAAAAAACCACAAACCAACAATAAAATAAAGAACAAATAAAATACCAAACGAGGTCCTTGCCAGCACAGTGAAACTCCACAAAACAGTCCTTAACGCACTTTTATTCTCGTAAAAAACAAGCGTTTTCGCTACAGGAAACTGTAGCTTCTTCAGAGGAAGTATAAACAACAGTAAAACGCACTCCGTATTTAACATAAAGAATACAGGAAGTGACATACTACAACCTTCTCAACTAGAAACAAAAGTTTCAACTTTAAACATATACAAATTATTTTCTAATGTATGTGTTTTATACAACATAAATAGATAAATCAAGACAGGAATATAGTCCACATATTTAAAAAACCTTTTGTACCTTTAGTACATAAAAAATCGCATCTGATAAGATGCCATATAAAAGTAAGAGATTCATTTAAAAACATGACATATTAATGAACATGCCAAGATTCCCGAGTGGCACCCCTCCCTTCATTTCCAAATTTTTCCCAGCTTTTGTTTTTGCTGATGGAGCTGACAGCATCACATGCATGATGACGTCAGCTCCATCAGCCTGTTGGAATTGAGCTCAAGTGCATGCATTTCGGATGGCGACTTTCACTGTTTGAATTATTGAAACATTCACTTGGATGTGCACACATTTCTGGCTGGTTGCTTTCACAGGTATCTGAATGGAACTGGTGTGTGTGTGTGTGTGTGTGTGTGTGTGTGTGTGTGTGTGTGTGTGTGTGTGTGTGTGTGTGTGTGTGTGTGTGTGTGTGTGTGAGAGTGTGTGGGTATGAAAATGCCCCAGGTGAATACACCTGGTGGCTACAGGTACTCAGTCTCAAACCCAGTACCGTCGGTACAGGTAAAAAGAGCTTAAAGTCCCTAGTCACCACCACTTTTGAATTTATGCCTCATAGTTTTGTTCTGTTCCTCATAAAATCCTCATAGAATCTGTGGTTTTCAGGATTTCTGTGGCAAATAACTGAAGGATTGAATTCACTAAATAATGACAGGCATTTGAATTTCAGACTTCATATTCTTCATAAAATAAATGGTAACACAAAACCTTTTATTATAACAATTATCTAAGTTTATAAGATCAGTATTTGAAATTCGTCCCTATTTTGGGGCTGTATTCCCCCATTATTGGCTTTATCCAGCTATGGTGAAGTGAGAACTGAATTCTGTATTCCCCCATTATTGGCTTTGTCCAGGTTTTTTGTGCTAAGAGGTTGAGAGCTATGGTGAGAACTGAGTACTGAATTCACTAAATGATATCCATTTAAGTTTCAGTCTTACTGTCTTTCAGGAAACTGCTGATTTTGCATAGTGGTATATTGCTCTGACTATAGTGCACAGATTCCTGGGTTCAAGACTTGGCAGTGCAATGCATGGTGGTAACACAGCATTTTATTCTAGCAACTTTCCAAAATTATACAAACAATGTTTAAAATGTGCCCCTGGTTTTTGGTCATTTGCCCCCCCAAAAAAACTGAAATTGAAAATAAGTGCAAGAAGCTGTGCAAGATGCCTAGGGCTTACACTACTGTCATTCTATTTTTATGCACACACTCACACACACACACACACACACACACACACACACACACACACACACACACACGCACACACACACACATATCCACCACTGGCCAGATTAATCTTCTTTGGATGTGGTGTGGGTTTCAATGCTGTTTCAATGTGAATTTCAAGGGAAAGACGTTTTCATGCCAAGTCTATTTTCATTGTGAGACAGTATTGCTTTGTTTAGTAAATGTCTATTTGTGTTTGTGTATTGTGCTATAAAATGTAAAAATGAAATCCATATAATCATTGTAGAAGTAAAGCAGTATGCACACATTAGCTTTTATGGTAAATGGGGCAAAATAGCCAGGTAATGGGACATTGGAATGGCTGCAGAGGGACTCTGGTACCATATTTTGGTTGTCTGTTCTTCAGTTTGCGTTTGAAAGTTGGTATCCCACAATTCCATTGGAGTGGTTGGGGTTACGTAACTATGTATGCAAATTTTATGTTAATCAGTATACAGATTTGTTTTTTCATGGGCCTTGTCCTGATTTTTGATGTTTCTAGGTTGAGAGGTAGCCCCTGTCTTTTTTGACACTTAAATTAATCTTAAATAAGTCCTGGACTCTCTCTGGTCTGGGGACATCTTGGATGACTCTTTTTTCTAGCACCTTGTGTATTTCTAAAACTGCTGCTTTTCTCTGACTGGATGGAACATCAGGGATTTTCTTTGAAATTAACAGGGGTGGATGGGAAAATGGTATGATACAACCTCTGGATATTATCCTCTACACGCATGAATCTTTTGTAATTTCTAGTCAGGATCTCTAGTGTAGGGGATAGATGACCACTGACTGCCTCTAGAGATGGACAGTCAGACTTCCTTTCAAGAGCATTGATAGGATCTGTCAGAGAAGGCATCCCTAGATCCTTGATTATGCAGACCACCTCTTCTGCAGGGGCTGTATCTTCCATTTGAATTCCCCCCTCTGCACCTGGGCATCTGTCTCCACATGGATCTTGAAAGGGGCCCTGGGATTTCTTGAACCACATTTTTCTTCTGCCTCATTGGTTCCCAGAAAAGGTCCATTGAGGAGTCAAAAAATGTATGCCCGCAGCAGAGAGGGTTTTCCTTCCTGCTCACACCTAGAGATTGTGTCTTTCATTTTGGGTCTGAACAATGAAAATCCATTAAAAGGACCATTGACAAAATTAAGTTTGAAGGATTCCACAAAATTACACAAGTGCATCCAGGCATGTCTCCTAATGGAAATAAACCACAAACCAACAATAAAATAAAGAACAAATAAAATGCCAAACGAGGTCCTTGCCAGCACAGTGAAACTCCACAAAACAGTCCTTAACGCACTTTTATTCTCGTAAAAAACAAGCGTTTTCGCTACAGGAAACTGTAGCTTCTTCAGAGGAAGTATAAACAACAGTAAAACGCACTCCGTATTTAACATAAAGAATACAGGAAGTGACATACTACAACCTTCTCAACTTGAAACAAAAGTTTCAACTTTAAACATATACAAATTATTTTCTAATGTATGTGTTTTATACAACATAAATAGATAAATCAAGACAGGAATATAGTCCACATATTTAAAAAAACTTTTGTACCTTTAGTACATAAAAAATCGCATCTGATAAGATGCCATATAAAAGTAAGAGATTCATTTAAAAACATGACATATTAATGAACATGACATTTTAATGAAAGCAGGACCAGCTAAAAGGTTGGATGTCTATAATGTGATATACTGGTTACTAGTTATTTAATATTTATTATTTGAAACAACAAAGTATATAAGATATAAATTTTTGTCAGCCCTCCACTGACACATGTTTAATTGTTAAAGACACGAAATTAATCCCCATTTGTCAACAAATACTAAAGGAAAGAGGAATATTTCCATATAAAGTACAGTACCCCGGAGGATAAATTTCACCCAAAAGGTATAATTATCATCTCCGTTAGTGCTGTAACCTTTTTTATACCATACTTTGATTGACTCACTAAGGAAAAAAATTATAAGAAAAAACATAATCATTCATTATAAAGATTATCTAAGATAACTTCTAAGTTTTAATACTGGGGCTATATTACAGTTGCTATTAAGGCCAGGGTATCTAAACGCATCCAGGCGCAACTGCCATTCCAGTTCTCTATTCTCGAGTATTAATGAAAAAGGGCCACCTCTCGTCTTCAAAGGAACTTGATCGATGGCCATGAACTGGAAGCTGTGGCCTGGATTTAAACCTATATGTTTTGCTAGTGCATTGTCGTTTTTATCATTCTTAATTGCGTACATGTGTTCATACATACGGTCCCGGACCCTACGGTCCGTTTTTCCGATGTAGAACGCTTGACAACACACACACGTAGCTATGTAAATAATAGATTTACTTTCACAATTTAATCTAAACCTAATATCATATTTTTTGTCCCTGACCTTAAATGTCTCACCTGTTCTGACCTTATTACACAATTTGCAAAAACCACACTTAAACATCCCTCTCCTTTTCTGATGTATATTTTGCAGTCCATCTCTCTGAACTAATTCTTTCAAATTGTGTGATCTCTTGAAAATAAACCTTGGTTTATTTCCCAATTTTGCAACTAGTAATGGGTTTGAGGAAATAAAGTGCCAGTTTTTGCGTATTATGGCCAGAACGCCCCTAGAGTTACTACTAAACATGGTAATGAAACTCAGTGAATAGTCACATTCTTCACTTGAAATTGTATTTGATTCCATCCCCTCATTGTCCAAGTTGGTCTCACTTAATACCACATTAATGGTAGGGTGCACATCACTGAAGTCATGTGCAAACAACAAAGGTTTATAAAAACCATTTACTCTCTTAATGGTCACTTCTTCAACTAGGTCTTCCAACATTTGGTCAGGGTATCCACGGTTCCTGAACATTTCTCTCAACAACTCACATTCTTTTTTGAAATCAGTCAACGTACTGCACATTCTTCCCGCCCTCACCAGCTGTCCTTTAACAATAGACCGTTTCTGTTGGAACGGATGGAAGCTGGTGAAGTGCAGGAAAGAGTTGCAGTATGTCGGCTTTCTAAAGACTGTTGAAGTCAAACCTCCACTTACTAAATCCTTTACAAGTCTAACATCGAGGTAATCAGTTTCACATGTTGAAAATTTAGATGTAAATTTTAGAAATTCTGTTGTTGAGTTCATAATTTCAACTAGGCCTGCGGCTTCCAGTTCCGAACCCCTGAACAATATAAAAATATCGTCCAGGAATCTGGTATAGAACACCGCATGTTCCATTATTCCAGGAATCTTCCTTAACATGTTGGCTTCCCAATATCCCATAACGTAGTTGGCTACTCCAGCCCCACAAGGGGAACCCATCGCCACACCACGTTTTTGGAGGAAGAAGTCACCATTAAAAATGAAGTAGTTAGAAGTTAAAACAATATCGAGCAATTCTGTTACCAAGTCCACTTCTAATTTCGAAGCCCCCAAATTCTGAAGCATGGAACCAGTCCATTCTACCGCTTCTTGGTGGGGTATACTGGTGTATAAATCCACCACGTCAATGGTTAAAAAGTTATTTTCACCATTGTGTGGGACATCATTGATGATACGTAGAAAGGACCAAGAGTCTTTACATATGCTAGGGATGGCCTTGATATATTTATCCAAGATATTAGTGATAAGTTTTGAACAAGGGTATGTGATAGACGCCCTCCGTCTATCAAAGCTCTCATAGGGGGGTCATTGATGCTCTTATGGATTTTAGGGATTCCAAACATGACAGGTGTTTTTGGGCAATTTATATCAATATAGTTGTATAAATCTATATCTATTTTCTCAGTCAAAATAAATCCCTAAAATAACCTCTAATCCTTTGGGTTTGTCCATTAACCTCATTAATGGAAGCCTTAATATAAGCATCAGTGTTTAACACCTTAGACATTTTCTCATTGTAAGTGAGATTGTCTAATACAACTAGACCCCCCCCCTTGTCAGGTTTTATTAAACGTACTGGTAACCTACAAAGCTCATCCAATAACATAAGTTGTTCCTTACAGATGTTCGAATTGCCTTGATTTACACCGACAACTTTAGTACCAGCAAGATGTCTGAAATCCACTTCACAGATGTTCTCAAAAAGCTGTAAGTCTGCATGCAATGGTGGATTGAAGACACTAGCTAGTTTTAAATTTGACAGACCATTGCCATACCTTTCAATATTCTGGTTAACCACTTCATTTCGTTGTCCGAATAGTAACTTTAAATTCATTTTTCTTACAAAAGACTTTAATTCAATGATCTCCTAGATATACTCCCAGTGCTTCTTGGAACAAATGAGTTACCATAAGCTAGTAGTTCTATTAGTTGCTCATCCAGTGTTACATCAGAGAAATTGTATATTTTAAAATCTCTATTCCTATTAGTCAGTATGACTGGGGAGTCCTGTGTCAAATGTGTAAGTGGTGTATTAGAATCTGTTAGTCTGTCCACATCAAACATATTTTTAGTTCTTTCTTCTGTTCGTAAGGCTTGTTTTTGCGTTTGCCTAAAAAATTACTATTACCATGATTCACTGCATTATTATTGCCACCTATATTATTCTGGTTGTTGCCTGACCCACTTACTGTCGGAGCCTTTAATTCTATTGCTCCGTCTTAGACCTGTACTACTATGGGCCTCATTGTTCTCCTCTATTATATCATCAAAGCTTCCCCTATCGTCCACTGTTTCTGTTACCTGACTGTCATTTACAGGGTTTGGTCGGGTGGCCTTGAATCCCTTAAGTTTGGGATAAGCAAAATTGTTAGAGTAAGCTTCTCTATCTCTAACAATTTTTTTACTTTTATTAGACTTTAACTTGAGTAATAAAGTGTCAATACTCGATAAAATCCTTCCATAGTCAAATTTATATCTAGTGAAATCTAAATCTGTTTTAATATCATTATCAAGTACATTAATTTCCTCCATTAACAGGTCTATATGTTTTACATAGTATTTAATAATAAGTTCCAGCAGTTGGATTCCCTGCTGTTGGAAAAGAACTTCTATATCAGTAGAGAAGGCCTGGTCAATTATTAAGCCTGATGGCACAAAACTATTGTGCAATCCTTTAGGGATTATATTCTCACTGACACATTGCTTAAAATAGGCAGATTCTAATTGTAATTTTTTCAACTTAAGCAGTTTTGCATCAAAAGTTTTCAGTTTATCTGCTAAACATACATTTCTGTTGTTTGAAACACCATTATTAGCTGACATACTTTGCTGTCCAAAAGTCAAAATAGCAGTGTCCAATAACCAGTCACCTAAATCTGGCAAGCCAAAGTTTGTAGCATCAAGTCTATTAGTTGCACTCACTGTTTCCCTTCTCTCAGTCCGTGGAATGGGGCGTTCGTTAGTGACCGCAACAGCATAACTAGCTGGCCGTCCTGTCGGTTCATTAACATGAAGTCCGTTACTAAGTTGTGAAGCAGTACTGTCCATGATACTGTTTAGCCCCAAATTAGTACTACTTGAAGATTGATGATGTTCGGTTGTCCTGCCGGTATCAAGTCATCAAGACTGGCTTGACTCAGAGAGGTTGTGTTCCCAGCATTAGATGTTGCCGCCCTCGACGTCCGTATAGCGGCTTGCATATCATCCATCCTGGTGTTGAGCTGGTCGAGTCTTTCAGTTAGTCCGGCTAATAAGCTGGCAAAGTCAGTGTTAGCGTTTTCATTGACACCTGCCATGATGTAGTATTACAATGGAGCCAACAGTGCCGGCTAACAGGACGCCCCGTAAACGAAAAAAACCACAAACCAACAATAAAATAAAGAACAAATAAAATACCAAACGAGGTCCTTGCCAGCACAGTGAAACTCCACAAAACAGTCCTTAACGCACTTTTATTCTCGTAAAAAACAAGCGTTTTCGCTACAGGAAACTGTAGCTTCTTCAGAGGAAGTATAAACAACAGTAAAACGCACTCCGTATTTAACATAAAGAATACAGGAAGTGACATACTACAACCTTCTCAACTAGAAACAAAAGTTTCAACTTTAAACATATACAAATTATTTTCTAATGTATGTGTTTTATACAACATAAATAGATAAATCAAGACAGGAATATAGTCCACATATTTAAAAAACCTTTTGTACCTTTAGTACATAAAAAATCGCATCTGATAAGATGCCATATAAAAGTAAGAGATTCATTTAAAAACATGGCATATTAATGAACATGCCAAGATTCCCGAGTGGCACCCCTCCCTTCATTTCCAAATTTTTCCCAGCTTTTGTTTTTGCTGATGGAGCTGACAGCATCACATGCATGATGACGTCAGCTCCATCAGCCTGTCGGAATTGAGCTCAAGTGCATGCATTTCCGGATGGCGACTTTCACTGTTTGAATTATTGAAACATTCACTTGGATGTGCACACATTTCTGGCTGGTTGCTTTCACAGGTATCTGAATGGAACTGGTGTGTGTGTGTGTGTGTGTGTGTGTGTGTGTGTGTGTGTGTGTGTGTGTGTGTGTGTGTGTGTGTGTGTGTGTGTGAGAGTGTGTGGGTATGAAAATGCCCCAGGTGAATACACCTGGTGGCTACAGGTACTCAGTCTCAAACCCAGTACCGCTGGTACAGGTAAAAGAGCTTAAAGTCCCTAGTCACCACCACTTTTGAATTTATGCCTCATAGTTTTGTTCTGTTCCTCATAAAATCCTCATAGAATCTGTGGTTTTCAGGATTTCTGTGGCAAATAACTGAAGGATTGAATTCACTAAATAATGACAGGCATTTGAATTTCAGACTTCATATTCTTCATAAAATAAATGGTAACACAAAACCTTTTATTATAACAATTATCTAAGTTTATAAGATCAGTATTTGAAATTCGTCCCTATTTTGGGGCTGTATTCCCCCATTATTGGCTTTATCCAGCTATGGTGAAGTGAGAACTGAATTCTGTATTCCCCCATTATTGGCTTTGTCCAGGTTTTTTGTGCTAAGAGGTTGAGAGCTATGGTGAGAAGTGAGTACTGAATTCACTAAATGATATCCATTTAAGTTTCAGTCTTACTGTCTTTCAGGAAACTGCTGATTTTGCATAGTGGTATATTGCTCTGACTATAGTGCACAGATTCCTGGGTTCAAGACTTGGCAGTGCAATGCATGGTGGTAACACAGCATTTTATTCTAGCAACTTTCCAAAATTATACAAACAATGTTTAAAATGTGCCCCTGGTTTTTGGTCATTTGCCCCCCCAAAAAAACTGAAATTGAAAATAAGTGCAAGAAGCTGTGCAAGATGCCTAGGGCTTACACTACTGTCATTCTATTTTTATGCACACACTCACACACACACACACACACACACACACACACACACACACGCACACACACACACATATCCACCACTGGCCAGATTAATCTTCTTTGGATGTGGTGTGGGTTTCAATGCTGTTTCAATGTGAATTTCAAGGGGAAAGACGTTTTCATGCCAAGTCTATTTTCATTGTGAGACAGTATTGCTTTGTTTAGTAAATGTCTATTTGTGTTTGTGTATTGTGCTATAAAATGTAAAATAAAATCCATATAATCATTGTAGAAGTAAAGCAGTATGCACACATTAGCTTTTATGGTAAATGGGGCAAAATAGCCAGGTAATGGGACATTGGAATGGCTGCAGAGGGACTCTGGTACCATATTTTGGTTGTCTGTTCTTCAGTTTGCGTTTGAAAGTTGGTATCCCACAATTCCATTGGAGTGGTTGGGGTTACGTAACTATGTATGCAAATTTTATGTTAATCAGTATACAGATTTGTTTTTTCATGGGCCTTGTCCTGATTTTTGATGTTTCTAGGTTGAGAGGTAGCCCCTGTCTTTTTTGACACTTAAATTAATCTTAAATAAGTCCTGGACTCTCTCTGGTCTGGGGGGACATCTTGGATGACTCTTTTTTCTAGCACCTTGTGTATTTCTAAAACTGCTGCTTTTCTCTGACTGGATGGAACATCAGGGATTTTCTTTGAAATTAACAGGGGTGGATGGGAAAATGGTATGATACAACCTCTGGATATTATCCTCTACACGCATGAATCTTTTGTAATTTCTAGTCAGGATCTCTAGTGTAGGGGATAGATGACCACTGACTGCCTCTAGAGATGGACAGTCAGACTTCCTTTCAAGAGCATTGATAGGATCTGTCAGAGAAGGCATCCCTAGATCCTTGATTATGCAGACCACCTCTTCTGCAGGGGCTGTATCTTCCATTTGAATTCCCCCCTCTGCACCTGGGCATCTGTCTCCACATGGATCTTGAAAGGGGCCCTGGGATTTCTTGAACCACATTTTTCTTCTGCCTCATTGGTTCCCAGAAAAGGTCCATTGAGGAGTCAAAAAATGTATGCCCGCAGCAGAGAGGGTTTTCCCTTCCTGCTCACACCTAGAGATTGTGTCTTTCATTTTGGGTCTGAACAATGAAAATCCATTAAAAGGACCATTGACAAAATTAAGTTTGAAGGATTCCACAAAATTACACAAGTGCATCCAGGCATGTCTCCTAATGGAAATAAACCACAAACCAACAATAAAATAAAGAACAAATAAAATGCCAAACGAGGTCCTTGCCAGCACAGTGAAACTCCACAAAACAGTCCTTAACGCACTTTTATTCTCGTAAAAAACAAGCGTTTTCGCTACAGGAAACTGTAGCTTCTTCAGAGGAAGTATAAACAACAGTAAAACGCACTCCGTATTTAACATAAAGAATACAGGAAGTGACATACTACAACCTTCTCAACTTGAAACAAAAGTTTCAACTTTAAACATATACAAATTATTTTCTAATGTATGTGTTTTATACAACATAAATAGATAAATCAAGACAGGAATATAGTCCACATATTTAAAAAAACATTTGTACCTTTAGTACATAAAAAATCGCATCTGATAAGATGCCATATAAAAGTAAGAGATTCATTTAAAACATGACATATTAATGAACATGACATTTTAATGAAAGCAGGACCAGCTAAAAGGTTGGATGTCTATAATGTGATATACTGGTTACTAGTTATTTAATATTTATTATTTGAAACAACAAAGTATATAAGATATAAATTTTTGTCAGCCCTCCACTGACACATGTTTAATTGTTAAAGACACGAAATTAATCCCCATTTGTCAACAAATACTAAAGGAAAGAGGAATATTTCCATATAAAGTACAGTACCCCGGAGGATAAATTTCACCCAAAAGGTATAATTATCATCTCCGTTAGTGCTGTAACCTTTTTTATACCATACTTTGATTGACTCACTAAGGAAAAAAATTATAAGAAAAAACATAATCATTCATTATAAAGATTATCTAAGATAACTTCTAAGTTTTAATACTGGGGCTATATTACAGTTGCTATTAAGGCCAGGGTATCTAAACGCATCCAGGCGCAACTGCCATTCCAGTTCTCTATTCTCGAGTATTAATGAAAAAGGGCCACCTCTCGTCTTCAAAGGAACTTGATCGATGGCCATGAACTGGAAGCTGTGGCCTGGATTTAAACCTATATGTTTTGCTAGTGCATTGTCGTTTTTATCATTCTTAATTGCGTACATGTGTTCATACATACGGTCCCGGACCCTACGGTCCGTTTTTCCGATGTAGAACGCTTGACAACACACACACATAGCTATGTAAATAATAGATTTACTTTCACAATTTAATCTAAACCTAATATCATATTTTTTGTCCCTGACCTTAAATGTCTCACCTGTTCTGACCTTATTACACAATTTGCAAAAACCACACTTAAACATCCCTCTCCTTTTCTGATGTATATTTTGCAGTCCATCTCTCTGAACTAATTCTTTCAAATTGTGTGATCTCTTGAAAATAAACCTTGGTTTATTTCCCAATTTTGCAACTAGTAATGGGTTTGAGGAAATAAAGTGCCAGTTTTTGCGTATTATGGCCAGAACGCCCTAGAGTTACTACTAAACATGGTAATGAAACTCAGTGAATAGTCACATTCTTCACTTGAAATTGTATTTGATTCCATCCCCTCATTGTCCAAGTTGGTCTCACTTAATACCACATTAATGGTAGGGTGCACATCACTGAAGTCATGTGCAAACAACAAAGGTTTATAAAAACCATTTACTCTCTTAATGGTCACTTCTTCAACTAGGTCTTCCAACATTTGGTCAGGGTATCCACGGTTCCTGAACATTTCTCTCAACAACTCACATTCTTTTTTGAAATCAGTCAACGTACTGCACATTCTTCCCGCCCTCACCAGCTGTCCTTTAACAATAGACCGTTTCTGTTGGAACGGATGGAAGCTGGTGAAGTGCAGGAAAGAGTTGCAGTATGTCGGCTTTCTAAAGACTGTTGAAGTCAAACCTCCATTTACTAAATCCTTTACAAGTCTAACATCGAGGTAATCAGTTTCACATGTTGAAAATTTAGATGTAAATTTTAGAAATTCTGTTGTTGAGTTCATAATTTCAACTAGGCCTGCGGCTTCCAGTTCCGAACCCCTGAACAATATAAAAATATCGTCCAGGAATCTGGTATAGAACACCGCATGTTCCATTATTCCAGGAATCTTCCTTAACATGTTGGCTTCCCAATATCCCATAACGTAGTTGGCTACTCCAGCCCCACAAGGGGAACCCATCGCCACACCACGTTTTTGGAGGAAGAAGTCACCATTAAAAATGAAGTAGTTAGAAGTTAAAACAATATCGAGCAATTCTGTTACCAAGTCCACTTCTAATTTCGAAGCCCCAAATTCTGAAGCATGGAACCAGTCCATTCTACCGCTTCTTGGTGGGGTATACTGGTGTATAAATCCACCACGTCAATGGTTAAAAAGTTATTTTCACCATTGTGTGGGACATCATTGATGATACGTAGAAAGGACCAAGAGTCTTTACATATGCTAGGGATGGCCTTGATATATTTATCCAAGATATTAGTGATAAGTTTTGAACAAGGGTATGTGATAGACGACCTCCCGTCTATCAAAGCTCTCATAGGGGGGTCATTGATGCTCTTATGGATTTTAGGGATTCCAAACATGACAGGTGTTTTTGGGCAATTTATATCAATATAGTTGTATAAATCTATATCTATTTTCTCAGTCAAAAATAAATCCCTAAAATAACCTCTAATCCTTTGGGTTTGTCCATTAACCTCATTAATGGAAGCCTTAATATAAGCATCAGTGTTTAACACCTTAGACATTTTCTCATTGTAAGTGAGATTGTCTAATACAACTAGACCCCCCCCCTTGTCAGGTTTTATTAAACGTACTGGTAACCTACAAAGCTCATCCAATAACATAAGTTGTTCCTTACAGATGTTCGAATTGCCTTGATTTACACCGACAACTTTAGTACCAGCAAGATGTCTGAAATCCACTTCACAGATGTTCTCAAAAAGCTGTAAGTCTGCATGCAATGGTGGATTGAAGACACTAGCTAGTTTTAAATTTGACAGACCATTGCCATACCTTTCAATATTCTGGTTAACCACTTCATTTCGTTGTCCGAATAGTAACTTTAAATTCATTTTTCTTACAAAAGACTTTAATTCAATGATCTCCCTAGATATACTCCCAGTGCTTCTTGGAACAAATGAGTTACCATAAGCTAGTAGTTCTATTAGTTGCTCATCCAGTGTTACATCAGAGAAATTGTATATTTTAAAATCTCTATTCCTATTAGTCAGTATGACTGGGGAGTCCTGTGTCAAATGTGTAAGTGGTGTATTAGAATCTGTTAGTCTGTCCACATCAAACATATTTTTAGTTCTTTCTTCTGTTCGTGTAAGGCTTGTTTTTGCGTTTGCCTAAAAAATTACTATTACCATGATTCACTGCATTATTATTGCCACCTATATTATTCTGGTTGTTGCCTGACCCACTTACTGTCGGAGCCTTTAATTCTATTGCTCCATCTTAGACCTGTACTACTATGGGCCTCATTGTTCTCCTCTATTATATCATCAAAGCTTCCCCTATCGTCCACTGTTTCTGTTACCTGACTGTCATTTACAGGGTTTGGTCGGGTGGCCTTGAATCCCTTAAGTTTGGGATAAGCAAAATTGTTAGAGTAAGCTTCTCTATCTCTAACAATTTTTTTACTTTTATTAGACTTTAACTTGAGTAATAAAGTGTCAATACTAGATAAAATCCTTCCATAGTCAAATTTATATCTAGTGAAATCTAAATCTGTTTTAATATCATTATCAAGTACATTAATTTCCTCCATTAACAGGTCTATATGTTTTACATAGTATTTAATAATAAGTTCCAGCAGTTGGATTCCCTGCTGTTGGAAAAGAACTTCTAAATCAGTAGAGAAGGCCTGGTCAATTATTAAGCCTGATGGCACAAAACTATTGTGCAATCCTTTAGGGATTATATTCTCACTGACACATTGCTTAAAATAGGCAGATTCTAATTGTAATTTTTCAACTTAAGCAGTTTTGCATCAAAAGTTTTCAGTTTATCTGCTAAACATACATTTCTGTTGTTTGAAACACCATTATTAGCTGACATACTTTGCTGTCCAAAAGTCAAAATAGCAGTGTCCAATAACCAGTCACCTAAATCTGGCAAGCCAAAGTTTGTAGCATCAAGTCTATTAGTTGCACTCACTGTTTCCCTTCTCTCAGTCCGTGGAATGGGCGTTCGTTAGTGACCGCAACAGCATAACTAGCTGGCCGTCCTGTCGGTTCATTAACATGAAGTCCGTTACTAAGTTGTGAAGCAGTACTGTCCATGATACTGTTTAGCCCCAAATTAGTACTACTTGAAGATTGATGATGTTCCGGTTGTCCTGCCGGTATCCAGTCATCAAGACTGGCTTGACTCAGAGAGGTTGTGTTCCCAGCATTAGATGTTGCCGCCCTCGACGTCCGTATAGCGGCTTGCATATCATCCATCCTGGTGTTGAGCTGGTCGAGTCTTTCAGTTAGTCCGGCTAATAAGCTGGCAAAGTCAGTGTTAGCGTTTTCATTGACACCTGCCATGATGTAGTATTACAATGGAGCCAACAGTGCCGGCTAACAGGACGCCCCGTAAACGAAAAAAACCACAAACCAACAATAAAATAAAGAACAAATAAAATACCAAACGAGGTCCTTGCCAGCACAGTGAAACTCCACAAAACAGTCCTTAACGCACTTTTATTCTCGTAAAAAACAAGCGTTTTCGCTACAGGAAACTGTAGCTTCTTCAGAGGAAGTATAAACAACAGTAAAACGCACTCCGTATTTAACATAAAGAATACAGGAAGTGGCATACTACAACCTTCTCAACTAGAAACAAAAGTTTCAACTTTAAACATATACAAATTATTTTCTAATGTATGTGTTTTATACAACATAAATAGATAAATCAAGACAGGAATATAGTCCACATATTTAAAAAACCTTTTGTACCTTTAGTACATAAAAAATCGCATCTGATAAGATGCCATATAAAAGTAAGAGATTCATTTAAAAACATGACATATTAATGAACATGCCAAGATTCCCGAGTGGCACCCCTCCCTTCATTTCCAAATTTTTCCCAGCTTTTGTTTTTGCTGATGGAGCTGACAGCATCACATGCATGATGACGTCAGCTCCATCAGCCTGTCGGAATTGAGCTCAAGTGCATGCATTTCCGGATGGCGACTTTCACTGTTTGAATTATTGAAACATTCACTTGGATGTGCACACATTTCTGGCTGGTTGCTTTCACAGGTATCTGAATGGAACTGGTGTGTGTGTGTGTGTGTGTGTGTGTGTGTGTGTGTGTGTGTGTGTGTGTGTGTGTGTGTGTGTGTGTGTGTGTGTGTGTGTGAGAGTGTGTGGGTATGAAAATGCCCCAGGTGAATACACCTGGTGGCTACAGGTACTCAGTCTCAAACCCAGTACCGCGGGTACAGGTAAAAAGAGCTTAAAGTCCCTAGTCACCACCACTTTTGAATTTATGCCTCATAGTTTTGTTCTGTTCCTCATAAAATCCTCATAGAATCTGTGGTTTTCAGGATTTCTGTGGCAAATAACTGAAGGATTGAATTCACTAAATAATGACAGGCATTTGAATTTCAGACTTCATATTCTTCATAAAATAAATGGTAACACAAAACCTTTTATTATAACAATTATCTAAGTTTATAAGATCAGTATTTGAAATTGTCCCTATTTTGGGGCTGTATTCCCCCATTATTGGCTTTATCCAGCTATGGTGAAGTGAGAACTGAATTCTGTATTCCCCCATTATTGGCTTTGTCCAGGTTTTTTGTGCTAAGAGGTTGAGAGCTATGGTGAGAAGTGAGTACTGAATTCACTAAATGATATCCATTTAAGTTTCAGTCTTACTGTCTTTCAGGAAACTGCTGATTTTGCATAGTGGTATATTGCTCTGACTATAGTGCACAGATTCCTGGGTTCAAGACTTGGCAGTGCAATGCATGGTGGTAACACAGCATTTTATTCTAGCAACTTTCCAAAATTATACAAACAATGTTTAAAATGTGCCCCTGGTTTTTGGTCATTTGCCCCCCCAAAAAAACTGAAATTGAAAATAAGTGCAAGAAGCTGTGCAAGATGCCTAGGGCTTACACTACTGTCATTCTATTTTTATGCACACACTCACACACACACACACACACACACACACACACACACACACACACACACACACACACACACACACACGCACACACACACACATATCCACCACTGGCCAGATTAATCTTCTTTGGATGTGGTGTGGGTTTCAATGCTGTTTCAATGTGAATTTCAAGGGGAAAGACGTTTTCATGCCAAGTCTATTTTCATTGTGAGACAGTATTGCTTTGTTTAGTAAATGTCTATTTGTGTTTGTGTATTGTGCTATAAAATGTAAAAATAAAATCCATATAATCATTGTAGAAGTAAAGCAGTATGCACACATTAGCTTTTATGGTAAATGGGGCAAAATAGCCAGGTAATGGGACATTGGAATGGCTGCAGAGGACTCTGGTACCATATTTTGGTTGTCTGTTCTTCAGTTTGCGTTTGAAAGTTGGTATCCCACAATTCCATTGGAGTGGTTGGGGTTACGTAACTATGTATGCAAATTTTATGTTAATCAGTATACAGATTTGTTTTTTCATGGGCCTTGTCCTGATTTTTGATGTTTCTAGGTTGAGAGGTAGCCCCTGTCTTTTTTGACACTTAAATTAATCTTAAATAAGTCCTGGACTCTCTCTGGTCTGGGGGGACATCTTGGATGACTCTTTTTTCTAGCACCTTGTGTATTTCTAAAACTGCTGCTTTTCTCTGACTGGATGGAACATCAGGGATTTTCTTTGAAATTAACAGGGGTGGATGGGAAAATGGTATGATACAACCTCTGGATATTATCCTCTACACGCATGAATCTTTTGTAATTTCTAGTCAGGATCTCTAGTGTAGGGGATAGATGACCACTGACTGCCTCTAGAGATGGACAGTCAGACTTCCTTTCAAGGGCATTGATAGGATCTGTCAGAGAAGGCATCCCTAGATCCTTGATTATGCAGACCACCTCTTCTGCAGGGGCTGTATCTTCCATTTGAATTCCCCCCTCTGCACCTGGGCATCTGTCTCCACATGGATCTTGAAAGGGGCCCTGGGATTTCTTGAACCACATTTTTCTTCTGCCTCATTGGTTCCCAGAAAAGGTCCATTGAGGAGTCAAAAAATGTATGCCCGCAGCAGAGAGGGTTTTCCCTTCCTGCTCACACCTAGAGATTGTGTCTTTCATTTTGGGTCTGAACAATGAAAATCCATTAAAAGGACCATTGACAAAATTAAGTTTGAAGGATTCCACAAAATTACACAAGTGCATCCAGGCATGTCTCCTAATGGAAATGCCTGAACCCGCCACCCTTGAGGTACCTTCAGCAGCATGACAGATAAGTTTCATGGATGAATTTGAAATAGATTGTAGGGTAGACAACTGTGAGGAAATGGTACTCCTTACCTCAGAGGATATGATCTCAAAAAGAGATTTGGAGAGCTCTTTGATCAAATCTCTCTGAAGTCTCATGAAATGTGCCAAATAATTCAGCAACCTAAGGGGGAGGGTCAGTGAAGCACAGACATGCTTCTCAACCTTGTCCAGTGCTCTAGACTCCCTGTTAGGGGGGATGCGCAGAAGAACTTTGACCTGTCTTTTCCTATTTAGTGGCCACCGCTATGACCATGGCATCAGTGGGAGCTCCTTTACTAAGGTGTAGTCTATCTTTAGATGGTGCCAGGATCCTCTTTGGTCTCTTAGAAATTGACTCAGTTGTGTCTGGTTCCTTCCATGCCCCTTAAGAGCCTAAATCTATGTGCTCATCCGCGGTTGGAGTCAGCCAGAAGGTAGACAGGCCAGACCTGAAGGCCTCCAGAAACACTGATTCCTCTTTGGAAGAGTTACTGAGGGACCAACCACCCCTTTGTTTTAGAAGTTCTAAGATGTCTCCAAATCAGATACCATCAGGTGGTGATCTGGTGGACCCTTTCCCTTCATCAAAATCAGTATCCTCAGTGGCAGACTCTTGTGGAGAGTCTAAGTGCCTCCTTTTGCACTTCCTCAAATGGGTTTGTCCAGGTATGTATTATAAGAGATAATGATACCCTGCTGAATAGCCTGGAGACTGGTTCAGGCTGGCTGCCCCAGTGGAATAGATGACTGAGGCTCTGGATGCAAAATCAAATGGGATTGGGAAGTCAGAACCAAGGAAGACAGAGTTGTCTAAACTCTAGGTATAGAGAAAGCTCTCTCCACTACCTTGAAAGCAGAGTGGCTGGGAGAAGCAGACACTGGTGGATCTGACAAAGCAGGCTTGCAGATCATTGGCACCTGCTGTCTCACAGGCAAACCACATGAAGAGGGATTTAGAGCTAAGCTATCTAACAGCAATGCTTTGAAGGGAATACACAGTTCCAACAACTTTGGAGTCAAATCTAACAACTTAAAGCCAGTGCCAGTGCCGAAACTTCAGCTCCAAGAGGCATCCAGCTCTGAAGAACTTGGGGCTGGACACCTCAGAGACACCATCAGAGTTGAAGATGCCAATATCTTTGGATCTGAGGAAGCTGACTCCAAGCCTTTCAGATCCAGCAGCTCTGAAACCAATGCAAGGATCAGAGAAGGAGCTATGAATGGAGGTGTGGCTCTAAGAAGAGACTGCAGAGCTGATGGGGTTGGAGCCAAAAGGACTCTCATTTATATTCGTGTTCTGAGGAACTTCCTCATTATTCTGTCCATCTCTGTCTTGGATAGGCTCCTAGATGGCTGAATGGAGGAAGCCTTGGATGAAGGCCTTGAGTAGCGATTGGGGAGACTGCTCCAGAAAAGCTGACAAGAGCCAAAAGATAACCGTCTCTAATAATAACTGAGAACATGTCCGAGGTGATTTGTCAGATCTTGACTTCAGATCTGATACATTTGGATCTGTCTTTTTTGTTTAACATGTGGCTTCGAGGATGGAGACAAAGTTGAAACTGAAATGCATTCTGGAGATCTCTTATGAGATACCTTGGAGAGGGAATCTCCCTTTTTCTCAAGCCTTTTGGAAGGTTGAAACCCAGAAGCCACTGGCGAAGATTTTGAAGGAAGCAGACCCCTAAGGATTAATTTGTTTTTCCTATCAATGAGAGCATGGGAGTTGAATCCCTTACAAATGTCACATTCCATATCCAGATATCTTGGTCCTAAACAATAAATGCATTCAGAATGTGTTTTTTTAATCCCGAAGGCTTATCTGACATTTTTAAATAAGTATGGCAGATAGAAATGAAAGGCCTGAAAGAAAGTTTTTTTTTTTTTTTACAACAGTTGAAAAAGGGAAAAGACAAGGAGTTACCAATGATGGTAATATATGTACTCAAAGAGTACGGGAAGAAAGTGAAGCTTATGTAATGAAATAAGGGTTAAAGGGAGGCAAGGTCAAGAAGTATAATAATAGAATAGGTAAAGGAATAATAACAGAAACTAAACTCACAGACTTTTGAGATATTAGAAAATCCATTACTCCATAATATGCAATATACATGCAAATGCTATGGTGGCAAATGAGATCTGAGGTATGTAAGGTGACAAGGGAATTGTGGGTAAAGGAAGGAGCTCAAGAGTTCAAGTGTTCTACATTGTGGAAGAAGTGGCTGAGTCAGTTCCAGGGATCAGATCTGATCCCAACAGTTGAGGAATGAATGAAAATGACAACATCAGATTAAGCTATATGTTAACTGAATCTGTACTTTATTTAATACATATGGAAAATCACACATTACATTGGTCAGTTGATCATTAACTACTGCCAGATCTACATTTCTAGAGGACTGCTGCCAGCAGAGAGCATAGCTGAAGAGATAGTCCAAATATGGCAGACAGAAGGCAATAATTAACAACAGACATCATGACGTGAAACTAAATATTACGGAAATTAAGCTAGTCTAAGTGATGTTTTTTACAAAAAAACAAAAAAGTCAGCAAAGGATGAAGAGAAATATTATGGATGACTCCAAAACAAATCTATTTAATCTGTTTATTTGCTTGCTTGTTTGTTTATTTCACTAGGTGATGGACACAATGAAAAGCATTTCTAACAATTTCTTGGGAACAAACACAGTAATGAATATTTGAGTTCATATGAATGACATAAGGCAATATGAGTGATAGTGTGATACATCATGTTAGTTAATTGCTATGTGCAACTTTGTAAATGTTAGACAAATGCAAGAACAAGGCAAACATGCCCATCATTAAATATCATGAAAATCTACATTCTGTATGATAGCACAACAACTAGACATCTTAGATCTATTGTCACAGTCACCCAACAAAAACATAATTCATTTGAAAGGCTCTGCATTTTTTGGGACTGTGCTGTTGGGTTCAAGGTGTGCAGAGGTCACACTCAGCATTCAAAGTTGGACCTAATTCTGTCCCCGAGGAATAATTCTAAAACTGAAGGTATGACTGAGTCAAACTGAATTGGCGGTGGTTATCTATTTGATTTCTTTACTGTCTCAGACACTTTCGGCTAGTAACTGGCTTTTGTTTACTGCTTTCTGTCAAACTTTATCTTCACATGCCACCCTTAGGCTTTGTCTGACTGCCTTGTAAAGGTCAAATACAAACACATTTTCTGAAGTTAGCATGCTTTCATCTTTTAAAACATTAAAAAAAGGTTAATCTGTTTGTTTTCAACATTTTTGTTTTGATATACCAGTTTATGGCAGTAAAATTACTCTGCTGACTTGCAGCAAACATTTATTTGTACTCATTCCATCTGTAATTTGTAGGTTCCTTCACAGGTCTCACATTCCTTCAAAGAATGTCTTTACCAAGTCAACAGCATTATTTTGAGAAAATACCTTTCAAACTGCTTCATATAATCTGTGCTGTAAACCTATTATTATCTTACATGTGGCACCTACTACTGTTTAAGTTGTGACACCATTTCTGACTATCAAATCTTACATCTCTCACTCTGTATTCTTTGCTCTGTAGGACCCCTGGATCGGATTGTCATGGAAGACAATCAGAATGCAAAAGGACTAAAATGTCATAGCGTTTCGGCATTTGCTTAATAATATGTTTGCTAGTATTATTGGAATGCTATACCAACGGCCTTGGCACATCTGAGGCATTTAATTCTTTCTCTGATATATTATATATATTCCACAATATGTATTTTATAGTAGTTTGCCAGTCTAATCAGTCAGCTTCTGTAACCATTAGGTGGCATACTCAGAACCCTTACAACACTGATGAAGATATGGATCTCAGCTCATGCAGTGAAGTAGCTGTTAGCATAAACAGAAAACCCTTCCAAAAGAAGTGGATACATTACTATTTCTATTGGTTAAATTGTTTAATTCAGTTTTCTCACTGCTTTAACACAACTCCACAGAGTTAGGTGACCAGTTTTGAGCTTTTTTATTGGTTAAACTGTTTAATTCAGTTTGCTCACTGTTGCTACATAAGCCCCACTTTTGCACAGGATTGAGCTTATTTTAGCACAGTTACACAGAGTTAGGCGACCAGCTACTGCTCTGCTGTATTCATCTGTTTATGCGTAGTGCACCTCCATGCACCATCACTCACTACTGCACAGTGGGGGTAACCACTGGCAGTAGCTACCCATGAGCTAGCTAAAAAGTCCTTAAATATCATTTAGCTGCTCAGAGAACACCTCATCTGTGCTTTTTCCCCTTAAACAGTTCCAAAACCACCAAATCTGCAATAGTCCCATACCATTTAGAGAACTTCCGCTAGTATAGACTCTTTGTAGAACACCCTACTAGTATAGACCCCATTTAAAGTACCCAGTTATAACACACCCTCCATTTTCTCTCCCCACTGTGAAAACAGGATTTAATCTAGCATTATGGATGGTCAGTTTCCCTACATTTTTCCTACCAGCCTGATTGACATGGGTATTCTGAGGCAGTGTAGCAACTGCCTTATGTACATTGGCAACTCTCTACTCCCAAATCACCCAAGTACAATTTGTGAGTGATGCATCTGTACTAAGACTCTGGAATCCTTACTCTTTCGCACACAAAACAGTAACAATGAACAGGTTGCCAGCTCACATACTACACCTCCTCTGCAAACCATGCACTCAACACATAAACCATCATACACAGTGCGACTCACTAGAAACCTACCTAAACACCAGACACCTTCCAAACACAAACATGCTACACCTAATACAGCAACAATAACACTCAACAATACACACAAAAACACAAGCACGAGTGTCTCACCAAATAAGCCCCGAAGGCAAAGCAAATCTAAACCAAATATTTTAGTCATAGGTGACTCCATTGCAAGACACACAGATGTCCCACTCACCAGGCTGGACAAGGAGAAGGTTATGGTCAGCTGTCTATTGGGTGCCAGGATCCGTCAGATCACACAAGCACTCAAGTCTCTTAACAACAAGTACCGTTATGACTCCATCATAGTTCATGTTGGTGTGAATGGCTTGAGATGCACCTCACTGGACTATATGAAGAGAGACATGATTGAGCTCTATGAATATATGTCCCAGGCAGATATGTCCCTAGCCTTGAACAGCATTCTACCCTCACCTAGAATGATACCACAATATAAACAAAAATGATTGACTTCAACAATTGGCTTAGTTTCTGGTGTCATTCTAAGGGGATCCAGTTCCTGTCAGCCTGGGATGACATGGTTGATAGACAACACTGCTTTGCCAGAGATGGTCTTCACCTATTGCCACTAGGCTTTTGGTTACTGGCTAATGCACTTGGCTCCCTCTTAGTGCCTTTTTTAGGCAAGGTCTCAAGAACAAAATTTCCAACATGAAAATATCACTCACAAATAAATTAAAGTTTATGATGCTAAACACTAGGAGTTTAAATCAGAAACTACACTCTGTGGAAAAACTCCTCTCCCTGGAGGATGTTGATTTCTGCGGAGTCACAGAAACTTGTTTCAGGGCCATAGAGAGTACCCCAGCCATGCAAGGCTACAGTGCCTTCCACACATTTAGACCGCAAAATGAGTGTGTGAGAACCAAAGGGGATGAGTATCTATCTTCATCAGAGATAAATACACCTCTAGACTGGTTAGACAGGAAAACTCCATGAAGTTACTCCAAATTTAACTAACTGTGATAAGACCCCCCCCTTCAAGTCATTTTTAGCTGTAGGGCCCCTTCAATGAACCAAGACACCCATGCTGCTTATTTGCAGCTACTTGAGTCAATCAAATTACAACCAAACACTCTAGTCATGGGCAATTTTAACTATCCCTCTATTGACCAGGAAACTTATACGAGTACCAACATGCTCACCCAAAGGTTCTTGGAGTTTATGCCCCAGAACAAATAGTATGCACCCCCACAAGGGGCTTAAATATTCTTGACCTGGTCCTCACCAAAATGAGTGACTGTTGCACCACCACAGGTATAGGACCCTCACTGGTTAAATCTGATCACAAAGCAGTCACATTTGAAGTAGCTATAACACCGAACCCCTCTTAGGTGAAATCAGGCTAAACCCTCCTACGGGACGACATAAATAATTTCCAAGCTCCTGTTCTCACAGATGGCATTGACAGCTATACTAAGGTATACACAAATGCCCTGTACAAACACTTACACAAATGCATTGACACAGCTGAACCTGACAGGATCAAAACAAGATCCTCAAGAAAAAACAAACATCCCTGGCAGACATCTAGCATTAATAAGTTATACAACAAGAGGAAGAAGTCCCAGCACTGGAAGAACACCCTCCTCTGTCTGAACAATCAAATAAGACAACTTGTAAAAATACTCTAAGAGCAACTTTAAAAAAAAAATTAGCAACCATAGCTAAGGATAATCATATGGCATTCTTCAGCTATATCCATAATCTAATAGGTAGGACCTAGATGTGTGCTGGACTAACTGTGGAAGGCATCACACATGCTGATCCTGTGAAAATAGCTAACCTATTAGTCAACAGGTTTGGAGAAAATTTCATCCCTATGTCCACTCCAATCATCCACAAAGCATTCCATCTACATCTCCCCCACTTTAGATCTCCAAAGAGCAAGTCATTAATGCTCTCACCAAGGCCAAAAGCACAGCCTCTATGGGACTGGATGGCATCCCAGGTTGTGTTTTAAATGGTTTAAAACATGAGTTAACAACTCCATTAGCTACTCTCTTCATCCACAGCCTGAATGCTGGTTTTGTCCCTGCTAAATGGAAAACAGCAACAGTCATCCCCCTTCATAAAGGGGGTACAGCAACAGACCCTGGGAACTACAGACCCATAAACTTAACCAGCCTTATCTGTAAGGTCATGAACTAATCATCATAGACCTTATAAATAAGACTATAGGTGATCTCCACACCATTGATCTGACACAGTTTGGTTTTGTCAAAAGTAGGTCATGCCTGTTAAACCTGAAGGCAAATCTGTGCATACAGCCTACCTTACTTAGCCAAGGCCTTTGACACAATTCCACATCCTGGCTTCATTGATAAACTCTCCTAGTTGATTATCAACCCTTATGTTGTCAGGTGGGTTACTAAATGGCCCACTGACTGATCACACTCAGTCACATTTGGGGACTTTACCTGAATCAGCAGGTCTGTCGCAATGGAGGTCAGTGCTGGGCCCCCTATTGTTTGGAATATCCTTCTCAGAAGTTCAGACTGAAACAGAGGGGCTGTGGCTGACTAAGTTTGCTGATGACTGCAAATTAGGTGCAATCACTGAATCCCCAAACGATAGCAATATACTTCAAGAGGGACTTACATAAATCAATGATCGGTGCCAATTCCATGGACTCAAACTCAGTGCTAAAAAATGCATTATCATCCCCTTTGGTTAAAATTATATCCCTGCAGACTATCATATAAACAATAATTCCCTAAGTAGCAACTCAGTAATGAGAGACTTGGGAATGCAAGTTGACTGTAGCCTAAACTTTGACCACTATGTGCCTACTGTGGTAAGGAAGGCATTATACATTACACACATCATTAACAAAGGCATTGGCTCAAGCATGAAAGAGGTCATAACACCAGTGTACTCGACCATCATCAGGCCAATAATTGAGTACAATGCTCTCTTTGGTATGTACCTTACCAGGCACCTGCAGCAACTTGAGAGACCTCCGAGATTTCTAACCAAGAAAATTCAGGGTCTCCAGCGCATGCCATACATTGACATACTGAAGCCACTGTCAATGTACTCAGTAGTGTACAGACTACTTAGAGGAGACTTGTGCCTGGCCTACAGAGCAATCTCGGATCCAAACCTAATGAAAATGCTCCACATCCATAAGTCAAATGGGACAAGGGTTACTTACTCCAGGGACTAACCTGGCCTGTGACATAAATAAGACCAGCTAGAGAGACAGATATGTCTTTCAGAGGTTACCAATCCTCTGGAATAGGCTACCAATTCATATCAAACAAAGCCGCTCTATATCCCTGTTTAAGCGTAGCCTGGATGACTGGATGGGAAACTGTAAATTCCTGCTGGGGATTTCACCTATAACCCTCCTAGATATGGGCAATCGTTGCTAACTAAGATCTCAAGTTTAGGCAAGATACTTTATATTGGGTTTCTCTAGTATTATATTGGGTACTCACAGCTAGGCTTATAAAAACTTTCGGGTCAATAGCCCAGTAATCACCTATGAACCTGCAGTGGGCAGCTTTTCATCATGCTTTTGTTTTCATCATGATTGGTCCAAACCATGTTTACTTATGTGGGAACAGGGTGTGCTAGAATAGGGTTCTTCATGTTTCGCCACAGTTGTGCAACCTTGGAGTTGATATATATATATATATATATATATATATATATATATATATATATATATATATATATATATATATATAAGGGATTCTGAAGTTAAAGTTCCCTGCATGAGGGGTACAGTGAAGCTTGCCCTACTGCAAAAATGCTTTGTTTACTCTCCATAATTCTAAAAGCAGATGAAATGTAACTTTTGTTGTAATGATTCAGTGTAATACAGGTAATGTTAATACATTATCAAGGATGGTGCATTACAACATCAGAGGGAAATCCATGTGAATCCAAAGTGAATAGCAAAGGAAATAAAGCTAGCAACAGTAGCTGTTAATATGCTATTATCTTTCAGCTAGACTTTGCTGAACAATGAGCTAGCTGTGTATAATTAAAGGTCTAATATGCATTTACAGTCACTACATGGCAGCATACCTCTCAACCTCTTGGCACAAGAAATCTGTACAAAGAGTAAAATAATGGGGGGGACAAAGGCTCAAAAATAGGGACATTTTTTAAATATTGCTCTTATAAACACAGAAAGTTGCTAGAATAATAGGATTTGTATTGGCATGCATTTTTCTGAAGGATATGAAGTCTGAAACTGTAATGTATGTCATTATTTAGTGACTTCAGTCCTCAGTGATTTGCCAGAAAACCACAAATTTTAGGAGGAGTAGACATGTTTTGCAGACAGCATTTTCTTCTGAAATGTTTTGCTGTCATGCATGTCTTTTTAAAAAATTCATTAGATAAACCATATGAATGAAAAATTAAGTAACTGACCTAATAATATGTGATGATTTTAGATGTGATGACAAAGGGGATTCTAAACAAGTTACTGATTAATGCAATTAAATCATAGAAGCTGCATGCCTTCCTCCACATTTTAGTGTGCAGTATGACTGATATGTGTTATACCTTTGTCTAAAAGGAATGTTATGTCTGATTTTACTATATCACACATTACAATAATGAGTATTATGCTAGACTGGAAAAATGACTGTCTGATTTATGCCATCACATTTCTTACCTTAATAAATCCTATCTGTCATAGATCTTTTTTTTCAGTTTACAATGAATATTCATAACCAATTTAGTCCAGACATCATGCAACAAGCCTAAATTTATCAACTAAAACATTTGGAGCAATACTCCCAAGGTCATAAAACACACAGAAATTCCCATGTCCCCAGATTATATATACTGACTCTGATGTCATACAAATGGAGGAATTTGGGCTAATAAAGTGTTCAGAAGTTCAAGACCACTTCATAACATAATGTACTTGTCAAAAAATGTTTTCATTTAAGAAGCAAAAAAAAAAAAATGTGACTAAATGTGGTGCATAAATGTTATATGGGGAGGTTATGCCTCATATTCACCCAACTTTAGAAACTAAGGCAGAAATGCACTCGACCACCACAACACAGCACAAACCACAAGACACATAGCTCACCTACACAGTGTGCCCCTCAACCTAAGCCCCTAAAGCAAAACAGCTTGCTTAATACACTAATCACAGGTGATGTGAAAGTGAGGCACACTGATGTCCCACTCACTAGGTTGAATAAGGAGAAGGTAACAGTCAGCTGTCTATCAGGTGCCAGAATCCGACACATAACACACCCACTCAGGTTACTCCACAACAAGTACAAGTATGACTCTGTCACTGTCCATGTGGGTGTGAATGACCTGAGATGCACCTCTCTGGACTACATGAAAAGAGACATGGATGAGCTGTTGGATTATGTGGCCCAGGCAGGTATGACCCTAGCCCTGAGCAGCATCCTACCATTGCCCAGAATGATACCTCAGTACAAGCAGAAAATGACTGACTTCAACAATTGGCTAAGTTTCTAGTGTCATTCTAAGGGGATGGAGTATCTGTCTGCTTGGGATGACATGCTTGGCAGACCTCGATGCTTTGCCAGTGATGGCCTGCATCTGTCACCCCTGGGTTCTGGATACTGGCTAAGACTCTTTCCACCCCATAGTGCCTTTTTAGATGATGTTCCAAAGACCAAATTACCACCATAACAGCTATAAATAAATGCAATCTGAGGGTCATGTTGCTCAACACTAGAAGTCTAAATATCAAGATGCACTTGCTCGAAGCACTCCTCAAAATGGAGAACATCAACATTTCTGCTGTAACAGAAACCTGGTTTAAAGCAGCAGAAAGCACGCCTGCACTATCAGGCTATAACTCATTCCACACCTTTTGGCCCCAGAACAAGGAACGAAGCTCCAAAGCTGGTGGCATCTCCATATTCATAAAGGATATGCACACCTCCAGATTAGTAGCCCAGCATAACGCATCTGAGATACTTCAGGTACAACTAACATTGGGTAAGACGACGATTCTGGTTGTAGCCTGCTATAGGTCCAAACCATGTCCCAAGACTCTCACTCAACATTTCTAAGCACCCTGGAAGCTATTAGGGTCCAACCCAACACTCTTGTACTAGGTGACTTCAACTACCCTTCCATCAACTGGAAAAACTACTCATGCACCAATACAGTGGCCCAACGCTTCTTGGAATTCATCAGTTCCAATGCCCTGGACCAGCTCATTCTTACCCCCACTAGAGGAAGCAACATCCTCGATCTGATTATTACAAACATGGGCAACCTTTGCTCTATACCAATAGTCAGTTCCTCCCTGGTGAGATCCGACCACAAACTAATCACCATGGAAATCCACATCTCACCAACACCCACCGCAAAGGTAACCACCATGAAAAACTTCTCCAAAGCTGACTTTGGGCTCCTAAAAACAGAGGTGGCTAACTTCACAGCCCCCATGTCAATGGAAAATAGATGCATGACTGCCAAATCATACACCAATACACTGCATTAACACGTACATAAATGCATGGAACTAGCCATACCCAACAGAACCAAGACGCTCTCCTCCAAAAAAAGGAAGCCAATCTGGTGGTCCCCTGCCATTAATAAACTCTACAACAGAAGGAAGAAACTGTTGCAGAAAAATCCAAGACTGGAAAAACTCCCTTATTAGCTTCAATAAAAATTTCAGATCCCTCATCAAAACCTCTAAAGCCAGCTATGAAGGTAGAATTGCAGCAGACACTAAAAACAACCACAAAGCCTTCTATAGTTATATCAAAAATCTCCACGGCAATATCCAGATTTGCTCTGAGGTACTGCACAATGGTACCTCCTATACTGAGCCAACAGATATTGCCAACACACTGGCCGACAGATTCAGTGCCAACTTTACCCCTCTCTCCCTCCCTAAAGGACCAATCACAATACTGGAGGAATGCCAGGCACCCAGCATTACTGCAGCACAGGTTAAAGCTGTATTGTCCATGGCTAAGAATACAGCTTCCATGGGCCCCAACAATACCCCTGGATGTGTTCTACATGAACTACAAAGTGAACTGGCACCACATCTGTGTGCCCTGTTCAATCACAGCCTCACCTCAGGCATTGTCCCTACCAAATAGTGCACTGCTACAGTCATCCCTCTCCATAAAGTGGGAGAGACTACAGACCCTGGGAATTATTGCCCTATTAGCCTGACAAGTCTGATATATAAGGCTATGGAGCGCATCATCATGGACCTAATTTACAAGGATATAGGGAATCTCCAAACTCTAGATCCCATGCAGTTTGGTTTGTGAAAGGTAGGTCATGCCTGCTTTACCTGGTTGACTTCTTCGAGTCAGTTACCAGAGCTATGGATGAGGGCAAGGCAGTTCATAAAGCCTACCATGATCTGGCCAAGGCCTTTGATACTATTCCCCACTCAGGAACTATTGATAAACTCACCAAACTAGGCATCAATCTCTGTATCACTAGGTGGATTGCAAATTGGCTCACAGATAGAACCCACAGTGTGAAAGTAGCGGACTCCAAGTTAGACTTCCGACCAGGCATGAGTGGAGTCCCACCAGTATCAGTCTTTGGTCCTCTCTTGTTTGGCATCTACTTCTCAGAAGTCCAGGCCAACATAGAGGGACTCTGGCTGACCAAGTTCGCAGACGACTGCAAGCGGGAAACTGTTATTAACTCCCTAAATGATGTGATACAGAAAGGCCTCACTGAGATCAATGACTGGTGTCAAAACCATGGCCTTAAGCTTAATGCCAAAAAATGCGTTGTCATCCTCTTTGGGAAAAACTCAGTCCCCACTAATTACCACATCGATGGGAGCTCACTGAACACTGAAGGCATTGTAAGAGATCTGGGGACACAGGTTGACAGCAACACCTCCTTCGACCACCACATTGCCACTGTGGTCAGAAAGTCCTTCTATGTGGCACATCTCATTACCAAGGGTTTTGCATCCAGGAAGAAAGAGGTCATCATCTCTCTCTCTACTCTTCCCACATAAGGCCAATCATTGAGTATAATGCCCCATTTTGCATGTACCTCACTAGACACATGCAACAGCTGGAAATGCCACAAAAGTAACTTATGAAAAGGATCCTAGGCCTTAAACACATGTCCTGCATAAACAGACTCAAAAAACTCCAGCTATTCTGTCTAATATTGTCTACTAAGAGGCAATCTCTGCTTGACTTTCAAAGCCATGTCTGTCCCATCTCTGTTAGAAATGCTACATCTAAAGAAATCCCAATCCCTCTGCACCACACTCTCCAGAGACCATAACCTCATTACCACAATCAACAGAACATACTGGAGGGACAGGTTCATAACCCAGAGACAGCCCATGCTCTGGAATAGACTTCTCATACATGTCAAGCAGAGCACCTCACTGGCCCTCTTTAAGAGAAATCTTGATGAGTACATGGGAAATAGAAAGTTCACCCCGGGGATCATTCCAATAGCTCTACTTGATAGAGGCACTGGGAAATAATGTCAGGCAGCACAATGCCAGGGCACTTCTATGGGCTAGGCTTGTAAAGGCTCCAGGGCCATTACTAGTACATACCTATGAACTTATGAACCTAAGGGGTAATGCCCCAAATCTTGCTTAATAGATGTCTGCCCCCACAGCTACAGAAAGAGCTTATTGTTTATGATAAAACAGTAACAGTTGAATATATTTAGATCAGTTTACTTGAAATAAAATATTCAACATATTTAATACAATCAGAGGCTACAGTTCCCAAAAAAACAATAAGAACAGCAACAACCTTAAATGAGAAAGACATTGGATGAAAAAGTACCATAAATGCAGCATCAAGTCACCCATCTCTTGTGCATGCCTATCATTTTATACAACTGAGAAAGAGAAATGCATCTGGATTATACAGTGATGAAATTAGACTACTGTTTTGAGAATGGAATAGCACGGACTTTTACCAGAGACCATTGTGCAGATCTTACAGCCAGCTGCAAAAGAGAGACAAAAGAAACGCACAACTGATAGCTACCTGCATCTATAACTATGACTAACAGCATTTTAGACTCCCTTTATAATTAATCTTATTCTGTCTCTAGACATATCCTATGTTTTTTCTGCTATTTTAAATGCTTATTCCAATCCATACAAAGTTGTTCAAATTGGAGGGACAGAAATAATTTCAGTTGTAAAGCCACAAACAGCAAAACATAGCAAGAACTATGTTCAGATTCTGTAATGAATACTTCTTCTGTGGAAACAATGAGTCAGAAATTAAGGGGTTAACAAAATCTGCACAAATCAAGGTGACATTCTTAACATTCAAAAATTTACTCAGGATACTCCCATCTGAAAATGATATATTTTTGTTAACATATGACAGACTTCTAGCTTCTGTGTTATTTTCTTACTGGTAAAGATGAAATAGAAAATACTTACCTGAGGTCAGACTAAGCTCTGAGAAAATTTACTTTGTGATGGGTGAAATGAGTCCCTTTGTTCCCAGCACTGTGCTTTAGCTTTCATACAATACTACTTCATTATTTTTTTAATTAAATTAACAGATTCCATCAAGGCTTCTAGGTCCAGAATAGTCAAACCCTAAACCCGTTTTGTACTTTTTATGTAGACTAAAACATTTTAAAAGTTTGCCTGAAATATGCATCAGGAAATTTGGCTTAGTAGTTACTTTATACCATGTGGGACATGCTAACTCTAACAAATAGCATGGGTTTTATACATATAAAGTACAGGTGGTGCATAATGGTATTATTTTATGTAAAGACTAGTAATCAGATGAAATAGAGTGTTTGCTGGGTAGCAAAACTGCAAAAATACATAAAACCTCTATAGTAGCCTACAGAAATCTTTCTAAGCCCCCATAAAGCTAGAAATGATTATATACTCTGCTATGATAACAATAGTTACACTCAGCAAATCAAAGTTGTATCTAGGGGCCCTTATTGTGAACATGCAAAAATGCAAGAAAAAAAAACAAGCCCAAACTTCATTACACTAAAGCATCTGAAATGAGACATGGCAAACTGGTTACTCTGGGTGAGGCTCAAAGGTATAGGCCAGTATTCATCGCCCGGACTTTTGCATTTTCATAGCAGTAATTCTTAAAGAGCTGAGCTACATGTTTATGCAAATCACTGACTTTTAGGATGTATACTTAAACGTGGAGGCCTTTTCATAAACACAACTCCCTATTGCAAATGTATATTATGCTTAAGGCATAAACTATAGGAGGGCAACTGATATGCAGATGAGGGGCATTACACCTTTGAATACCAGTAAGATTCATAGAGATGAATCCATAATGAGCTTATCTGCATACCAAATGTGTAACTTGCCCTGAATTTTTACCAGTAGGCAGCAATTTAACAGAAGAGTATGGAGTTGCAAGGAGAAAGGAAAACATTTGGTGTCAGGGACATGCTTGTGTTTACATGAGCAGACTACTGAAGATGTCACTGGGGGATTGTTTCATTTGGTGTCAGTAAAGTGCTTGTGCATAAGTGGGCAAACTACTGAAGGATTTATTGGGAAAATGTTTCATTTGGAGTCAGTGAAGTGCTTGTGCATACATGAGCAGACTACTGAACGGATTCCTTGGGAAAATGTTTCATTTTGGTGCTTGGACATACTACTGAAGGGATCAGTGGGAAAAGTGTTTTATTTTGGTGCTTGTGCAAACTTGGACATACCACTGAAGACATGCTTTGGGTAAATGTTTCATTTTGGTGGCAAGGACATTCTTATACATACATGGATGAGGTACTTGGGGGAAATGCTTCTGCCTACATGGGCAAACTGCTAAAGGGATCATTGGGGGGAAATATTTCATTTTGATGCCAGGGACGTGCGTCTGCATACATGGGTGGACTACTTAAGGAGTCATTTGGGGAACATTTTCATTTGGAGTCTGTGAACTGCTTGTGCATACATGGGCAGACTGCTGAAGGGATCATTGGGGGACATGTTTTATTTTGGTGTTTATGCATACTTGGACATGCTACTGAAGGGATCACTTGGGGAAATGTTTTATTTTGGTGCTTGTGCATACTTGGACAAAGTGCTGAAGTGATTGCTGGGAAAAATAATTTCGTTTGTGTCATTTTAATTCTTGTGCATACTTATACAAGCTACTGAAAGGTTTGCTTGGGGAAATAATAAATTTGTATATCACTGAAGTGCTTGTGTTATGTCTGGACAAACTACACAACGGATGGCTGGGGACAAGGTCATGGACTGCAACTCAAATATGAAAGGCGATGTGCCTACCATGTGGATACTGGACTATGAATTGTAATAACATCTCATTAGCATATGTTGCTTTACAAAATTTCTTATTTGCATTTCATTATATTTTTAACATTAGCCTAAATGGCCGCTTTGAATTTTACCTTTGGTACGCTCATTCGTAAACATCAAGGATACCCCCATCTCATTTGCACAAATGACTATGGATAGCAGCCATAATTCATATTGCATAGTGTCATACTCTACTGAAAAATGCATGGAAAAGACCACCTCCCTGTTCATACACAGCTGTGTAGTGCTGCAGAAGTAATATGTTAATGTGGCCCATGCAGGTATCTAGTGTTCAGTACATATGCAGATAGGTTCATAGGTAGGTACTAGGCTATCTGCCTGAAGGCATTTATAAGCCTAGCCAGAATGTGTTGGCTTTTGCTGCCCCCTTAGATTAGTTCCCTGTGCCTCTGTCCGGCAGAGCCATTGAAGTGATCCGTGGTGTAAACTTTCTGTTTCCCATCCACTCGTCAAGGTTTCTGTTGAAAAGGGTTAGTGAGGAGCTCTGCCTAATGTAGATTGAAATCTTGTTCTGGAGCATGGGAAGTCTCTGGGGGAGGAATCTATCCCTCCAGCACATCCTATTTATTGTTGTGGTGAGGTTTAGATCCCTGGAGCGTGTGGCTCGAGGGGATATGGTTTTCTTTAAGTGGGGCATATCCATCAATTCTGGGTTGGACATGGCCTTGTACATCAGGCAGAGATCACCTCTGAGTAGGCGGTATGCAACCGAGTACAGCTGGAGTTTCTTCAGTTGAGCTGCATATGGTATCTGCTTGAGGCCAGTGATCCTCTTGGTGAGGTACTTTTGTGGTCTTTCCAGTTGTTGCAGGTGTCTTGTAAGGTACATCCCAAATGGGGCATTGTACTCTATGATGGGTCTGATGAGTGATGTGTAGAGAGGCCCAATGACCTCTTTCGATCTGGATGCAAACCCTTTTGTGATTAGGTGGCCCACATAGAAGGATTTTCTAACCACTTTGGCAATGTGTTTATCAAAGGAGAGGTTACTATCTACTTGGGTCCCCAGATCCCTTATTACGTCTTCCATATTTAGGGGGCTATCATCTATGTGGTAGTTTGTGAGTACTTTGTTTTTTCCAAAGGGGATGACTATGCACTTTTTGGCATTTAGCTTGAGGCCATGGTTTTGACACCAGGTATCTGTCTCAGTGAGACCCTTTTGGAGGAGGTTTGTGTCAGCTGGAGAGTCAATTATAGCCCCCAGTTTGCAGTCGTCTGCGAACTTGGTCAGCCATAGTCCTCTTGTGCTTGCCTGTACCTCTGAGAAGTATAGGCCGAACAGGAGGAGTCCTAGGACTGAGCCCTGGGGAACGTCACTTGTAACTGGTTTAGAGTCAGACCTAGCTCCCACAACTCTTACCACATGGGTTCTGTCCATGAGCCAGTTGGCAACCCATCTCGTGATGTAGGGGTTTATGTTCAGGCTGGTGAGCTTGTCTATAATACCTGACTGGGAAATGGTGTCGAAGGCCTTTGCAAGGTCTAGGTAGGCTGTGCGGACCACTTTTCCCTCATCTATAGCCTTGGTAACTGTCTCAAAGAAGTCCACCAGGTTTAGGAGGCATGATCTGCCCTTAACAAAGCCAAACTTGGTAGGGTCCATTGTTTGGAGGTTTCCTATGTCTCTGTTAATGAGATCCATGATGATGCGCTCCAAAGCTTTGCAGACCAAGCTAGTCAGGCTTATAGGGCAATAGTTCCTGGGTTCCGTTGTGGCTCCACCTTTGTGGAGCAGAATAACCGTTGCTGTGTGCCACTCTCTGTGGGCACATAGCCTGTGGAGTGGCTGAGTTTAAACAGTGTGTTTAGGTGAGGGGTTAGTTCATCTTTGAGCTCATGTAGGATGCAGCCCGGGACACCGTCTGGTCCCATTGATGCTGTGTTCTGTGTTTTTGGCTTTGGACAGGGCTGTTTTAACCTGAGTGTCTGTGATTTCAGGGGCACTACATTCTTCTGGTATAGTTATGGGCCCTTTGGGGGTGAGAGGGGAGTGAAGTTTGCACTGAACCTGTCTGCCAGGATGTTGGCTATATCAGTCGGTTAAGTGTATTTTGTGCCATTCTGCACTAACTCTGAGCAGATCTGAGAATTGCCACTTAGATTCTTGACATAGCTAAAGAATGCTTTATGGTTATCTTTGGAGTCCATGGCAATTTTTCTTTCGAAGCTAGCCTTGGATGATTTTATGAGGGAATGTAGTTTCTTGCTGATACTGATCAGGGATGTCTTCTCTTCTTGGGATTTTACTCTTTTCTGTACTAGTTTCCTCCTTCTGTTGTATAGCTTGTTTATGGCAGCGGTCCACCAGACTGGTTTCCTTTTCTTGGAGGAGTGAGTCTTGGTTTTGTTTGGGATAGCATGATCCATGTATTCTTGTAGGTGCCTGTAGAGTGCATTAGTAAAGGATTTTGCAGCTTGGACAGTGTTATCCTTTAGCATAGGAGCTTTGAAACTTCCCATCTCGGTCTTAAGTAACATGAAGTTTGCTTTTGAAAAGTTTTTCAAGGTGGTTTCTTTGACAGGGGGTGGTGGTGGAATATGGATATCCAGAGTGATTGTTTATGGTCAGATCTAACCAGCGAGGGGTTGACCTCTGGTGTGGAACACCAGTTGCCCATGTTGGTGATGACTACTCACCACCAATACCAGCACTGAAGCTATTCAGATGCAGCTATACCATGTGACATCACTGTCTATAAAATCTATGTTACATTTGATATTAAGAAAATGTTCTGGCAGAAGATAATCTACCATCATTGTTTGCAAAAACTATGTTACATTACTGTTACAGAAATGCACAAGCAGAAGGTAATCCACCATGCTCCAACAGAAGCACAGCTGTAACCTGTCATTGTTAAAAAAAAATACTTATAGGTTCATGGGTTCATAGGTTCATACTAGGCTATCTGCCCGAGGGCATTTACAAGCCTAGCCCATAGTTTTGTGGCTTACGCCACCCCTTTAGTATGGGGAACTATACCCATTATTTTGCTGTGCCTCTGTTGAGCAGTGACACTGAGGTAATCCCTGGGGTATATCTGCGATCTCCCATCCATTGGTCAAGATTTCTCTTGAACAAGGCCAGCGAGGTGCTCTGTACAACAACAATCAACTCTCCAAAACACATCCAACATAAACATACAAACATACAGAGCAAATGTATTGATTCAGAGCTCTGATATGCCAGTCTGTTATTGCTGCCTCTCTTGTTGAGCACAGCAGTATCACAGCCACTTCACATGTGTAAATACATACAGCACACAAATCAGGTCAGGTTTTCAGGCACGTCACCAGGGTTACTGGTGTACAGTAGCAGCACAATCACACTAACAGGCGCCAGTTATTGTACTGATGGTAGTATTGAACAATAGGGGCCCATCAAATGACACAACTATGTACTTTGGTGATATCATTCAGAGTACGAAGCATCAAAAGATACAAATGACCAGTTGTATGTAAGGATAGATAGTGAGCACAATACAGTTCAGCAAGTTTTTAAATTGCAAAAAAAGAAGATACTTTATGAAAAAAACTCCTTTATTGTTCTGCTAGATGAAAACAGTGAGCACTTTCATATCTGTTGATATTTGTTCAGATTATTAAAATACACAGAATGAACTGATCAGCAGAACACACAACTAAATTACATAATTCATATTTTAATTGCCTCAGTTTGAGAATACATTTCAGGTTAGTGTCATCATTAATTCAAAGGGTAGTAGGAGCATTCAGTTTCAAACTGCCATAGAAATTCTTTAACAGGCAGCTCATTATCTAAATCCTAATTTCTGATGGATGGTGTCAGGAGAATCAAAATTTTCATTCTTTAATTTATTCATTCTCTGATTACCCACCTAATCCATTTCAAGCTGTCAAGGGAGCCACAGAATATCCTTGCAGTCAATGGGAGCAACAGAAGCAACAGAAAGAAAATAATCCTGGATGAGATGCAAGTGAAATTCAGGGTGCACACACACACACACACACACACACACACACACACACACACACACACACACACACACACACACACACACACTGGTGATATGCATATGTATAGTCAACTTAGAGGAACATCAGTTCAGCTATATCACAGCTTTGTGATATGAAAAGAAACTGGAGCACATGAGACAACCCAAACAGACACAGGGAGGATGTGCAGGCTCCACAGAATAGGACCTCTTTTAAAAATTGATGTGGAAGCCTAAATACTGTGATGCACCAATGCTAACAACTGCACCACTATGCCACCATAAACCATAAAACATTGATTATCATCAGTATCTGCTAAATACTTATACAAAGCTGTGTTCACATTTGCATGATTAATAGGTTAATGAATTTAATCTGCTAACTTTCTACAACTTTTTTTTCAACCAAAAAAGTGTCTCACATTGAATGTTATAAGCCATAAAAGGGGTACCGGCATTTAGGTCACAAGACATTTGCCCATGAGATACAATGCCAAAACCAGAAGCCTGCAGTACCGATTCGCCATAGAGTGGTACGACAAAAAGCACTATGACTGCAACATTAAATGCCGACAAGACACACAACACATCATGATGACCCCTGAGGACAGCTACCCAGCTGTATTCCACCAAGAGAGACAGCCTCATTAGAAGAGTTATCATTACAATATAAACAAGTACAAGAAAACTAGACAAAGTATAAAATAATGGGTGGATGAAGCCCCAAAATAGGGACACATGTAACTTTTACATCTATAAACATAAACTTTTAGATTATGTCCATTTTCCTTGAACTTTTTATATCACAATAATAACTCTTCTAATGATGTTGTCTCTGTTGGTAAAATGCAGCCAGGTAGCTGTCCTTAGAGATCATCATGATGTGCTGGATGTCTAGTCAGTGTTTATTGCCGTAGTGATTATGCTTTTCATCTGTACCACATTATTGCAATGCTGTGGGCTTCTGTTTTTTTTTTCTTTTTTTTTACATCATAGCTCACAGGGAAATGTCTGCAACCTAAATGTTGGAACCCCTGTGACAATAGGAGGTACTGTCTGCAACTAGCTGGAATTTTGTAAATAATTATATGTCATTTGTGAATATCAAACTGATTTATACGAGATGCTTGTGTTACAAATGTATTAGAACTGTATATCATGTGTATACCAAACTGAGTTGTACAGATGTCTGTGTTAAAAAGGTATTTTGTAAAGTGCTTGTGTTTGAAATGTATCCACAGTGTGCCCTACTGGAGAGAACAGACATGTACATGTACTATTGTAACTGTTTATATGTATATTTTTAACAGAGGAAACTGAAAGATTAACCTCAGTCCAGCAAACTTTAAAATATATCTGAAATTAAATCACTTTACTGGCTAAGCCATAAAGATGCTGTCTCACAGGTTTCAATGCAGCCAGAGACACAAAGTCTGTACTAGGAAGATTTCTGTATTGTCTTTGGGGTGAAGTAATTACTACTCGGGAAGCGTGGAAGTATGAAATTGTTTTATGACTTCCAGCACCTGCCACAGATCTGAGCAAAAGCCCTTGTTTGCGCATTTTTACAGGTAGGTGCTAAATCCTGCCAGCTGCCTGCAATGGGGGTTTGCATGTGAACTAGACGTCAGATGACCAGAAGTGATGTCATTCTGCAAGCTATTCCAGCAGTAATATTTTAGATTTTATTTTGAGAAGTGAGACTGAGCATTCTGTATTCTGTCTTAGGCCTGACAACAAGAAGAACCATTCACCACATCATCTGCCTTGCTCTATTAAGTAGGGAATGGTATAATTCTCTCAGTTCAAGTTCCATCAAAGTCAGGAACACAGTGAAGCTTAGTTTAGTGTACAGGGTCCTGGGTTTGAGACTTGTGACTGACATTTTATGAGCCGAAATAGCTCAGTTGGGAGAGACTGAAGATCTAAAGATATTGTTTTTCTTTATTTGTCTAGGTCTGTCCTTCAATGTTATTATTTCCTGTGATTTGGAACTCTGATGACTCTGTGAATATACTTAGTATTTTCTTGTTCTTTTATTATTTAATATTAAATGTATTTAAAACTTTCGTTGTGGCTGATCTTTGTAGAGATATTTAAGTTTTGAAACTACTTGCATATTTATTTGGTGACACTGTGTGGGCCACTCCTATAACCTTGCTCTTGGTCAAATTACCAATTGTATTAATATTAATTTTACTCAGTATTTTGAGTACCCTTGCAAGGGCCTTAAGGTAGCTGGCAAGAGTGTCTGGTGGTGGTGGTAACTACCTTATATCCTGGGGAGAAGGGGGTATAGCTAGTAAACCTGTGCCAATCTTTCCCTGTGTGTGTGTGTGTGTGTAAAGTAAATCTCCAAGAATGTGTGTGTCAGCTGCTTGGGCAGGGACATGAAGCACTGGTTGAACAGAGAGGGTGCTGGAGGTCTTGGCTTGGACACTCAGCTGAGATCTCAACTCTAAAGCTGTGCCAGTGTGGATTCTTACTGGGGATCTGGAGAAAGTGGGAGAAACCAGCCCCAGACTCATTGTGTTCCCCATGTGCTTTTAAAGAAAATTGCGCTTGATTGTGCTTGATGCAGAGAGCTGCATCTGGAGATACTGTGTGTGCATCTGTTATCCCCCCCAGTGAATTTCCCCCACAGGTGCCAGTGGTGAAGATTGAGGATCCTTGATTACTGGCTCACAGGTGGAGGGTTGTCAACCCCCACAAAAGTATTACATCTAAATATAATTTAGAGTGATGTATTTTACTAATTAGATGAACTAAGACTTCCTCTTTGCTGATATATTTACAGAGAGCACAACCAAAACAAGAGAATATTGCTACCTTTCAATATTTACAAATGATGGTTTATGCTTGCTTTCAAACATTTCTTTCAAATTACAGGCCATTTAGTACATTATTTATTTATTGAGTTATTATTGGTTTATTTATTGGAGTTCTCTCCAGCAGAAGTGTTTAACTCTACATCCTTGTAAAAGATGCCAATCATTGCAGATAATCAACATGCGTAGTCCTAGCATAGCTGCAGGGGTTATCACATATTTTTCTTTTTTGGTCGAAACTATATGTTCTCTACTGCTATCTGGCCTAAATAAAATTGGGGCACATATAATGTGTCTCAACACACTAATTTTATCATTTCATTTCTCAGGCAGTCCCTTAGAATAATTCCTGTTAAAACTATTAATATATAGAATAGTACAAAAGACCAGGAGAACAAAGCGACAGAACAGGATCCACATAAAATGATCTCCGTACTGAACCAAAATGCACAGCAAGCAGTATACACTTCACCAGGCTGAGCCAAAGTACAAAACAGGCAGTTTTCACTTCACCAATATTGGCTTGAAGAAGCCCAGATGGGTGAAAGCACTTGCCATTTCTTATTTACTTGTTAAATAAATCTATCTTTTGCATCGAATGAGGATTACTTTGTGCCTACATATGTGAGACTGCATTTATTTATCGGTGAAGTGAAAACTGCCTGTTATGTACTTTGGCTCAGCCTGGTGAAGTGTATACTGCTTGCTGTGCATTTTGGTTCAGTACGGAGATCATTTTATGTGGATTCTGTTCTGTCGCTTTGTTCTCCTGGTTTTTTGCACTATTGTTTTTGTATTTTTATATAGGAGTTCTTACATTTGGGTAGCAGTTTTTGTTATATTAATATATAGAGATGAAACACCCTGAACTCCTCCTGATTTATAATAATCTAGAGGACCTTACCAAACAGGACTTAATCATATTATTTTTAAATGTGCAGGATTCATACTGTTGGAATGCAACAGTGTTTTCACCTCTTCTGAAATGTGTACCATGGTGGTTTTGGCACTTTCACTTTAAAAAATCATACATCCAAAAACAATTGTCATCAGCATTCATGTTAAAGGAACTTTGTAAAACCTCACTAGATCTTTTTATAAGTTCTTATAAATTCACCAAAAATTCACTCATACATTGCCACATAAACTGAAATCTTTCAGTAAAAGGGAAATATGTGGCAACATTAGTCAGAAAAGTTGAATTATAAATATTAAATTTTACATATCTAAACCATGATTTGTGTAACTAGGAGTTTTGGCTACCACAAAAATAAATACACTGCACTGCAAACCAAGCTCTAAAGAGTATTAGCATTATTAATTTCAAAACTGTTGTAAAATAAAACAGAATAGCAGTTAATGCCCTACTGACTGTCTCAATGTTCACTTCAAGACAGTTACAGCTATTCGGTGACTTCTTATCAATACTCAAAATATTCTTACTGCAACTTTTTTCACTCAAAAATAAAATCACCAGTATCCCTAAGAAAATATGGCATAGTGCTGACCATATTTTTTAACTTATACTCTACTAATTTTGTTAAAGGTTTTGTATTGCCCTAAAGCATACAAGATCTTCACTCTCTTTAGTCTTAGGGAGCCCAAATAAAACTGGAAAGATGAGGCCATTAATTAAAAACTAAGCTGTTAAACCTTCAATTCTCTGCATATTGTTTAACAAATAAAAAATATTACTACTTGAAATTCTATGCATTTTGTTATTATAAGGCTTAAAACTCACTTTAAGATGAGTTTTTGTTGTTCAATAAGCCATTAACTAATCAAGACATCTGAACACATGTTGTAAATGTGTTCATTATTTTTAAAATGGGTTAGTCCCACTAAGCTAGTAGCCTTTTTCCAGGGAAGACTCAAGGTGATATTTATACTGCTAGAGGAAATTTGGCCAAGACATTGGGAAATTTCCCCTATTCATTGTTGTTGCGAGTGTGACCCATTTTACATACGCACTTCCTTTTTCCCTTCTATGACAAGAGGTGGCCCAGAGAAACAGGGAGACAAATGGAGAGAGAAGGAAATAATGGAGTGGTGAAAAAAAATGGAGGAGAAAGCCAATATTCAGACCAGAGAATGCATGCAGGATTCTAAGGAAACCTTTCAAAGAAACCTGTTTGATAGAGATGAGTCAGCAAATGATGGATATATAATTACAAGCCTGCAGTTGGGAGGGTTGCAGGATGATTTACTTAAAGAACTGGTGATGCAGAGTGAGACAGAAAATGAAAGAGATGTTTCCTAGGAGGACATTATGGAGAAAATACAAAACAAAAATGCAGAGACAATCCTGAGGAACAGTGGAGAGATGGAAAAGAAAACATATGCAGAGAAAGTAAAAGATGGCAAAACAGGAGCAGCAGAAAATAAAAAGGCTGAACAAAATGTAAAATAGAAGTATGTAGTAAGGATTAAAAGTAAAGGAAACAAAGAAATGAACAGGTATGAGGTGTGGGACAATTTAATACCTCATTTGGGTGTAAAAGCACACAAGGTAAGAGCATTTATTTTTATTAACAAATAGGCATTTTGTGACATTATATTTGAGACTGTGTTTTTTTTTCAATGGAAATTTTTCTTGGAGAATGTGAAAAAAGAAAGACTATAACACATAGAATTGTTATGTGATAAAAGCATTTAACAGTGAAACAAAAAAGATAATTTATGCACAATTTCGAACAGAGGTAGAAACAGAGACTTTGGCAGGACATTTAAAAACTGTATGTAAAGAAGTACTGGACATTGCAAATGTTTATGATAAAAGGGGTTTATGGACTGGCGGATGGAATTGTAATGCTGTGTTAAAAATCAAAAGACAAAAAAATTATACATATCCCAAGCATGATAAATGTGGGAGGGAACAGGGGTGACATAAAATATGGAGGACAACCCAAAACATGTTTTTTTTTAATGGAAAAGAAGGACATTTGATAAGTAACTGTGATAAAACAAAATGTTATATTTGTGGAGAAATAGAACCTGATGCAATAAAGTGAATTGAAATGTTAAAAATGTAACAAAATTAGACATTATGGATTCATTGCAAAAATGAAAATAAGAGTAAGGAAAAAGAAAAAGAAAGAGAAAAACATGAGCAAAAATAAGACATTTTACAACTAGTAGAAATGGTAATAAAAGGATAAAAGAAAAAGAAAATTTAAAGGGATAAGTACAAAATTAAAAAAAATTAATTCATTAAAAAGAATATATACAGCTAATGATTGGGAGTTGGTATAATGGTTAAGGTGTTTGATTCTCACCTTTGGTAAGTTAAAACTTTGGGGCAAAAAATTCATGGACTTAAAAAAGGGCTATGTGTAGAACTGAAACAGATCATTTTACAGTATCAAAAGGTCTAGTTATAGGAGAATTGGAGGTATTTGAAACAGGATTTTCTGATCATCTTGCAGTATGACTAGAGATAGAGGAAAACAAGGAATATATAAACATAGGCAAATGAATAAAAAAGGATAAATGAAAAAGCATGAAATAAAGAAGGAAAGAGATTAGTAATACAGTTATGGAAAGATCATATTACTTTGAGAGCATTTTACAAAAAGTGGTCTGAATGGTGGATGATATTTAAAGAAAAATATAAAAATATTTTTTACAGTAGCAATATGATGTAAGAAAAGTAGAGAAAGAAAAATATACGAGAACGTATAATGATGCATTGGAAGATTTAGCACATAATGATAAAAAGTACTTTGACAAACAAAAAAGAATTATATGAAATAATTCAAGAAAAATGCAAAATTTGTTATATAAGCAAAGATATTTTTTAAAGGAAAAAAAGAAGTGTTGAGTTACTTAAGCAGATTATTAAAGGAGGACGGTAGTACAGTGAGAGAAATAAAAAATGTATAAGGAGAAAGAACTCAGGAAAAGATTATGAATGGTGTAGTGTAATACATACAAGAAATGTTTAAAGAAAAAAGGAAGGAAATGAAAAAACACAGAAAGTAAAAAGGTTAACAGAAAAAGAGAATAAGAAATTGTAAAAGGAGATGTCTTTATATGAGCTAGATAAAAACATTAGGCCAAGTAAAGACAGATGCAGCTGTAGGACCAGATGAAATGGAATACGAAATGTATAAAAATGTAAGGGATTGGCAAAATATATATATTTTTAAAGATTTTATATGACTGGTTAAATAAAGTTTTTATGTATAAAAAAATATATGTAGTGGAATATTTAAATCCATATGGAGGAAGGAAGATAGAAGACATTTAAAAACTAGAGACAGTATTGGATAATAATGATTATAAGAGCTTTATGAAAATAATACAAAAGAGATTTGAAACTATAAGGGAAAATATTATGGAAGATAGTATATATATAGTATAAAGGGGAATGGTTGCCAAGAATTATTAATGATAGAGAAATTGTGGATGACATTATGAATAGAAAAGAAAAAGCAAAAATCATGACAGGAGATGTCAATAAGGCATTTGATACAAATCAACATGAAATCTTATGGGTTAATAATGAAAGAATATAATATAAGTGAGAAAGGAAATTATGTATATCAGTGTACAGTAATAATAAAGTAAAAATACTTGTGAGTAGCTGGTTAATCCAAAAGGTGCATATGAAGAGTGATGTAAGATAGGGATGCCCAATGATAGGTATATTCTTTGCATTAGTTATGAATGTGAAAGTATGTAAAATAAATTACAAAATGAAAGAGGCAGGGTATACAACACCTGAAGAGTTAATAATTACAGTTCTGTTACCATACGCAGATGACATTATAATAATTGCAAGGAACAAAATGTGTTTAAAATAAGCAATAATTTGCACAAATTAGTGTCTAGAGGTGATAGAGGTGGCTTTACATAAAGAGAAAGCTAAAGGTTTAGGTAATGTAGTACAGATATGAGGTATATATTTTACAATAACACTTCTGTGTTAGGTATAACAAAATGGGAATGCAAGTACATTTCAATGGGACATAAAGCAAACCTGTCTTTTCTGGAGAAAATATAATTTAGCATTCAGAAAACAGGCTTATTTGATAAATTCAATACTGATGGGAAAAATAGCATACTTAGCAAGTGTATTTATGTTGCCAACAGTATTTGTAAAGGAATTATTGCAGATATTTAGGTTCATAGGTTCATAGGTTCATACTAGGCTATCTGCCCGAGGGCATTTACAAGCCTAGCCCATAGTTTTGTGGCTTACGCCACCCCTTTAGTATGGGGAACTATACCCATTATTTTGCTGTGCCTCTGTTGAGCAGTGACACTGAGGTAATCCCTGGGGATATGGGGCTCTACATTAAACCCAGTAAAAAGATGAATTTTGTATACAAATAAATAGGAAGGAGGTATAGGGCTAATTAACCTAGTGGTATATGCTGCTTCATTAAATTTACACAAAGTGTTAAAGTGGATAAGTAAAATGATTAGAGATTTGAAGTAAAATTGTATAAACATAAGTATGATAAATTTGGGGGTATGTTAAAAAAGTGTAAAAGAGAAAATGAATGCATAAATGAAATAAAATTTTACCAAGAAAAATATTTTTGTGTAAAATAAAAACTGATGGTACAGAAAAAGACAGAAAAGTATGGTATAAGAATGTAATGACAAAATATTGCTATGTAAAGCCATGGGGAAATCTAACAGATGAAAAAAAAATTAAACCTATAAAATGGAAAGCAAATGGTGTAATCAGAAAGCAGAATTTCAAGATTTTTGTGGAGACTGGTAAGAGATAAATTACCAGTAAAAACAAATATGCCATATAAAAAGAAAAGGGGTAGAATATGTTTAAATTGTCAAGAAGAAGAAACTACTAAACATATGTTTTTGAAATGTAAAAGAGGAAAATGACTATGGGGACAAATATGGAAAGAATATTTTTTCAAATATGTAAAAGAAGTGAATAAAATAAACATGAATATGATTAAATATGAATATTATAAGAACAGAAGCAAAGAATATGTTAAAAGAAATAGATAAAAAGTTATTTTATAATGTATGTATTATATGGAATGAAAGAATAAATAAAAATTATGCTTAATGGTAAATGGATTTTAACAACAATAAAGTGAAAATGAGATGGTGATTGTGGAAAAAGGAGGGGGGGTCTAATAGGAATGAAAATTTAGTCGGATGTGAATATCTGTAAATATATTTGTATAGCTATATATTTCTACATTGTTAAATATGTAAATGTGTTGTAAATAAGAGTTTTTTATATAAATAAAGGACCCTACACTTTTTGATAGGTGCTGTGAGATCAGTTATATCCATCTGAGATACCACTAGCTCAAGCAGATAGGACCTCTGTTTAATATTTTTTCAAAAGAATGACAAACCCATGAGTGCAGCACCCCCTTATGCTGCACTGCACTGTCAATAACACATCTACTGGTGTGCGAAAAAAATAAAGTCTTCTGCATCAAAGGTGAGTGTGCTACCTGTTGTGCCACTGACACTGAGCAAAATCCTTTAAATTTGCATGTTCTGTTGTGAAAAATTATAACATTTATAATCATGTTTTTTTTTTTTTTGCTAAATGGTTACATTTTATTTTCATAGACATATTAAAAAGTAGTATAACAATGTTTAAGTTAGGTGCAGTAGTGCACCTTATTTAAATATGTTAGGTACAGTAGTGTAGGGTTTGCAAAATATATTCTTGACTCAACTACTCAACTCACAACCCGCTTCTGTTTCTTAATGTTTTCTCACATGGCTGGAGTGCTCCACTTATTGAAATTGCCTTAGATATTCATGCAACAGATTCATGTACTCTTAAGTGATATTGATGTTTAAGTCTTTGCACTCTAAAATAGCTTAGACTTTAAATCTTCCCAATGGGCATTTTTACAATACCTAAATCTCAAATCCCTTTGAACTGATAAGTAGTTCACAAAGGAAACCTCCACCACCAAAGTGTCTTAAATATTTCCATCTTCCATTCCAAATAAAATAAAATATTTCATTTTACACCTGGGGTTAGTTCAGAGCCCTCAGTCAAATCATTGTCTTCATTAATTGAACCAGGCTCTAAAAACAGGATAGCTGGTCATTCCAAAAGATCAACAACAGAGCCTGGATCTTCAGACAGAGATGTGCCACAATTTACATAGATGGACTCCAAGCTGTTCAAGGGAGAATTAATCTTAGAACCACTGAGTTGCTAAAACAAATTTTAAATTAATATATTTGAACTGTAGGTATAAGTATCATTTATATAAAGGAAACATTTAAAAACTGACCTGTCATGGCAAGAATCCTTCTGTCATAAGAGATAGCAGCAGTGAGCACTTTTGTGTTGTAATTTCTTCTGTCAATGTATACAAAACAAACTAACCAGCTTAATTGCATAACAAAAGCATCTTAACTGTCTTTGTTTTTCTGACAGCAGGTTTCAGGCTAATTATTGGAGCAGTAGCACCATTATCCAAACTTACACATCTAATGGCACAGAAGTGCTCATAAATGTATCATAATCTCCTAAAATAGTTTTAATTAAAAAAATCAAATGTTTTCATGCTGAAATAAAACACAAGCATATTATGACTATAACAGCACAATATATTTGTACTTAGGCTTATGAGACTTCTGGCTTATACATAACCTTTTCTATTATATTTTAAGGTTTTAGACAAGGAAAATCACACATGCTGAAGTATTTGCAGCTAGCACTTCATTCTTTCTCACACACTGAGTTAATAAACCTATTAAGTCTTTAGGACTTCACAGCTCTTTTACTTTGTGATCTCAAACTGAATATATCAGATATCAGTAGCAGAAACAAGTTTCCTATTTTCTTTTTCAAAAACTCTAAGTTTAAGTAATATTTTGCAGCTGAAGAACAAACTACATATTGCATTGTGTTTAAAGCAGCTTATAATCAGTTCTTGATGTTAGGTTGTTCACTTTACAGTTGTTTAAGTATAAGTGTTTGAAGGTAAAATGACTCATGTGCTGTTGCCTGCTCTGTATAGGAGTAATTTCTTATTACTCAGAGTGTGTGCTGTTTTCATACTGTTTCTGAGTTTGCACTTTCTTGGAGAAACAGTAAAATGATTTTTACAGCAGTGATGATCACTATTTCTTCAGTGATCATACAGTGAGAATAATAAGGTAAAGGAGATGTGGGTGGTGTGGGGCACTGCCTGCAAAAAAGTTATTTTTCTGGTTTTTTTTTCTTCTTTGCTTGCTGAAGAACCATGCAGCTATGACTACTTGCATTGTAAGTATTATTGTACTTTGGCTGTCAGGTTTTAACACTTTTTGCTAGGTATTTGTGTTTTGAGGCATGTAGCCTTAAGTATTCAAAGAGTGTACATTTAAATATGACAAAGAACACAAAGCAGAGAGCATTCTTTAAGAAGTTTCAGACAAATCTAGAGATTCTTAAGGCAGGCATTAATTCCAAGTGTTACCAAACATCAGTTTTATAAACATGATAGGAATGCCAAATTGCTAAATTCTCTTAATATCTTTTTTTTGATAACACCAGTTTGCTTTACCAAATATTTTCTGCAGCTAAACTAAAAACAAGTCTCCAAAGGTCCTGTGCGTATTCTGAATCAAAGTACACCATTGTTGATATGTCAAATCTCTACCACTCTCTGACATCTCACACTGGTCTACATCAGTTAAATGAGACAAACTACACAATATTGTCTGCCACTATAGTTATAAACAAATTTTAGTATACTTTGTTTCCTACTCATATTTATCATCAGTCTGTGAGTATGCTGCATTTTTATCATACACATATCTAGTTGGAGACATGTACTTTCACTTTCAGAACAGGATAAATACTGGCCTACTTTTTTGAAATCTAGTGGCCACAGACCCCTCTGTTTCACAAAAAGCATTAGAATTATTGTTCACAACAAGTTTGTGCTGCCAAAAGTACTTACTATAGGAAGCTTCTCAAAAGGTCCACGAAACTAAGAGTTCTGGCAACACATGCTAACACTTCTACCTGTCAGGTCTGCAAGTTGAAAGATAGTTGATCAATAGTTCAACATTAAACCTAAAAGATTGATGATGTCCTGTCATGGCAGCCAGGCTCAGAGAAGAGAGAGAATGACAGAGAACATGCAATTGCATTTCCTTCAGTTTCTCCATGTTCCTTGTGGTTGTTTGATCTCTGAGTTGGATGCAGGTGGGCTTGTCCCTCCGAAAAAAAAAAGTTTGCTGTATTTTGCAACTTTGACAGTATCACTGTTTTGACTACTGATTTCCCAAAGATTTAGATGCCTTGGGTTTGAATAATCATGTGTTTATTGATTTATTTATTTATTTTATATTTGTTTACCAGGAAAGTCCAACTGAACAATAATTGTCCTTTTTCAGCAGAGGCCTGGGGAGAAAAGTTCCACAAATGACAGAGTTAGTAAAAGCAAAAACATGTGAAATTGTGAAAATATACAACAGGTTGAACAACATAATTATAAAGGGACAGTACAATATTACAAAATACATCATGTGCAGTACTAGCATAAGCTAAAAGTACAGGGGTCTAATAGTAATAACAGTATAACATATAGTTAGCAACATCATTTCAACATCATAAAAAAAATTACAGGGCTCTAATAGTAATAGTGTAACAGAGAGTAAGCAACATTAGTTCAACATCATTTATACATTTACAATATGTACTTTTAAGATATACTGAGGATGTTCCAGACCAGTGAAAAGATGAGAAAGGAGTTTTAGTGTGATAAGATAGAATAGAGCATAGAGAGACATCATGACTGTTATGAATTGGAGTTGGAATAAGGGCATATCCATGAGTTAGATAGATAGTTCTTAAGGGACTTTTTTAAATTTAAAGAACAGCTGAGAGTTTTGATTTCTAAAGGTAAGAAATTCCACTTTTTGACTATGAGGTTTGAGTAGACATTTCCCAGCTGTGTTACTGGCTTTGGATACCTTCAGCATTGCTCTTTTGGTGGAGCGCAATTCATAATTTGTCCTATGGGGTAGCAAGAGGTTTTGAAGGAAAGGTTTTATTTCTGGGTGTTTGAGGATTTGATGGGCCATGGTTATCTGATTATATGTTAAGAGATCAGGGAGCTCTACCCAGTGGAGCTGCCTTAGGGCTATACAATGATGAGATCTGTAAGCTGAATTTGTGGCAAACTTGGCCGTCTTGTTGTAGCAGGACTCAGGTTTGTTAAAGTCAGATTGCTTTAGGATAATTAACATTGGGGAATCATAGAGGAGGGTGGAGATAAGATGAGTTCTGGCAATAGTGACTTTTGTTTTGTTAGTTAGGTACTGTTTGCTTCTGTAAAGTGTTCTGAGTTTTTTATGCACTTTCAGTATGGTTTGAGCTATGTGCCTATCAAATCTAAGATTATTATCGATATTTACACCAAGAAGTTTTGTGGGGGGGCTGGGGACATAACTGTGCTGTTAGAGGAAGAGATATTGAATGAGGGGGTGGTGAAAAGGTCAGTAGTTCTAGTTGGTTGAAAGATCATAAGCTTAGTTTTATTGGGATTGAGAATAAGATGAGCATTGGTTAGCCAGGATTCAACTGCTAAGAATGATTGCTGTGTTAGGTGCTGAAGTTGCTGTAATGTTGGTGTAGCACAGTGTAGAGTAGAATCATCAGCATATTGGAGAAGGAATGCATGTAAGGTGGAAGTGTGGAGGTTATTGGTAAATATTCAAGATTAAAAACAAAGATTGCTATCCAAAAGCATGGAGTAATAACAGAAACAAATACACAAAGAAAAGTACTCCAAGCTACCATGACTAGGTAGTGTGAGAAATATATATTTAATATCAAAAATGGTGAGCACTTTCATGGTAAAATAGCACCACTTCTTCAGACCAGACACATAAATCTTAAACACAATATGTATAATACAAAAGAACCTATCAAAATTCAGATTAAAATCACGTTAAAAACATAGAAAACTATTTGAAAATGAAATGCTATAGTTAACCAATCAGTTGGCAAGCCGATTCAAACACACTTACATATGGACTAAAAACAAATGACAAAAGATAAAGCAAGAAAAAAGACTCATACTGAGCAGATGACAATGCTCTGCACATAGCCTCTCATTCGACACAATATGTAAATCAAGCAAAGCAAAATGAATCAACCACAAAGGGTAAATTGCCTCGAGCAAAATGTAGTTTCAAAATCCAAATAACCTTTTCTTGAGGCACAACATGACAATAAGAAGCTTGACCTTTTATTAAGCACACTGAACTAAAAAACAAAAACAATAAAACATCCAGTAAGCGCTTTCACATTCCCTCGAAACAGTCTGATAAAGCATTCGAGAGAATGTGAAAGCGCTTACTGGATGTTTTATTGTTTTTGTTCTTTAGTTCAGTGTGTTTAATAAAATGTCAAGCTTCTTATTGTTGTGTTGTGCCTCAAGAAAAGATTATTTGGAGAATATGTAAATCGCCCTGGCTGTTGGCCAGAGATGTCCAAAGAAACATGTACTTTAAAGCTTCCTAAACATAAAAATCTAAACAATTAAGTCTATCTAAAGATAAATATATATATATATATATATATATATATATATATATATATATATATATATACACACACACACACACACACACACACACATACACACACATATGTATACATGGAGACTCTACATAAAGCTTAATCAAAAATGTAAAAATCACAAATAAAACGGCAAAAACTTCAGAGCCGACTTATCAGATATAAGAACTCCAAAGATTCACCAACTAAAAATAAAAAGATGCCCATGTAGGACTATGTGGCAAACAGACAATTAAATAAACACCAAATCTACTTAGGGCCCTGAAATATGGGGGTAAAAAGTAATCCTTTCAAAGGTCTTTGTTGAAGCTATAATAATATCAGAAAATATATCAAGCCAAGAACTAATAAAAAACTGTTCTAAAAAGTTTAAAATCATGATATGGCTAATCAAAGGGGAATAATTAAATGGTAAATACACAAAATTATTATCCAAGGAATTTAATTCTACCCAAAAAAAATCCTGTAGAAAGAGCAATGGTTTTGCAATACACTGATGGGGCTGAAATTATAAAGCACATTATCAAGAAGATTTGGAATATTTTAAGAGAAGACCCTTCCATTTCAACCATTGTAGGTGACCACCTTCATTCTGTATATGAAATAGCTAGCAGTCTGAAGGAATTATTCAAAAAAGACCCTGGAGATTTTGATTTACAGCTATAGGCAGGACAGTGAAGGGTGGGCACTGTAAACAATGCTGCAATATTTATAAAGGGGAATATATAGAGTTGTGATCCAACAGTTTTAAGGTTACATTACAAACTGCTAATTGTGGCACTAAAGGTGTGGTGTATAGCGCAGTGTCTTTCACTCTTTCCAGTTTTTATATTGGAAAAGCAGTGAGTTGTAGAAGGGGAATTTACAAACACACGTTTGAAATAACAACCAAGGCAGGTGACAACGTACTGTACAAGCACTCTAGTTTGTACCATATTCCAAAAAGTTCCACAATGCTATTATTCATGGAATTACTATTAACCCTAGAGAAGGTAGTTGAGAGACCAAGTTAGAATATAGGTAGTTATACTGTTAGTTAAAATTGAATGCCATGAACCCACATGGGTTAAATGATAATGTGTAAATAATCCTAGTTCTAAAAATCAGGGCAGCGAAATTATGAAATCAGTGAGGTATTCATTTACAACATAGAGTTCATATCTGCATGCAAATTTTTCAGGATGTTTTAAAATGTTTTTATATATGCGCTTTTACATTTGATTGTACATTTTTATATATATTTAATATTTAAGTGATTATTTATTTCCACAAGCATAGTTAGGGTTAACTTTTGTCCTGGTTCATGCCTGTTTAACTTCCACACCAATTAATGAATTGTGGTGAGTTGTTTCATTTGATAGTTTGATCAATTAACTAACTGACTCATTTGACCAATAAAAGAGCATAGTATGTCTGAGGGAATGGCATATATTGAGGTTTTAGTTGCCCCTGTTCAGTTCTGATGAAGTCCCTGTAGTAGAAGGGATGAAAGCACTTAATTTGCATTATTATGTAAAAGTACATTAATGTGGATTACTTTACTTAAATTACTGGCACCATTTTTCTGGATACAGTGGTATTCCTTTGCACATTTTCTTTCTGTTTTTTTTTTTTTTTTTTTGATACCTTGCTAAATCAGTTGTTACTGAATGTGAAAGCCACACAAAGTCCAGCATTACCAATACTTTTGTTTCCTATTTGATTTTTGCCACCATGCCTAACAGCCATTAAGCATCCCCGTGCTTGTAGTTAATTCATTCTCCTATCTGGGAATTCTACACAGTCTCGGGGTTATATCTGTCTAGAGTGGGCCTTTATCCAGACAGCCATGTGAATGCTTTTGCCTTTGCTGTCTGGGGACCGTCAGTCATCACTACAGCCTAATAGTCCATAGATTGGATCCCCAGTAGCACCATGCAGACTGTCCAAAATGGTAGTTTATGGGCCCCAACAGGTCTAATATCTTCACTAACCCACCCATAGCCGCAAGATCCACCAAATGGTTCATAAATTCTAATGCTGCTTCAAATTCCCTAGTCTGTTTATGGGTCTGTAGTGAAGCCTTCATTAAATTTGACAGCTGAACATTTTTCTTAATCCTAAATCCATGAAATACATACTCCTACACACGTCCCTGAGAGCTACAGTCACCAGCTTGGGAAACTCAGGAACATTCTGCCAAATGAAAGGCAGCATTCATGTTGCCTTCTTTTTGTTTCATTATTACTGTGCGATATTTTATATTTAGTTACTAATTTGACTGATTTGTAGTAAAGTGGTTGTGCCACAATTTTTTTAGGTATGCAAATCACTTATAAACTTGATTGTTAAGTAAATTACTTCCTGCTCAGTTCTGTGCATCTTTTTTTCAATATGCACATACATATTAAAATTACTTCTGGTACTGATGTGCATATTTGTAATGTTGCAAGATTTTGATATGATGCAGGGCCTTCTGTGGGTGGATTTTGTGCCTTAATCCATCAATCCTTTCTTCCATAACCCCCTTTTCTCACATTTTAGCAGATAGGAAAGGGGCACTACATTAACAATGACCATCATCAAGTGCCAATGTTTACACTAATGAGTGGCTAGCCCTGGCATTTTAATTTTGTGACTTAATGGAAACATCTATAAAATGTAATTTTGCCCACTGCCACAAGTGAACCATCAGAGTTCCACATTTGCAAATGTAATTTAGCTTTTATTCAATCATTGCAAACCAATGTTTCTAATGCATATTACTCTGAACTGCCTATGGTAAACTTTTAAGTATATATAAATACTAAAGAGATAGCAGTAGAGGCCACGCACATAACATGCAACATGTAACAGCAAGAATCATAGAGTATAATAAAGGCAAAACAAATGAGGAAAATGAGGCAAAATAAAGTTTATATTATCATAAATAGATAAAGAAACAGAACAGCCATGGAGCAAAACCAAAAAGGCTTTACAGAATATAATGTAATACACAAAGTAAGGGATTCAGGAATGCAGAAGTGAAAAAGGGGATAGAATGCCTGACTGAAAAATAACTTGTTAAGGAAGGAAGAAAGCTGCTAGAGTAAAGTTTTTGGAGGAGAGCAAAAGTAGTCTTCAGGAATGATATGAATAAATTCAGCTATAAACAGCAATAAACAGTGGTCATTCATTGATACCTAGGTCATAAATCAAATATGATCATATTTAGATGCCCAAGTAATAAGTCTAATTCAATGTTTTTTGACATACTGAGTAGGGGCAAGGGCAATACATACTCCTATACAAGAATCCAGGCTCTTTACCAAGTGCCCTATATGCTTCAATAGTCAGACAACAGGATATCCTGCAATAATCATTCAACAGTGATGAAACTTTATTTTTGTTTTTGTCAGTATGTAAGAAAAACAAGCATGACAATCTAACTAGGTGCCAGGATATTTAAAGGAAACTACTACTATATCCAAAGGTTCACAGATAGGAGACAAACTAGACAAATACATGCAAACTTTGTTTAACCTTTGATAGTAGCACTCACCACAACTTTAGTTTTGGCTAGGAAGACAGCAAGTCCCCTTGCAAAAAAAAAAAACAAAAAAAACAAGAGGTGTAATGTGACCAAATCGTACTGAAGAAAAGAATGAATTATATCAGTTGACTGATGGAATATAAAGGATGAGAGACAGAATTAAGTTCTTCAGTAGAATCTGTAAAAAGTCAGCATTGGTATTCCATTCTTCCATATCTGATGATTATGAAAACTATACTGTATCTCAGTGCTCAGACAAAATGAACCAAGAAGCTCCTTATATTGAAAGAAAGCAGTATTTTAACTCAGTAAGTGATCTTATCTATCTTGGTCATTTTTCAGCCACATGACTTGGGCCACAAGGGCAAAGGTAACTGCAATATATATAAATAGAGAGTTGGGAGTATCCAATCTACCAGAATGTTTGGGGAAATTGAAGAAAACTCACACAAAGATAAGAGGAGCATGAAAACTCTTCACAGTTCAAAAGTGGTTGAATACTCAGTAGTGTCAGTGGTTTTCACAATTAAACAAAAAAAATATTTCCTTTGGGTCTTCAGTCTCAAATGTTAGGTCACAAAATGTCTCTTTCCCCAAATGAATTAAGTATCTAATGTATTTTGCTTCAAAACTCAAAGGTAGCACTAAATTGTCCCATATAAGATATCTGTCTATTATTGTCTGTTATTTCTTCTTTCTTATCCAAACAACAAACCTTTTTTAATAAAGTTTACAGTGTCTTTTGTTCTTCAGCAAAGGATTTTCCATTTTGCATCCCACCTGAAAACATATGTCCATCCAACTCTTGACTTATTTGCCTTCCACACAACTCACTTTCTTTTCCAAAAACCTTTTCCATTATATCCATCTACAAAATCTCAGACTCTTCTCCAGGATCACTTTTGTTCAATAAACCAACCAGTTTTTCATCAGGCAAACCTCCTTAAGAAATTTTGGTTACAACAAAATCCTGAAGTTTAAAGTCATTGAGATGCTGACTGTTTGTATTATCCACTCACTTTTCAACAGTTTTGTCCAACTGATAGAGCCACACTCCTATCGCTGACAGAACCATTCTCTTCTCCCTTCATTATTGCACAGCTTCTTCTAGCTACCTCCACACCAGGAACAAAAGCAGGAAGTACAACAGCAAAAACATTCCCCCTCACAATGAAAATAGTAGGGAAGGTTCCCTGATGTCCTGGTTAAATTTTTCCAAGTAATATAAATACCTCTTTGGGTCTCCCCTGAATAGAGGAAATTAGCCTAGTGGAACTAACACAGTCAACAAAAGATAATAAATAGTGATAGATTGGATGATATATATGGAGGCTAGGAAATGGAGGAGTAGGTGCTGTGTTCTCAACAGAAGAAAACAGGCGGTCAGGTGGGACTGCAAAATGTCATTCCTAAAACTAAATATGATGAATGAGAGAAGAATTAAGGCCTTCTTTTTTAAATTCCTGATGCAGTGAAACAAATCTAACAATACTGAAGAGTACATAGGTCCATTCTTCCTTACCTAGTTGGAATATGTGATCATAAAGATAATGTTTTGCTGGAAATAAAATGATGGCAAAGATGTGTTGACGGGTTCATACTGTACATTTGTGATTAGGGAGCTGTGGAGTGGTTGGGCAAGAAATTGTGGCTAAGGGCTAATTGGGTTCATTATCAGTAAATGTGGCATATTTGGTCAACTTGCGAGTATTTCACCCCCAAAACATTCAAAACCTTGGGATGCTGCTATCAAAAAACAGGGATACTCCCATGATCACAAAACACAACAAACGTTTTTCTGCTAGTTTTGCGGAGGGGTAGGTTCTAAAACAATATAATAACAACTATGAATGAAAAATCATGCTGTGATGTAATTTATATAGATTTAAGTTCAGTATTTGACAGACTCATATGCAAACAACTGATCAGTATTTTAGAACACCTAGGTATTGATGTATTCCTGTTAAGATGGATAGTTGCATGGCATACAAATAGAACATGGCAAGTATCAGACAGCAATTGTACAGGTAAAATTTGAGGTTACGGTACATGTCCCACAAGGCTCTGTCACACTTATTTACATTATCTTTCAGATCTAGCTTTTCAACTGAGGTGTTCTTCAGTTTGTGTGCAGGTGGCTTGGAACTGGCTAACCTGATTACATTTGTCACAGATAGGGCATGCCTGCAAAAGAACTTGGCAAAATTGACCCTTTGGGCACAGGAGAATAATATGCTGATAAATATATCAAAAACTAAGCATATGAGATTTGGGAGACATAAATTGAACTGTGAATATTTAATACAGCTCACAATGACTGAAACTGTAGATTCATTTAAGAACCTGGGTATATGGGTAGATTCAGCTTTGAGGTTTTTTTTTTTTTATCACATCAACCAACTGGTAAGTGATAGATATAGAACTATAGGTTGTATAAAATCTTTGTAAAGTCTAGGAAATCAGAAATGATGACGTCATTGTTTGTTATTCACATTAGTCCCAAACTTGACTATGGAATAACAATATGGAAATTTTATAAGTAAACAAGTATGAGTAAACTATAAAGAGTACTGCGGAAATATACCAAGGATGTGAAAATTTAAGTTATTATGAAAGACAAAAAGATCTGAACTTGTACAGTGCCTCATACTGATATTTAAGAGGAGACCTTACTCAGATATATAGGACATTTAGAAACAACTACCTCTGGGAATGTTTGGGATTATCAAATAGTAGCAAAGAATCATCAGACAACCTATGTAGAAGATTCTATAGAAATGAAAAGTGTACTGATTGGTTCTCTGAGAGAGCAGCTGATGTATAGAATAGACTATCAAATTACATTAAAGCAAGAACTAGTTTAGATATTTTTAAGAACAGCTTGGACATTCATTATAGGAACAATGGTTTTTGGTATATTGCCAGACTAGAAGGGCATTAATGCCTGTACTTGAAATGTTTTTATTTATGTATGTATGTAAGCCCCCAAGTCATCTCTGTGACTTCTGACGTCCGACACCTCCAACTACATAAATATATGTAAATATGTATATATATATATATATATATATATATATATATATATATATATATATATATATCTACTAATAATGAATAAATGACACAAATACTGATATTCACAATACTGACCACAAAAGGTCAACTTTGCAAACAATGACACTCTAATAAGCATGCACCAAGAAAACTCGTGGTGCTTGCAAAACAAATGCTTAAAAATAGCATAAAACATCCTTTATTTTGCTGGGGGCAAGCACCCCTGCACTACCCACATCCCTCCTGTTAATTACATATACTAACATACACATCCAACACTTACACAGCCATACTTTCACCTGCCTACCCTAAGTCACACATACAACTGACAAACACATTCAGACACACTCAAACTTCCATAAGAAACCCTTACAAAACACTCACTTACCTTAATTTACACCTAAATCCATACACAACACGAAACACCATCCACTCACAACACCACACGTACCATACCGTAATGCCATAACCGCGAATTTCAGATATTCAGATTCACGATTATGCACTTTCACAATTTTAAATGTTCAACTTTATAATTTCAGGATTCTGAAATTCGGGATTTCAGTATTTCAAAATTAGAAAGTGAATATATATATATATATATATATATATATATATATATATATACTACTAAAGACTTTTGGCTTTTCCCGGTTAGGGGTTGCCACAGCGGAACTCCAGTCCGCTCATGATTGGCAGTGGATTTTTATGGTGCTGAGTTGCCAGCCTGATGCCCAACCTTCAACAAAGCCATGCCCATTCATGCTCACTCCTACCTGCATGTCTTTAATGTCACTCGACCGTGGGGAGGACATGCAGACTCTACACAGAAGGTGCTCCAGCACTACTACTACTACTAAATTCAACCAGGCAAAGTAATTTATAAGTATTGCTTAACAAATGAAGAGCATTTTCTCCAATTAAGTTACCAGATATAATTGTCAAATGTGTCTACCTTAACACACTGGTTGATGAAACCCTTAACTATTTTTGCCTGTGTGTCATTGATATAGTAATAAAATGAGCTCTAGTCTGTCCACTCAAAAGAGAAGAATAAATCAAAAGTAGATTATTCCCTCCTTTGATTTCAATAACTTCAGCCTCCATCTCAGCTATTGGCTAATACTGTGTCTTAGCAAATAGGATAAGAAAAACAATCTTCTTGTTGGATAAACTGTACTTTTACAACTTTCAGTCTTTATTTGTTAACAACCTTTAAACCTTCAGGAAAAAAAAAAACATTACTTTCAATGAGAGACTCATCCAGGTTCAGGACAACAAATTACTCTTCAGGATGTGCAGCTTTTTCTAGTTCCCATGACTCCTCCATTCTGATAATAGATCCTGCCTACTTGACCAATACAGATAGTTCTCTGGGTTAGCATTATAGGCTAAATCAGAATTTTTTAAACGTTATTAAATTATGACATTGTAAACAAGAGTATGGGGCATATACATTAATAGAAAAGAAAACAAACCATATTAACATGTTTTCACTATGCTCATGCATTATACATGTATGTTTCCTTTTTAACAATCATCATTCACTCCAACATTACATAAACTCCTCATTCTGAACATTATTCTGCACATATTCTCACAAATTCCATTTATTTCTATGAATGTTTTGTCTAAAGCTTCTAGTGTAAGTGGAAAATCAGAATATGTATTTACTGTAAAAGAGCTACCACCTAGATGTTTTTTTCAGTTTTGTAGTAAAACAATCTCATTTTCTGTCAGCATAATTGTTGGATCATAGAATGTTCTGCCCTCAAACCTTGAATGAAGCCAAACAAATGCTCTAAAGGTACCCCCCATTATTTCTAACAACTGACTCCAAGTGACTTGTTTAACCATTAAAACAGGATATTGATTGAGGGAGTATAGCTACAGTTTGCTCTCAAATGAATAATGTGTTTTCAAGTTGGCAATAATAGTAATGCACTTTTTATTACACTTATGAAACGGATGGTGCAGTGATGCAGTGTTAGTGTTGTTACCTTCCATTAAGAGGTTTGCCAGTTCAATTCTCAGCTGGAGTAATTGCTGTGCAGAGTCTGCATGTCCTGTCTGGGTTTTCTCCAGGTACTCCAGTTTCCTCCCACATTATAAAGACGTGCAGCTGGAGGATTTTTCCCCAGGTCTCCACTGAAAATTGGCTTTGTTCCATGTCAGACTTTCCTGATAAACAAATGTAAAATAAAGAGATCATTCTGACTATATGGATGACTTCCAACAGTGATGCTATTGTTAAAGCAAGGGCACTCAGCTTTGTGGACTAGGAGATCATACTTTGAAATTTTAAAGACCTTGTTCTTGATGGTCATAGTAAACAGTTGATAAATTACAAAGTTAGATGGCTTGTGAAATTCCATAATCATTACACTGGAAGTGCATTTGATGGTCCTTTCCTCTAATATTCATACACTTCATGGGGCAAAAGAGCAGTAACAGCATACTTCTACACATCCTGGATGATTAATCATGGTGGGATTGCTTTCTCCTGTTTCTGTCCATGTGTTATGACAATTACCTCACAGCTGCAGCAGAATTGAAATATGCCAGAAATAAAGCACTTTAACTTTTGGCTAAGGTAGTTTAACCTGTATTATATTAGTATTTTACCAGGTACCTTCATTGTGCAGTGTTCATAAATTAAGTATAATGGAAATACGATGTATCCTTACTAGACCAAGAACTCAGCTTGTCACATACAGTAAATAGTTTCAAATATTTCTTGGAGGATTTCCTCTCTTCTGAGGGCTGATTTCAACAGAGTTATATCTACAAGTACAGTAAAGTCTCGGTTAACCAGCACCCATGGGGATTGGTAGATGCTGGACAACTGCAGTTTCTGGTTGCTTGGGTTACTATTAAAAATATGCCTGACTAATACTGTACCCTATACTATTTGTTTGGTTTGACTTGTTCTTAGGTTGGAGAGAGAGGGAATTTATTCCAATCTTCTTTTTTAAAACTCTAAAACTCTAAAAATGTTTCTACTTGGGGGGAGGGGGGACAGAAAGAGCAACACATGAAAATTGTACTGTATTTCCTCAATTTTTTTCTGGTTGCTTGAGTTCTGGTTAACTGAGAGTTTACTGTACCATGTTGCCTTTTCTGTTTAGTGGTTCTGTTCTTAATTCTCCACTGAGAAACAACACCATGAAACCTGGACATGTCTACCATGGGAAGTCAAGGTCTGTCCTGGTTGTCCCAAACTAACTCTCACCATACTATAGTGAAATAGGGTGGAAACTTCCTCAATACTAATTTGGCATTATTTATTTTTATTTATTTATTTTACATTTGTTGAACAGGATAGTCCGACTGGATATATGTCCATTTTCAGCGGAGGCCTGGGGAGAAAAACTCCAAGATAATAATACACATTGAACATTTAGTAAATGCTAGTTTCAAGCAGATTACAGTCATAAGCAATACCAGCATTTAGCACATATAGTACTAACTTATTATAAAACACTTTACAAAACATAACATTTTCAAAGTTATATATACATAACATTACATTCAGGTTTAAGCCACATTGAGCAGCAGTTATACAATTGACCCTTCCTGAAATGGTGTGGTAGAAAAAAGTTAGAAGTAGTTGAAGGTAAGGCACTTAAGTAATAGAAAGGTCACTAGTCGGGGTTAGTGCAAGGACATAACCAATGAGTTTTGAAGTATTTCTTGAGTTTGTTTTTGAATTGAGTTAGTGAGGATTCTAGGGTCAAGTCAGCTGGGAGTCTGTTCCATGGGCTGGATTCACGAAGGCTTGCATGGAGTCTAAGAGTAGAGTAAGACTCCATGCAGCCAACATGTCCGCCAAGCGATCCAGGAACAGCCGATAGGGGTGTGCAACAGAGCTCCTAAAACGAGTCTTACACGGACAGGGCTTGGATATGCAAATCACCTCAATTGCAGGCGAAAGCTATGCAAATGAGGTAAATTTGCGATCCAGGAAACCCAAACCTGTCCGAGTAAGAGTAGTGTTATTTGCAGAAATGTACTCCATAGACAACTGAGTACGATTCTGCAAATAGCAAAACGGAGCCATGACAGCTCCAAAAAAAGGATGCATCCAGTTGAGGAAGCATGCCAATGGCCAGAAATACGGCCATTGGCAATGTTCACCAATGCAAAACAAAAATAAAATACATTTTTTTTTATCCCGATCTCCGGTGTTTAAGTGTAGCGCAGTGCCGCACAAACGCGCTGCGCTCTAAAAAGCAGAAAACCAATAATTAAAATCTACAAATGTGGATTTTATTGTAATTCTTAATTTACAATTCAAGGGAATGGCAGGCTGAAGACAACATGGCTACCGAGTAGAGGTTGCTAAGGGGGGAAGCTCAGTCTAAGAGATGTAACCAAGCATTAGCAGGCAATCCTATGCAAATGAGGGTTAGGATAGTGAATCCCAAGTTTACATAGCAAATGAGCACAGTCAGTGGAGTGTAGGAGTAGGATAAGGGGAATAACAGAGTAGAAGATAGGTGACATCACGAGGGGGGGTATGTATGAAAGAAGTGAACCTCATTGGAGCAGAGTGGCATGTGTCTGCTGTCAGTTACATATCACTGGAAGAGGTGTGTCAACAGGTAGCCTAGCTAAAGGCAAGAAATTGAAGGTGTATGCCGTGGATAACACTAAAGTTTCTTGTTGAAGTGCCTGCAACGTGTATGCGCGTGGTTACGCACCTGTACATCCGAGTAAGACTGTGTGCACGCGTGTATGCCTGTGTGCATGCATTTAAGCCAGAGTAAGCATGTCTAAGGCTGTTTAAAGTTGTGTAAGCACATTTGCACCGGTGTGTGCGTGTTTTAGCAAGAGTAAGCAAGTTGTAGTCCATGTAAGCATGTGTGCGCGCGTGTGAGCTGGTGTGCGCGTGTTTGCGCTTGTGTGAGCGGTGCTGCCCCCCTGAGGAAACAGAAAGGAAAAAGGAAGCACAACAAATAGTAGGAAGTTAACCAGGGAGTACTAGCAGAGCTATCAGGTGAAAACAATCAGAATCAGGCAATTACACAGGCAGTACACTAGCTCAGCCCAGCCCAGCACTTAAAACTCTGCAAACAACATTCCATTATGTTTCTCTCAAGAGACACTGCAACACTGCAGTAAGCTAACAGAAGTGAAAACTGAAAAAGATTTACTGAGACAAAGAAATGTTAGGGTTTGCCATTGCTGTTATAAGGCGACATATGCAACATGCTGAGGGTGGTGACAATGCGAATGCTGCTGGACAACCCACAGTGAGGAGACGGAGAAGAGAGTACAGGCCCAGGGTAACCTATCAGGGGCTACATGAGCTGGAGATAGTGGAGCACTATAGAGTGGACAGAGACCTCTTGCAGCAAATTGTTGAGCTGTGCAGGCCACGACTCACACACAGAACCAACAGAGGGGAATCCATCCCAGTGGAAACCAGCGTATGTGTTGGCCTAAGAATATTAGCAACAGGTACCTTCCAGAGACCAACTAGTGATATGATGGGGATATCACAGGCATCAGCATCCAGGGTACTGCACCAGTTCCTGGATGCCATGTCAGCACATGTCGGTGATCATGTATATTTCCCCAATTCCCGTGAGGTATTGGCCAGCCATATGTGTCTCTTCCAGCAAATAGCGGAATACCCTGAGGTAGTGGGTGCAATAGACTGCACGCACATATGCATCAAAGCACCAGCCGGTGAGTGGGGTAGCGTCTACTTCAACCGCAAGGGCTTCCCCTCCATCAATTGCCAGGTCATGTGTGATGCCCAGAGCATAATACTGAATGTGTGTGCTGGCTGCCCTGGAAGCTACCATGATTCCCATATCTGGCATCTGACACAGCTGTACCAGACATTTGCCAATGGGGACATCCCTCATGGTCACTTAGTGGGGGATGCTGGCTATGCACTGGAGCCATGGCTGATGACACCCATCAGAAATGCACACACACCTGAACAGGAATGCCATAATGAGGCACACGCACAAACATGAAATGTAATCGAGCATGTGTTTGGCCTGCTCAAGTCATGGCTCCGGTGCCTGGACACATCTGGTGGAGCCTTGCAGTACTCACTAACTACATGTATCCAAATTGTCATGGTATGTGCTATGCTACATAATATTTTCCTGTAAAAACAGCTGCAGCAGGAGCAGTATAGGCCCTGGCCAAACAGCCCCCCACCATTGCCAAGGCCATCACAGGCAGAGCATGACTTGGAGGAGGAGGAACAACCTGAGCCTGCCCCAGTAGGCAGAAGGAGGCATGCCCAGTATGCTTTGGCCTTGGCAAAGAGGCAACGCATAGCACATACACTGGCTCAGTAGGAACTCTGGAAATGATACCTCTCTCTGACTCGTACATATAGTAAAAGGGATGCCTAACTTGACACTACCTGTTTCCAAACATGTATAGGGAGTGCAGTATGTGCATCTGACATAGGCAGCCCTGCAGCACCACCTGAGGCATGATTGCCATGTGTTAAGCAATATAAAGCAGTGCTAAACAGCTTTCATCACCATTTAGTATATGTAAAGCAATTGCACACACTAACACTAGCACAACTGTGGTCAATGTTGAGCAATATTGGGCAACGTTCAGCAATGTTGATTAACGTTGAGCAATGTTGGTCAAGCTTGGTCTACATTGGGCATAGCTGAACAAAAGCCAACATGCTCATATTTGCTCTACTGGCCCTTAAGCAGTCTGGTCTGCTCAGTATGAAAATATAAAGCAGTGACAGGCCTCAAACCCAAGATACTGTGCACTACAGTCCTAGTACTGGACCACTAAACCATGACAGTATTGCACTGGTCAGCCTGTATGAAGAAATGTTGATAAGTCTATGCAAAGTATCTCATGAAAACCCTGCAGGCACAGCATAATCCCTGTCGAGTTATGACACAAAGGTGAGCACTGCAGTAAGAATAGAACCTGATTTTCAACACACATATAGTATAAATGTTAATACTGGTCATGTTCACAGACATCAACAAATGTAGTGGACTTCAGACAGCAACATACTGAAAGGTCACACTGGGCATGCTAACACATGTGAACAAATGAGACAAATGTCAGGCAACAAATCACTGAAAGGACAGACTGGGCATGCTCACACACTTAGGCCATGTCTGAGTACAGCAGTGGGCCACACATATCCGGCAGTTGCATGTGTTAACCCAGGAACCTCTCACTATTCACCAATCCACCTTGTGCACACAGTTATATGACAACAGACACATATATAATATAGTGGAACCCTGTCATAATAAAATATGATCTGCAGATACTTAGGTTGTTCGTAGAAAGTGGGAAAGCAAAGAAGATAAAAAACTTGCAATCAGTATCATCAATAAACAATGTGCATCCCGAACATTACCATAGGTGCATAGGTTGATACTAGGCTATCTGCCCTAAGGCATTTATAAGTCTAGCCAGAGTGTGTTTGGCTTTTGCAGCCCTGTTAGATTAGTAGACTGTGCCTGTGAATAGTAGGTCACACAAGATAGGCCTTTTATGTTTAGTTTATTGTGCCTCTATCTAGCAGGGACCCCAGAAGAGATCCCAGGGGTAAACATAAGATCACCCATCCACTCATCAGGATGTCTCCTGTAGGGGATCAGTGTGGGGCTCTGCCTATGCGGGACTGGGATCCCATTCCAGAGTGAGGGGAGCCTCTGGGATATGAATGTGTCCCTCCAGCATGTCCTATTAATATCTGTGCTGAGGTGTAAGTCCCTGGAGTGTGTAGCTCTAAGGGATCTGGATATCCTGAGGTGTAGCATGTCCATTAATACTGTGTTGGACATGGCTGTAAACAACAGGCACAGATTGCATCTGAGTAGGTGGTAAGGGACTGAGTAGAGCTGGAGTTCCTTTAGCCGAACTGCACAGGTCATCTGTGTGAGTCCCCAAATCCACTTGGTGAGGTACTTTTGTGGCCATTACAGTTGCTGCAGGTGTCAGGTAAGGTACATCCCAAATGGGGCATTGTATCCAATCATGGGCCTGATGAGTATAGGGGCACAATGACTTTACTTGACCTAGATGTGAAACCTTTTGGGATAAGGTGGGCTATATAGAAGGACTGTCTAACCACTTTGGCAATGTGATTGTCAAAGGCAAGATTACTAACTACTCGTGTCCCCAAATCCCTAACAACTTCTACCGTACTTAATGTATTAACACCTATGTGGTAATGTGTTGGCACTTTGTTATTCCCAAAGGGGATGACTGCATTTAATGGCAGTTAGCTGTAGTCCATGGCTCTGGCACCAGTTATCCATCTCTGTGAGACCCTTTTGGAGGATGCTTGTGCCAGCTGGAGAGTCAAATATGGCACCCAGTTTGCAGTCATCTGCGAACATGGTCAGCCATATTCCTCCTGTGTTAGCCTGTACATCAGAGAAAGATATACTGAACAAGAGAGGTCCCAAGACTGAGCCTTGTGGGATGCCACGTGTAACTGGTGTAGAGTCAGACATGGCACCAGCAATACTTACCATGTGGGTGCTATCCCTGATCCAGTTAGCAATGCATCTTGTGACATATGTGTTGATATCTAAGCTGGTGAGCTTATGTATGATGCCCGAGTGGGGTATTGTTTTGAAGGATTTTGCGAGGTCCAGGTAGGCTGTGTGGACTACCTTCCCTACGTCTATGGACCTGGTAACTGTTTAAAGAAGTCAACCATCCATGTTCAAGAGGCAAGATCTGCCCACAGCAAAGCTGAATTGTGTAGGATCCAGTGTCTGTAGGTTCCCGATGTCTGTGTGTATGAGTTCCATGATGATATGCTCCATAGCTTTGCAGACCAGGCTAGATAGGCTTATAGGGTGATAGTGTCTGGGGTCTGTTGTGGCACTACCTTTGTGGAGCGGGACCACTGTTGCTGTACGCCATTCCTTGGGTACATATCCTGTAGTAAGTCTAATATTGAACAGTGACTTCATGTGAGGGTCACGTTCGTCATGAAGCTTGTGTAAGATGCAGGCTGGGACACTGTCCGGTCCCATTAATGCTGTGTTGTCTGCTTTGGAGAGGGCAGCACTCACCTGATCATCTGTGATGTCAGGGATCCTACACTCTATTGGGATGGACATCTGCTCATTAGGGGGGATGGGGGGTGACATTTGCACTGAACCTGTTTGCCACGATGTTGGCAATGTCTGTTGATTCAGTGTATGTATTGTTATTTTGCAGTAACTCACAGCATATCTGGGAGTTGGCACCCAGGTTCATGACATAACTAAAGAAGGCCTTGTGATTGTCCTTAGTGTCTGGTGCAATTTACCTTTTGAAGCGGGTCTTAGATGAATTAATGAGTGAACGTAGCTTCTTGCTAGTAATGATCAGAGATGCCTTTCCTTTTTGGGATTGTGCTCTATCATGTAGTAGCCCCCTCCTTTTGTTGTATAGCTTATTTACAGCTGGGGTCCACCAGACAGGTCCCCTGCCTTTGGAAGAGTGAGTCTTGTTTTTATTTGAGATAGCACAATCCATGCATTTCAGTAGGTGTCAATAGAATGTGTTTGTAAAGGATTCAGCGGTCTGAGCCATATTCACCTCTGTCCCAGGGTCTTTGAAGGATACCACCTCAGTTTTGAGAAGTGTGACATTTGCTTTTGGTAAGTTCTTCACCGAGAGAACCTAGGATGGGGGTGGGGACAGGATATGGATGTCCATTGAGATAAATGTATGGTATGACCTTACCAATGAGGGGCATACCTCTGGTGTGGAAAATGGAGTCCCCATGTTGGTGATGATCAGGTCCAAAATGTTTTCCCCTCTTGTGGGTGTGGTGACCAGTTGTAACATAGCATTTGGGTTTAGAAATCCTAGCAACCATTGGGCGAGGGTGTTGGGGCTTGAGTAGTATTCCCAGTCAATGTTTCGGTAGTTGAAGTCACCCCATATAATGGTGTCTGTAGAGACTGTCATATTCTCCAGTGTTCCAAGGAAAGCTGAGTGGTGTTCCTGAGTTTGGGAGGGTGGTGTCTAGCAGGCTACAAACTGAAAGGCAGTTTTGCCCACTGTTAGTTGCACATGTATGGTCTCTGATGCTTCCTGCAGTGCTACTAACCTGGAGGTGTGTGTATCTGTGATGTATACGGATACTCCCCCTATATTTGTTGGTCGGTCTGAATCTTGTGGTTAAAAAGCATGGTATGAAGTGTAACCTGGTAGTGCTGGTGTGCTTTTAGGAGCCTGAACCAAGTGTCTGTTACTGCACAGATATCGACATTCCCCATACTGAGGAGAGTCTTGAGTGCATGCATTCTGAGGTCTAGACATCGGGTGTTGAGCAGCATTACCCGTAGTGTCTTTTACCTTGTATTGTCTATGGAGGTGGGTTTGTCTTTTGAGCCTTGCCCATAAAAGGCACTGTGGGGGTGTCAACAGCCTTAGCCAGTATTCGAAAGTCCAGGGGTGACAGGTGCAAGCTGTCCAAAGCGAAGCTATGTGGCATGTCGAGCATGTCATCCCAGGCTGACAGACACTGGATCCCCTTTGAATGACACCAATATGTTAGCCAGCTGTTACAATTGATCAGCTTGTCTGTATACTGTGCATCATTCTTGGTGAGGGTAAGATGCTACACAAGGTCAGGGTCATACTGGCCTGCGTTACATGATCAGAGAGCTCCTCTATGTCTCTTGTCATGTAGTCCAGGGAGGAACGTCTGAGGTCATTCACACCAGCATGGACAATGATGGAGCCATATTTGTACTTGCTTTGGAGTGATCTGAGTGCATGTGTAATGTGGCGGAACCTGCCACCCGACAGACAGCTCAAAGTGTCCTTCTCCTTGTTCAGCCTGGTGAGTGTGATGTCACTGTGTCTGACAATAGAGTCACTTATTACAAGTGTAGTAGGTGTGTTGTCTTGCCCTAAGGGCAGTGACTGTGTGGCACACTGACTTTGTGAACCATGTGATATGTGGGTATTGTTGTGGGGTAGCAGTTGTTTGGGTGTCTGCTTAGGAGGTGTCTGCTGCTTAGGCAGATATTATTTAGAGCCTCCGAGTATGTATTTGTGTGGTCATGTATTTTGTTTGCTGTCACTATAGGTCTATGTGAGACTGGATTTGTGGTGTGTGTGGTTACCTTCACCACCTGATAGACTGTGCCGGTCATGGGTCAAGAGAGCTCAGCCTCCTGTTTGTCTATATAGCTGCATCTCTCACATATATCTGAGTTTGTTGGGAGGAGGTGAGGGTTGTCTGTGTACATAAGGCAGCTGTAACATTGCCTCAAACGTCCCATATTCACCAGCTGGACTGAAGAGTACACACGAAACCAACCTTTGGACATACCAGGATATTATGATGACATACTCTCTGTTGACTGATCAAAAGGGATTAGTAGGGTGTTAAGTGTGTAAAAGAGCATAACAGGGGTTTAGTGCTCAGGTTTGTTGGTGTTTTGGAAAGATTATCTACGAAGGAGTCCAGACAGAACCATGACACTTCCTTCAGCTATGTCATACACAGCAATGTATACTCATATATCTCCTGAGTCAGGGCCAACTGTACCTGACTGACAATGCCGACATCCTGTCAGACAGGCCCATACATACATACCCACCTCCCACTGACAAATGTCCCTATCATCATACCAGGAGATATCACATGTAGAATGGGTAAACAGCTCCTTCCAAAGCCGAAAACATGGCATCAGTTGGATGACATTGTTTCCCTATATGTGTCATAAGTGAACTACAGAACAAACAGACCCTGCGCCTGAACACTCTGCTGAGCCTCGCCCTCTCTACAGGATCTGAAACTGTTGAATGTGTTACAGCAACATATGGCACACTCCACAAGTGTTGGTGCACAACAGACCATGGGAATTATAGTCCTATAAGCCTATGACATCTGATCTGCAAGGCCATTGAGTCCATCATGATTGAAGTCATAAACAGAGCTATTGGAAGCTGAGAAACACACAGCCCTACCAACTGTGGTATGATCATGGGAAGATCATGGTTCCCATACCTGCTAGACTGTTTGCAAGGCAGCCACCCAGGACACACATCACTGAAGGGATCTACACATGTCCCACATAGACTCTGAATAGCCCTTTATCAACATCCACAAAATCAACAACCTGTGCATAAATATGAATTGTCATATGAAGGAATGGCAATTTGTCCACAGAGAGATCACACAAGCTAAGAATTATGGAGTCCTGTTCAAGCTGTTAACACCTGCTGACCCACATGGTTCATTCCTAGGATTGCATAAAACAAAGTGCACACACATTACCATGTCCAGTCTGATGATGTCAGCATCCTATAAATATAGCAGGAGAAAAGAAAACACCCAGTAAAGCATATAGCGCGTCGTAGTATCATAACATAGTTAGGTAGGGGGTTGAATCCTGCAATTGCTCTGTGTGTGTGTGTGTGTGTGTGTGTGTGTGTGTGTGTGTGTGTGTGTGTGTGTGTGTGTGTGTGTGTGTGTGTGTGTGTGTGTGTGTGTGTGTGTATGTGTGATTTCCTGTGAGAGGAGTGCCCTTTTTCGAGACTAGGAAAACACATTAAAAGAGGTAGATTCTTCTTTGGCAAGTCTGATGATGTCAGTATCCCACAAATACAGCAGTGGAGATGAAAACTCCCAGTAAAGCATATAGCAAGTCATGTTAATGCGTATCACTGTAGTATCATAGCATAATTAGGTAGGGGTTTGAATCCTATAATTGCTCAGTGTGTGTGTGTGTGTTTGTGTGTGATTTCCTGTGAGAGGAGTGCTTGTTTTGGAGACTAGGAAAACACATTAAAAGAGGTAGATTCTTATTTGGCAAGTCTGATGATGTCAGTATCCCACAAATACAGCAGTAGAGATAAAAACGCCCAGTAAAGCATATAGCATGTCGTGTTAATGCAGATCTCTCTAGTATCATAACATAGTTAGGTAGGGGTTTGAATCCTGCAATTGCTGAGTGTGTGTGTGTGTGTGTGTGTGTGTGTGTGTGTGTGTGTGTGTGTGTGTGTGTGTGTGTGTGTGTGTGTGTGTGTGTGTGTGTGTGTGTGTGACACTTTTGGTCAATGTGTTGTGGGTTTTGCTTTTACAACTGTATGACATATCAGTAAAACAACAGTATGTGCATTGCACACTTCAGGTATCTGTGTGGCACATACATATATGTACACGTGACCTCAATTGTTATCTGTGTGGCAAATACATATATGTACATGTGACCTCAATTAGTTCATAGGTGTGAAGCCTGCTTTCTACATGAATACATCTGTTACCATTGACAGTCTGTGCTGCTGCTTCTCAGACCTTAGGTCACATATGTATGTATGTGGCAAGGCCAGCCACTGTAGTAACCTGTGGCCTTGGTCATCTGTGTCACACACACCCATGACAGTTTCTATAGAATAGTGTGAGTGAGGGTTCATGCCTGGGGTATATGTCAGACATGTTCATACACAACACAGTCTGTCAATAATGCCCATTCATTACAGGTGTACAACACCTCCGTGGATATGCATACAGACCCCATCATGCTTATGTGATGCACTGAGGGACATCATCATAGCTTTGGAAATGTGAATACCAAAGGACAGATGACATAACATGTGGCTGTATGTACACATCGGTACCCCTGCTACATGTTGTGGGCTACTAACAATGTGGTACTGTCAGGATACTATGTATAGTAAATGTGGATGACTATGCTATAGTTGGCTTATAGCTTTACAGCACGGGTTGGTCAACAGGTATCTGTCTGTATGATACCCTTGTGGAGGATAAATGTCTCATCCGGAGAATGCATTGCAGGCCACTGTATGCATTACCAGATCTGGACGGACATATCCCTAGTGTGTTTGCTTGTACCTGGGATGGCTACATGCCAAACAGGAGTGGTCCCAGGAATGGGTGGCAGGCAATACCACTGGTTACTGGTATAGTATAGTACCAGAAGGACTCACATGCTACTGTGTATCCTACATCTGTGTGTCAGTTGTCAAGACATCATCTAACGATTGGGTAAAATCAGGCTGCTGAGGTTATGTATACTACCAGAATGCAAAACAGTGACCGATATAAACAGTATCACCCACAGCATAGTGTCAAACCATGTCATACACACATGTGTACCCAAGTCGTAACATATGTGTAGTAAAATGCATACTGGCCACCAATAGGAAATATGAAGTGTTAACACTGTGCAATACAGAGCATGTCACCCTTCCCATGTTTCCACTATGCACATACATGCAGATGGTGCACCTCCACCATGTTCACAAATGTACACCTGCAAATCTGTACTGCACACATCACACACGTACCATCCACTTACCAACACATGCTGCCAGTACCGCACACATCAGCCAAGTGGCACATGGGTGGACACAAGGATATCAGTACACCTTGCTGTTGACAACATGCTAACATTGCTACACTGCTATTAGGTCACCCTGTGCATCAGCACCATGTAAGCCTGTTCCTGCATCATTGTCACAGATGACAGGAGGTGGCACAGTTTCATCATATGCACAGGGTGTGTTATTGGTTTGCCAGAGCCCGACAATGACCCATCCAATCAACATGTGTGTGTGTGTGTGTGTGTGTGTGTGTGTGTGTGTGTGTGTGTGTGTGTGTGTGTGTGTGTGTGTGTGAGGGACAACAGTACAGTATGGGTCAATGTTGGTGTAATGTGTGTGTGTATGTGTTAGCCCTAGGTGTTTGGTTTATGTGTGTGTGTCTGCATGCACACAGTTCCACCTTGTGGCTGCCACATACGGGAGATTGTGGGACAGCCACAGACTGTACCTGCCAGGCTGTACAGATCACTGTCTCCAGCCAAGGACACAGTACCTGTGCCTGCCAGGGGTGCAGCGACAGTATCGGGTATGAAGCCAGACTGGGTACTATCGTCAGAGGCAGAGGGATGTCGACTGGACCCATGTCCCTGCTGGGACTGGCCAGAGCCACGTCCACGTGGTCGTCTAGGATGGTCTATTGACAACCCATCCCCAACATTGCTGGGGCTGGTACTGCCACTACGGGAGCAGCTGGGACTTGTGTGTCGTCCACGATGAGTGCCAGCTGATGATGTTGCTGGCATACATCCAGGTTGATGTCTCAGCCATCCTGCACTGTCCTGGCACATGGACATTACATTGTGGAGGACATTTAGTGTCTCCCCCCAACATCTATCAATGACCTTGGTGTAATTACGGATGGCACCGGCAAGGTCACGGATACTGTCATTAATAGCGGTGTTGTGAGCCCTCTGCGCCCTTAGTCCCTGCCTGGTGTACCGTTCCATATGTGCCTGTGCCTGCATTACAGACCGGAACATAGCTGAGGTTGTGAGACCTGTGGGGGCACGTCTGCCAGGGGCATTATGACCAGCAGTGCTCCCACGAGAACCCCTGGACATATGCCTATGTGGTACCATTCCAGGTGTCTGGGTATAGCTGCTGTGGGGGGTTGCATGTGCCATAGATACCACACTATCCTGGTCAATGCCTACTGTATGCTGTTCCTCCGCTAAGGCCATTGGTGTTGAGGGATGTATCGGCAGTATGAATGTGTGCATAGATAGGGTGGACAGCTGTGTACTGTCGATTGGTGGACCAACAACAGACCCTGACAAACCTGCTTGTGCCACTACACGTGTCATCATGTCCACTATTTGTGGCAGTGACCTCAGGTTCCCTGCTGCACTCATCCAATACCTCAGCACCTCTGAGAGGAAGACAGGAAACACACTTCACAATCTGTACAGGATGTTAGCACACATGAACACATGTACACATGTACATATGCACACATGCACACATGAACACATGCACACATGCACACATGCACACATGAACACATGAACACATGCACACATGCACACATACACTACTCAGTCAAGTTGACACACACACACACACACACACACACACACACACACACACACACACACACACACACACACACACACACACACACACCAACAGCAATATGGAACATATTCATTAGTGGTTGATGGTGCATTACAGTATCACAAGCCAAAGAGTCCTATCACATGTGTCAGCATGCAGGATGTGTGTTGCTCAACAGCATGCAGTGCGAGTGTGGAGAGTGTGGATGCATGTGTGTTGTTCAATGATTGGCCTCACCTTGGAACACAATGTGTACATGGACACAACATTGCTGTGCAAGTCTGAAATGCTTTCCAATGTCCTGTGCACCATTACTCATGGGTATACATACCATGGCCGGATGCACACAACTGTCAGGTGTATAGCAATGAATGCTCTGTGTAGTACTGTAGTTACTGTAACTGGATGTAATGTAGTACCATGAGCCATCATCAGGTAGCATCATGTGGTCATTCAAGGCCACTAATGTATGTCACACTGGCAACTATCTTAATGTACCTGACCTGCACCACTTTGGCTACATTAACCATTTCACAGCCAGTTGTTACATGGGTATGTAAGGTGTTCAGTAGGGAGCATTGCCTTACATGAATGTGTTGTGTGTTGAAGCATGTCAAACCACCCCTCGATAGGCCTCTACTCCTCAGGTATAGTATGTGTGCTGTGTTGATGACATTTGGGATACTGGAGTATGACCTTACAGCAGGTGTCTACATATGCCATGTGTATCGTATTAACACTTACAGCATATGACAAAGTGGTGTATGTTGTGTGCATGTGTATTGACTCTGCCTATACAATGTCCACTACAGTGTACCACAATTGGTTGGGATGCTCTGTGTATTGCATGTGTTTGAGGCGGTTACTCATGTTACTGGGATGTGCATAGTCCCACAAAGAACATGCAGGGCATGCATTATGTGTAGGTGTTTTATATGTGTATATGGCCTACAAGTCTCCTATGACATGCACATGTTATATGCTATATTAAATGTAGAACACTCACCAGCATGGGTGTGCTGTCTTGCTATCACACCAGAGGGGCCTACAAGGATATGAGACAGTTTGTCAGTGTCAACAACTATGGCATTGCTGCTGTGTGTTTGCAATTTCACAGTAGTACAAGAGGTGACAGTCACAAGCATACAAATTATGTTCCAAATTATCAGTATTGCATGACACTGGGCTCCACATCTTCTGAATACACAGTACACATATGATAAATGCATGTTCTAACAATTGATCTAACAGTAGTCTACAGATATGCCATGTTACCTGCACGCTCTGTATCTACATGCTGGGTGACTCCGGCCTCCATGATGACACATGTCTGTTGTACTGGTTGGCCAGGAGCCACCATGCTGAGGAGCAGCTCTTCCACTCTGGTGAGGGGGGGATGTGTTGATGCACCACCACCTGTGGCAAGCTGTTGTCTGTGTACATCAGAGACATGCTGTCGGACATGTCTGATTAAATCACTGCAGTGATGGCGTACCTGCTCATAAGTCCGGTTATGCATGCCTACATCATTCACCCGATGGACAACATCCTGCCACAGTGCAGTGCGTCCATGCTGATCCTGGCTGGATCTGGAGAACAGCAGGTTGTAATGATGTATCAGTGCATCAAAGATGACCTCCTCCTCCTCAGGGGAATAGACAGGTTTCCTGTTGTGAGACATATTCCTGGAAGACAATAAAACAGTAATTGTGAGCAAGTCATGTGGCACACTTAACATGCTAAAGTACAGACATCAATGAAATGCCATATATAGCAACCTATTGGCTGTCAGTAGATACACACCTTTAATACCACATAGGACTGCTCAGCCCACAACTGCCTGACAGTGCCTGGCACATACTATATACCAAACCATGTTCTGCACAGCAACAAAGTGAAACCAGTATGTAAGACTATACAACAGTACATGGCACACTGTATGTGACACAATGCACCACCTAGCCACAGGGGTTGTGTATGAAGCTAATGCATGCAGACATTTGTCATCCATTGAAATGAATGTAAAGTACAGTTAAAGTACTACCAGTACACCACGCTACTTGTTGATAGCAAACCCCTCAGTAACAAATGTGCACATTCATCACTATAGGTGGTGTACTGCTGTACTACACTATACATGTTGCTAGATATGCACATATATCCTGTGACACACATACCGCCAAGGCCATGTTACAGGCATACCCACACACACATCAGACATACCTACAAGACACAAAGGTATGGCAACCCAGATTAGTTTTACCTGTGTAACATACAGTACTGTGTGTCAGCACCTACAAAACCTCATGCCTGAGGTATGTAATGTGTGAGGACTACAGGTAACAAACAAAACAGTGTTTCCAAGCAATGTGGATATAAACCATACTGTGCTGTTTAGGCCTACAGCTTCAGGTAGTACTACTGTTCATACGGGATTTGTATTCACTAGTGTTAACAATCAATAAGCATACATGTACTGCTTAAGCCTACAATGGCACACTCTGGTCAACACCATGGGACTACGTCACACTGTATGCCTTACTGCTTTTCCTGCCTAGCAATAGCATACATATCGTTTGCTGGGATTAGAGCTACAACACTACATACAATGATATACACAGTTTCCCACTAGGCTATCACACATATACACAACTTTGACACATTCGCCTACACATTCACAATCAGACCCAGTCAACCTCACATAGCAAGTAATGCAACAAATACATGTGTGTGTATATCAGGTCCTAGGTAGCTAATAGGCTGTAGGGCCTATGGAAGCCTAGCCATATGGTACCCTGCCCTTCAACACCCATGTAATGTAGGTTCATGTGCCCCTGTCATGCAGAGCCACATAAGTGATTCCTGGGTTGTGTTTCCTATCTCACATCCACTCATCATGATTATTCATGACAACTGTTAATGAGGACCTTCATTTGCTATTGATAGGTGGTTAGTTCCAGAGTATGGTATGTGTCTGAGATGATAATGTGCCACTCCAGCATGTTCTGCTTTTTGACATTACAGGGTTTAGATCAGTACAGTGTGTAGCTTGTATGGAGTTTAATCTGTTTATATGGAGCATGTCCAACACCTGTGGGTTTGGCATAGCTTTGTATGTTAGACAGAGGTTGCCTCTGGGTAGGCGGTATGCGACACAGTGTACCTGTGGTTTTGTAAGACAGTCTGCATAGGGCATCTATTTGAGTCTGGTAATACTCTTTGTGAGGTATGTGTCTGGTGTCTACAGTCGCTGTTGATGTCTTCTGAGGTACATACCAACAGGGCCAATGTACTCTATGATGGGTGTTATGACTGATGAGTACAGTGGAACACTGACCTCTTTTTCCATGGATGACACACCTTTTCTGATGACATGTGGACCATACTCAGTTTACATGACGAGTGTGGCACTGTGATTATCAATAGGGACACTACTGCCCACCTGAGTCCCGTAATCTCTTATCACACTTTCAGTGTTGAGTAGACTACCACCTATGTGGTAGTTCATGGGTACAGGGTTTTTAACAAGAGGGATGGCAATACATTTACAACATTGAGCTTGGGAGTACATATGAATATCCATTGGTATACATATAGATATACATATAGGCACATATACATTCCACCTTTCATGGTGAGAATATCAATTATGCAAAGGTTGAGAGGGATGCAGTTATGTAATAATATTGCACAGTCTTGTGCAGAATGCATGGAAGGTATTCTCAGCCCATGTACCTTTAGCAGGACCCCCTATCTAAAAGACCAGAAACCTAACAAATCATACCCATGGCGTTTAAACACCACATGTCATATGCCAACACTGTATGCTGTCTTGTTTGCCGCACACTACAACCAACATATAAAAATGCACATAACAACCTGCACAAACATATAAATGTCCACCCTTCACAAACAGTTGCGGTATGTCACTTGCTCTATGCACATGTTCAGATGCTAATTTATCAGACACATAAATATCTCTCCATATGTGTGTGCCATACACACACAGGGTCCACACTGTTGTAAGTCACGGATGACCTGTTGGGCCTTGCTACAACATAGACAGTTGTCACATGTGTGCATACAGTAATAGTACAGGGAGTATATATAGCTGCAAATGCTAACATTACTATACTAGCCTGGTACAGCAGTTGCCAATGCTAAGCTACAAATTATGTTACTATCATGCATGTCTTACTCTGTCACATCCAAGTTTATATAGGTGTTTGCACTACTCCCCCAAACTGCCATTATACGCAGTTCTGTACAGACCATAGATAACATGTTCAGATGTTCGACATATAATGCTGAGATACATATGTCACAGTTATGTCCCACTGCACACAACTACACACTAATTTGTCCATGGCAGTAGTTATGCATGGCATCACTGCATACATACCTACTGCTGCCACATATGCATGTTTCTGAGTATGTACAGTACTATTCATAAACATCTACTACTTGCCGGTAACTAAAAATCTGTTACATACCTGTTACTCACTTTCAGGTCCGTCTGTGTATGCTTTTCAAAGTTTTTTTTTTATTTATTAAGTAAAGTTTTTTACTTAGTTGTTATTATTGGTTATTAATTAAGTTTTTTTTCTTTATTAATATATTTAGGTTTTAAATAAGTAAATATATTATTTACTTAAATAAAGATGTCTTTATTAAGTAATAAAGTTTGTCACTACTCTCCTGGAGTTTTAGAGTTGCTGACACGTGCAATGTAATGATTGCATGTTGGGATAGCAAGTACAGTCTGCTTTTATAGGTATCTGCGCATGTGCATGTGATGCCCTCTGCACCAATTGGTGCCCAGCATTTGGTAAATGCATACAGCCTGCTGTGTGGTAATTGCAGTACTCACTGTCATAGCAACCCAATGCTATAAATTGCTAAGGTATGTAGGCGTAGCCCTTTCAGATTTCCAGAGTGGGGCCCATGCTTGTTTGCTGTGGACACGGCTGTGTAAGTCAGAAGGTTGGTATACTTCTTACATCTGAAGCTAGAGGTGTAGACAGTGATGTACATGTTGTACTCAGACCTGACTGTTGTCACTTGCAGTACAGAGCTATCAGTGTAGAGTTTAACTCACCCCTACAAATGCTTACACAACATTTATGTGACTATGTAGTTTCTTTTCTACTCATATAATTAACTGCTATACAAACATAGTTATTGAGAAGTATTCTTTTGGCATATGAACAGTTTGTGAACTGTTATACTGCAGGGTTTGTGGTTTTATTGTTGACATTAGCATAGGGTTCACAGGACAACTGGACAATTCCAGTACTGTGTATGCCTACCTACATCCTTGGTAAACCCTAAACACACAAGTGTATTTAAAGTGTGGGGGGTTGCTGACATACAGAGAGCATTATGTATTATTGTGTGAATGTTAACTTACTGGACTTAAAGGATTGGTGTGTACCTGTTAGTTTATCAAGGCAGGTGGTCTGTCTGCATAGTTCCCAACTGTGAACCTATCCAGATGGTAGTCAAATGTTACACTGTTATTCTTTGTCTGTGCAACCCACAGGTGTTTTCATCACTAGTACAATGGCATTGTTACAGTCAGTTGCTACCAGTACATGGCTACATCCTTTGGTATTTCTGTGTTGTACTCCTACATAAGGGTATGCTTGTGGCAGTCCTACCAAAGCTATTTGCAGAGTGTGTAACAGCAGGATATCCTATGAAACACTCAGATACATCTCTGCATGGAGTCAGGGATAGGTAGTTAAAAGTGAAGTACACCTTACACATAATAGAAACAGTAAGTGTAGACTTGTGTGAAGCAGTGCATATGGATTTGTACTCCTTTCATAAAGTACAAGCGGTGTCTACTGTTATTATTGTCAGTATTCATTGTTTAATACCCCAACTTTCTGACTGACGGCAGTACTTTTCAGAGGTTTTCACAGGGACACAGCTTAAATATGTTTCACAATCAGGGACATCCCTGTAAAGTAGTCACAGTTAGGTAGTATGGCCACTGCCCTAATCAGATTTGCCACTGTTTGTCCTGCTATGATACTGTGTGGGGGTTGTAAAGTGCCTCTGTAACATTATTTGCTGCTAGAATGGCTGCTTCTCATATCACACTCATGTAATGCATTCCACAACAATTGCTGGTAAAGATCCACAGAACAAGCTTTGTGTTATGGCCTTCCTATTTTTCTTTTACATTCAGTCATTGTAATGCATGATATATTTATTTGAGCACCAGGTTATTCTGCTGTGGCTTAGTGGTAATTTATGCAGTCTATTGTATCAATGGTCTGGGGTTCGAGACTGGCAGAGGTATTTTATTTTGATGCTGAGCAGAACAAGGGCCCTGACATAGAGTGACTAAGGCACTTTTAAGCAATTGTCCGGTGCCCAGCAATTGTAAGTGGGTTTGCACAGGTTTGCTTGATGCTTAGCGATGCTTAGCTAAGCGCACACATGCACACGCTCGCTTAATCCCGCTTACTACTGCTTAAAAGTGCTTACTCCCGCTAACCCCTGCGCTAATTTCTTTGGAAGAAAAGAAAATGGGGAGATAGGAAAGTGGTAAAAAATAGGGCACAAAGAGGGAAAGACAGTAGGGAAACAAGCTCGGGATGTGCAGGGCAGGTGTAGGGAAGGTCCGTAGCTGCCCATTTCTTTACCAGCAACAGCTGCGCATGTGCAATAACTTTGGAGTGAAATTTGAAACCTTCCACCCCTGAGAGAGGGGTGAGGACAACAAAGTATGTTGTACTGCCAATTGGAATTATTAGTTTACATGTCCAGCGGACATGTGTGCGAAATGGGCAGCTATGTATGGAGGAAGTAGGGATATTTGGAGAGGTAGGTTAGGGAGGTAAACAGACAAGACAAACAAGACGCATACAGGGGCGGTGTATGACACATGGGGTGGGTGAACACAATTGATGGGGACGGATGTTTGGAAATCACAAGCCCATGAGCTCACAGATGGTAACAGTGGAACTGAGATCCCCACCCATGGGCAGTCACCACTGCATCTTCACAGCCCTGAGGGTGGGCTGTGCTGGGGGCTGCGTAGGATGGGCAGGCTCACCTGAGAGACGCGCCACTCTCACCTCGAGCTGGCATAGGGGATCAGCGACTGAATGCTGGATCTCTCTACGCACCACAACCCGGACCCTTTGAAGGGTGACAGGTGGCCCTTCTCCGCCCATGCTTGTACGGGGTGGACGAGCCCCATCCCCTGCAGTGCTTTCACCCAAAGGTGGCACAGGACCAACGTAGGAGGGGAACCCGGGCTGGGCACCGGACCTGCTGGTGCCAGGTTCACTCGCCAGCTGAGGAGGGACAGGTGGGTCCGCTGGGACCGGCCTTCCCATACGTTCTATGATTAGTTGTGTTTAATTACAACATAATCAACAGCATTCCAAATTAGTTGTAACAGCATGCAGTAATATTCCCATTAACCCAACACACCAAGGTTCCAACAGTTGAACAGCAAGCATAACACATGCATATATTGAACGACAGTGGACATTCCAACAGCATGCAGGGATGATTGGTGGCAACAGGCCACCATGATTGTGGTGTTTGAACAGGGCACATGAATCAAAGTGAATGCAGATATTTATAGAACAATAGGACATATGTCCCAAAAATGTTTTGAGATTACACATACCCATTGAGTTGTGGAATTACATTGTTTATGCACATACAGTAGGATGTAGAAAGAAACCTCAATTAACATCTTATAAGTACTTTTAGTCTACACTACATTCCTATTGACTGCAGGTGTATATCCCCTACATGTATTATTACACTTTCCAACATGCATTAGGTTGTGTAATGGGTTTGGCTAGTTCATTATATACCTGAACTATATCTGACATACTAACTGTCCAGGATGCAGATGTTACTGCTACATATTTATTGACTGTATTTATATTTCTTTATCTACATATCTGGATGTGTTCACATGACATTTTCAGTTAGATTTGTACAGAAACCTACATTTCGTGTAGCACACTCACATTTCTAGGGATCTAATTAGCAAGCTACTTGTGTGCCAGATTTACTTATGCATGCCAGCCAGTAACTGACTGTTGAGGACTGTATATATGCTTCACAGCTACTAGCACTTCCATCAACCACTTTAGATGGGACTGCCCAACTGTGGGTTGCCAGCACTTATTAAAACAGTACTATTTGTATAATGCAAGGGTACAACAACATTTCAAAGTAAGTGACACAGACACACTCCAGGTTTTATACCTTTATTAATTACATTACACACTTTTCCACAGGCTCTCTCCTTTATTTGATATTACAGTGCATATGGAAGACATATTCAAGACATATTATACCTTTATTAATAGGTTAGAACAGTCTTTTTCAGGCTTGCTCATTTATTTTATATGATAGTACCTGCAGAGATATTATTCTGGACATATTTTACCTTTCTTAATGGGTTACTACACTCTTTTTCTGGCTCTCTGACTTATTTTATATAACAGTACATGCAGAGGACTTATTCAGGGCATTTTATGGCTGTATTATTGGGTTACAACACTTTCTTTCAGGCTCTCTCACCAATTTTATATAACAATACATGCAGAATAATCACTAACCTGCCTGGTGGTGCAGCCTTAGCAGCCTATCTGCATAGGCTTGCTGATTCACAGCACAGACACCTGCAGCTGTGAAGTAAATGAAGGGATATTGAGACATACCTTTCCATTATACAGAATCAATTATCATTTCTTACATACTGCATTCCGTGGCTACCTACTCAGTTGTGGGGCATCTTGCATCCCACGGGCCTCCTGTATCCATTGGTTCAGTAGGTCCTGCTTCCATCTCTTCAGGTCTGCATGGTGGTGACGGACCTGCTCACCAGTCCGAGGAATGCCTGTGACACTGGTGAGGTCATGAGCTAACCGGTTCCAAGCCTCTGCCTTGTACTCTGTCCCTTGGAACTGGCCCTGCAGGAGTCTTGACTCATGACGGTGGACAAGGAGCCAAACCATGTATTTCAACTCCTCAATGCCCCAACGTTGCACTCGGAAGCGTGTACCCTCTCCAGCACCAGCCATTCTAACTGCAGATGGGAGCTACAATCAGTTATGGCAAGTATTCCCACCTATGGGGCTTAAATATGCCGCATTTCCCACACTTTTTTGTGATTGGCTGTTTTTGAAAATTCTCGGCTGACTGCAGACCTGCTTAGTAACGGTTAATCTACGATTTATAAGTATATGTATGTTAACAGTGGCTGTTTATCCTAGGCTGTCATGGCTTAGTGGTTCAGTACTTTGATTATGGTGCACAGAGTCCTGGGTTCGAACCTTGTCATTGTATTTTATTTTACTACTGTCCAGACAGGCTACGGGGTGTGGCTGTGTTTAGGCAACTTTGCTCTACATTGCTCCACGTTGCCCTACGGTGCGCTGGTTGGCGCGATGCACACCTCCACACAAATCTATTGCACTGGGTAAAGCACTATTTAGCTATGGGCAACTACATTGCACTGGGTAAAGCACTGCTTAACTACGGGCACCTATATTGCGCTGGGTACAGCGCTGCTTAACTGCGGGTAACTATATTGCGCTGGGTAAAGCGCTGCTTAACGGCGGGCAATTATATGTCAGGATCCTTTATAAATATATATTTTGTTCACTGATACATAGGCCATTTCAATGCTTTTTAGTAAAATTTTAATCATATATGTCAGGAATTATTTCATATACTAATTTAGAACATAAATAGGAAGGGGACTGGTGGGACTCAAACCGTGAATGTCTTCTCTTTGTGCGAATACTCAACCATTATGCTACTGCTATTTGGTGTAGTTTGCATAAACATCCCTTCTTATGCTCTTCCATGTCGGGATTGCTAACTGCAGCTAAGCAATGGGCACACTCGCACACACACGTGCAAATACAGGCAGCTATATCGGGAATTAGAAAAAAAAAATAAATGTTTTACTTTTTATAACTGTGCTGGGGATTTACAATGTCAGGGAGTGTGGTGGTGGGTACATGGACATTTGAGCGGACTCTCTCTTGTGTGTTGACATTTGGCATTTCGGACACTTGCAGGGGCGTGGACCTTTAAACTGCTCGGCAGTCGGACACACCCCCTGCTTTCCTGCACGGTCCATGTTAGACTTGCAGTTGAGTCAGCGTGCCCTCATGAATATTCATGGCACGCTGACATCATACTGTTCAACTGCAGCCTCCGAGTAAGACTTATTAAGTCTTACAAGGAGGATTCGTGAATCCGGGGACATGTTTTTCCAACAGAGTTGGCAAACAGAGAGTCCCAAGCTGAGTAGTTGGATTTGTATATTTGAACTAGGAGTCTAGTGGATGATCGCAGTGGCTGGGTGCTGGTGTAGGGGCTAATAATATTTTTTAGTGCAGGTGTATTTTCTGGTTGGTAAGGACTTTATGTGCCACTATTAGCTGGTTGAACTGCAGTAGGCTAGGCATTTCAAGCCATCCTAGGTGATTTAGGTTGTGACAGTGGTGTGCCCGGTAGGCTGTGGCAGTAGCAAATCTGGCAATGTGGTTATAGCCGGATGATAGTTTATTAAGATCTGTTTTGTTTCATTTGGAGAATAGAGGTGAGGCATAGAGAAGAGTTGATAGTAGATGGGAATGGGTAATTCAGTTCTAGCAAGTTGGGTAAGGAAAGGTTTGATTCTGTAAAGATAGCCAAGTTTTTATTAATGGTTTTGATAGTTTGATTGATATGCGCATCAAACCTAAGGTTGTTATCAACTATGACACCCAGTAGTTTAGTTTGGGCTTCTAGGGAGATGATAGTGCCATTATTAGCAGTTATGTTGAAGGATGGCAGGGGGTCCTGCGTGTGGGGGAAAAGAGGAGCAGCTTAGTTTTGTTGGGGTTTAGGATTAGATGTTGATTGGAGAGACATTTTTCCACTGTATTAAAGGTATTTTGGGTTAATGTCAGTAAAGCAGCTGGTGAGTTGTCAGAACAAATCAATCAATTATTTATTTATTTTGTTAGTTATACATTTGTTAACTGGAGTAGAAAACTGATGCTAAAGGATTGTTTTCATGTTCAGCCCAGGTATAAGAATTATACAAAATACAATTCAGGAATGATTAACTAAATATAAGAAGCACTGACTTAGTGCATACAGAGGTATTTTCTATGTGCAATGCACTGCTGCTTTATGTTAGAAACGGATCTGACACTTCTGGCATTGCATCCCAAGCAATGCTGCCTAAACTATTAAAAATCTGTACCCATTTGCTTCATGTATTCACTGGATGCTAGCATAAACCAGCATCAGAGCTCACTGGCAGGATCTCTGCCACACATTTCAGGGTCTGACTTTTGCATCCAACTGCTGGATACTGCCCGTGTGGAGTCTATGTGGGTTTCCTTCAGGTGCTTGTATCTCCTCCCAAAAAGATTTTGGTTGACTCGTTACTCTAAAGTACCCCCACTCTCCACACACACACACACACACACACACACACACACACACACACACAAGTATATATATATATATATATATATATATATATATTAATGCAGTTTCCCTTGCCACTGTTAATAAATTAATAAATATAATAAATAAAACCTATAGAGCATACAGAGTTTTTGTCTTACACCAAATGAATGGCATGCCTTCCTTCCTGCAGTTTATCAAATTCAATTCTTATTTTAACTAAGAGCTTAGAAGATAATTTATGTTTTTCAAGGAAGTCTGATGGTTAATGCATGCTCCTTCTTCACAAACACCCACAAAGGGAATGTCTTACAAAAGCAGAAGACAGCTATTATTTCCATGGTCTCATAGTTGTCCTTGATAAGCAACATTGCATGTATTTGGCATCTAAAAATAAATGACCTTCATTTCAAAAATCTTCCTCTCAGATACAGCACTTGGCAGTGTGGTATCTACAAGCTCTCGCAGTTTTTGACAGGTCAAAATGTTCAGGCAATTAATGGCATGCAGCCAGGATTAGTGCAAGAGCACACTACACTATAAAGGTTTAAGTTAAACAAAACTTACATATACACATTTCTGATGACTGTACTGAAAGAAAGAAGTGCATTACTTGCATTAGAAATGTTCATAATATAATGAATGTAATGTTGTTCAAGCTACTTAAACTAACTTAACCCAGCTATGATTATAGTCCCATAGTCAGTATGTGCTTGAAAATAGGGACAAGTCTAGTGCAGGAGAGAGCTCATAAAATCTGTTCTGCTGAGCACAACTGAAAAAGTAACAGAGATTACAAAAGCAGAATTATTTTGTTTGTTGATTTTGTAGATATGAGACAGTGCATGTTGTGGACATCGAAGACAGTACAAAAATAACTGCTGCATTCACTTTCATAAGACATTCCAGAAAATACCTCTTTGTTGTGTAAACTAACCACTGAGTATTAAAAATGCTTTGTTGTCGTAAGAACATTACAATGCAAAGTGACCTCTTTGTTATGTTATTTTTATTCTGACTATACTTTTTGTATCATATGCATTCACATCTGAAATGCGTTGCCTGATTTTATTTTTAGCTTTTTAGGTAATGTAATATTAATTGTTTGCATTGCCTGTTGTTTTAAATAGAAGTACAAATACTATACAGAATTACTAAGTATTCGAAAGTAATCCAAGCAGGGCAGGCAGTCTGTTTCCAGTCGAAAATCCTTTATTAAGTACACAGACAAGCGATCTAAGTAAAACAAAAATATTAGAGCGATAGTTTCCTCACAAACTTTCTAAATATATATATATATATATATATATATATATATATATATATATATATTTTTTTTTTTATAAGGCAAGGGAGTGGTTTATTGTGCTGTAAAACAAAGTTTTTATTGGTACACATGTTAAGGATTTTCGACTGGAAAGAGACTGCCTGCCCTGCTTGGATTACTTTCAAATACTTAGTAATTCTGTACAGTATTTAAAATTATATATTTTTTTATTATTTTTTTTTTTACTTAAGATGAGTTTAAGTTTAATACTTCTACTACTATTGTCTGATCTGATTAATATACAGTGATTAACTAGAGATATATGGATTGAAAATCTTCCACACAAAGAAGTTTCTTACACTGTTTTGTTTTTGGACGCACTATTACTATTACTTGTTTTTTTCATTGGTACTTTGGTTTCTGAGACCAAGGCTTTTGTTCTGTCAAAGGATCTCTGATTTGGTGTGGAATTCCAGCATTTTAAAACATGGATAATGACAGACTAAAAGATTTACTAACTGTACCTATCTGGAATGATACAGATGCAGATAAGATACAAACAGAATTAGAAAATGGACAGGGAAGAATGGGGCCAGAAAATATGAATTCAGACACTTTTTCTAAACTAGAAAAGCAAACTGAATTATTTATTCAAAAAGCTACATATTATAAAAAATTGCATAATAAGGCTCAATTCGATTTGGAAACCAAAATTCAATTATTGGACCAAGAACTGATGATGAACTATAATGAACAGACAGAAACTGAGTTATTAAGATGTCAGAAAGAACTGTTTTTACTTCATAATAGAAAATTGACACTTTATGAAGAAAGAAATTTAGTAAAATATGCAAATCATATTCAAACCCCCTCGAAAGCATTAGCCCGTATCATTAATCAGACGCAATCAACACGATTAATTACTGAAATACACTACAACAATACTACATATACTGACAAGGCAGCTATCATGAAGACTTTTGAAAAAAAATTTTAATCAGATTTACGGCGAGCAGCAGTCACTGTTGCAAGATAAAGATAGGGAAGATTTCCTACAGAAAATCACTTTCCCTAACATCGATAAGGACTTCCATAGAGATTTAATCAAACCGATTACAGTTGAGGAGGTGCTAGAGATAATCAAGAAACTAAAGCCTCACAAAGCCCCAGGGCCCGATGGTTTGACCTCGGAATTTTACAAATCTTTTAGTGAGATTCTGAGCAATGTACTGTCACAGACTTTCAATTATTTCATTCTAAATAGAATTAATGATCCTCATTGTAATGCCTCAAGGACAATTCTGATATTGAAGGAGAAAGGTGATTCCAAAAATCCAGATAATTACAGGCCCATATCACTTTTGAATATTGACATGAAAATCATGACATCTATTCTGGTGAGTAGACTGAAAAAGGTAATAAATCTAATAATATCAGAGGAACAGGCGGGGTTTATGGATGGGAGACAGACCACGGACGATACCTTAATGCTTCATACCTTAATCTCTTATGCGAAATACAAAAACCTGAATTTGTATGCCCTAATAATTGATGCTCAAAAAGCATTCGATAGGGTTAATTTGGTTTATTTATTTGACATGTTACCATATTTTAATATACCTCAGGAGGTTATCTTAACGTTAAGGAAACTATACAATAATGCATACACAAATTTATCTATAAATCACGAATGCTCTAATAGGATACAAATCAAAAATGGTACCCGACAGGGCTGCCCATTATCTCCCATCTTATTTAATTTGTATTTAGAGCCCTTATTTTTACACCTTAAGCAAAATGTCTTTTATAATTCTCCAGTACTTTATGGGATAAAGGTTAGGATGGCTGCCTTCGCAGATGATTTAAATATATATTGTACCACACCTGTTTCCGATACTGAAAAAATATTAGCTGCAATAGAAATCTTTGAGAAAATTTCCAACTACAAGCTAAATTTTAAAAAATCTAAAATATTCCCATTAAAGACACCCACACCCTTTTCAATGCTACCTTTGATAGGACAAGTAATGACGGAAGAAAGGATAAAATATCTGGGGATTGCATTCTCAACTGAAAATAGAGATTTCTTTATAAACAATGTAAAGTCAACTGCAGATCAAATAACTTTAGATCTAGAAAGATGGAGTAAGTTGAAGTTACCAATGATGGCAAGAGCAACAATTATAAAAATGAATGTTCTTCCCAGAATGTTATATATTTTTAGAGCTGCACAACTCAGAATTACGAAAACATTCTTTAAACAGCTTCATATAGGATTGGGGAGATTTCTTTGGGAACCCAGGAAGACGAGAATATCATATGAAAAATTGATGGCTCCAAAAAATAAGGGGGGGCTGGAGCTACCGGATTTTGAAATTTACTATTTAGTGATTCAGGCTAACAGGATTTTAAGGACTTCTTACTTCGACAGTGATAGTATAAAATGGACACCCAAATGGGTGCTCCTAACTTATAAGCATATAAGTGGAGTAGGAGTCAATGTTAAAGCATTACCCTTTTTGAATAATCGAACACTGAGTAAATATAAGTTAATGGAGCACATCAAGAGCTATGTAACGGCAATTCAAACTCTTTTTGCTTCCTTAAACTTACTAAAATATATGATGGTCTTCCAACCATTTCATGGGAACCCAAACTTAACAATTGGTAGTCAACTGATAGACCTAAAGAAATTCCCCCTAATTAAGGATTTAACTGTACTCGATTTATATCCTTTTCTAGGAGTAGCAGTACATGATATTCTAAAAGAAATGAAACTTCCCATTTCCTATTTAATTATAGTAAGACAGCTAAAAGACTTGGTTATAAACTATTTTAATAACTTTGAAATGAAAGGGGAGGACTTAATCACTTCTCGTAATCTGTGGGAAGCGCTGTTACAGGACAGAAAATACATAACCACAGCACATAAATTGATAAAAGAGAGGAAGTACAATAATTATACTCTTTTATCGAATTACTGGAAGGAGAAATTGATATTGTCAGATGACAGTAACATATTGGAGGCATTTAGTTTAACATTAAAGTCCGTATCCCTTCAAAAACTGGTATTTACGCAGCTGATGATATTTAACGATGCCTACTATACTCGTCTCACTTTTCACAAATTTGATGCGAAGAATTCACCCAAATGCCCACAATGCTTAGATCAGACAGCGGACTTGCTTCACATGTTCTGGAGTTGTAAGTGCATTTATAAATTGTGGAACTCACTAAAATTGCAGTTACAGAAAATGGGCTACCAAAACTCAACACTCTCTTGGGAGTTTATGATTCTTCATATTCCCCCGGAGAATTTAGATAAATCAAAAAGGATTGTTATTATGAATATTTGCTTATTAATTAAATTATATATAGCCACAAATTGGTTGAACCCAGCCCAGACATCGTGGGAAAATTTCAGATTGTTGGCAATAAAACACATTTTAGCCCATAAATTGTTAATTAGTGATCACAAGAAAAATATAAACAATATAAAAATATGGGAGAAAATTTTCAACGTTGTGTTGGCTTAGAGGTTCCTATCCACTTTCTCTTGGGACCTATAGTACAGTGTAAAATCAATCTTAGATTAGACAGAGGATGTAGAGATAATACAGATTGTTGGCTTTGATTTGTTAATGTTTTTTTCTTTTGCTTGTTAGTGCTGTATCTATTGTCAATACATGAGGTTGACATATAATGTGAAGTTAATCAATGGAAGCATTTTGTATATACTGTACATAGTGTGTGAATTTGTAATATGGTTGTGAAAAACAATAAAAAATGATTATTGAAAAAAAAAGAAAAGCAAACTGAAATGCATGCAGGGTCTCTACTGGGAACACATTTATTTATAACAAAGCGTAGATAAGTCACTACCCAGGGGACTTAAACTGAACAAAAGACTAATGTGGAAAAGTATGGATGATTCACTTTCTAAGGAATGGGAAGATATTTTAGAGGATGCCAGCTACAAATGTATTCTTCTGCTATTAAGGAACAACCTTAGTGTGCAGGACGCTACTAAGCTGATATCACATCTTTAAAAACAACATTGGAAAATGAGAACAACAATGACCTAGATGCTTAAAGAAAGAGTGAAAGGATATGAGCCGTCTATTAAAGAAAGAAAGATTAATAAAATGAAATGAGATCAACTGGACAAAAATGATCCTGGGAGACTTACTAGGAGGTACAATAATAATAATAACAACAGGAGAACCAACAACAGACAAGGTTTTAGTTATAACAGTGGATATAAGGGAAAGTATAACTTGGCCAGCACACCTCAACGGGATTTCTTCCAGGGGAGATCCTCACACAAAACCAGACAGGGGCACAATACAGGACCACCAGGAGGCTGCCCCCCAGTATCTCATTCCCCACCATCCCAATCCCCTTTGGCTATCAGCACTCCGCAGAACCCTTTGACATCACAGATGGATCAGGACAGGAACATAAGCTACAGAGGCAGCCAGAACTGACAGAGAGTTCTACAGGATGAATTACAGAACTACCAGGACAACTGGGACCACAGACAAACCAGCTACCAGGAGCAGCAGCACCTTCACAGAGACCAGTTTCTTCAGGAAGACCAATATTGACAGCACAGACATCAACCGCTACATCAATACCAAAGCCAGCACCAGTACCAAAACAAGAATGACGACCACCACCAGAGCCCCAGAGCTTGTCCCTCTTACCAGGTTCCCTCCTACCACAGCCACAGCAAGGAATACTACTACAACCCAGTGAGATTCCAGAAAGCAGAGGAGGAATTCCAGAGGTCTCAGACCCTATCCATGAACCCCCAGGGAGATAGGAGAACACAGGGGTGAGGGAAATACAATACCTGGACAATCCCAACTGGAACCCCAAATACATCTCAGGTCCCAGGCTCAGACAGAGGAACCAGCCACAATAACAGGCACAATAACAACAATAACAGATGACACAATAACAGGTGCTCCACTTATCTGGAACCACTCTGTTAAAGCACTGACTGAAGATGAAAAAAGTGTGTTGTCCAAAGGACTTACTTTTGTACCAAGCTGCAAGAGTGATGTTGCTCAGGTACTGATAGACCTTAAAATGTTTGTGAGGAAGCTCAACTTAAGGGTACAGTTTCATGGCAAAATTAATGACATTGAAAATAAGCCTATTGATTAAAATATAAAAAGGCCTAGCTGCTACTGTCCACCCCTACATCAAACATTAGCTGCTTTCAAAGTGAAATGTGAGATGGATATCAGGAAACTACTTAAAAAACCTCCTAAGAAAAAACTTTATAACTTAACACAGGGAGAAAGAAAAGCATTGATTGAGCTAGGCAATGATAAATCCAGGCGTGTAATGAAGGCAGACAAGAGAGGAGGTATACTTGTGACTGATACCACTAGCTACAACCAAAAGATAGAGAACATGCTGGAGGATAACAGATTTTATGAGTTATTTACCATGGATGACATAAAAAGTGCATATGATTTACGGAACACTAATCTCACCACATTATGGGAAGAAAACCTTGTTACTGAAAATCTTAATAATTATTTATGGAGCCCATGCCCATGTTTACCTTACTTTTTTTAGAATACCAAAACCGCACAAGACTAGAGAAGACCCACCTTATAGACCGGTGGTAGCAAGTGGAGGTTCCCTTACTGAAGCCACAGTCATTTACCTTGATTACTTGCTGAAACCTTTAGCAGAAAATAATAAGTCATACATAAGAGATTAAATGGATTTTTTGAGGAAAATAAAAAACATTACAATAGAAGCTGACAGTATTTTATTAACTATTGATGTAGAATCCTTGTACACAGTGCTCCCTCACAATTACTGTACAACAGCAGCTATGGAATCTTTTATGAAACATAATCAAGGTACACAGATACAGCTGAAAAAGTTAAGCAAGCTCGTTAATCTTGTACTGGACTTTGATTTCTTTACTTTCAATGGCAAACGCTACAAACAAAAAAAAAAATGGAATAGCAATGGGGGCTGCCATGGCTCCCAGCATAGCTAACATAACCCTGGGCAAGTGGGAGGAGGACTTTGTGTTAAACAACACAGACTACATGCAGCATATCACATGCTATTTACATTTTACTGACAACATCTTTATTGTGTGGGAAGTTGACACCTTACAGCTTAGAAATTTTATCACTTACCTCAATCAAACTCCCTTCCTGAAGTTTACCTCTTCCCATAGCTATACTTCAACCACTTTCTTAGATATGCAGATTTCCAAGGAAACCAACAATAACAGAATCACCACTGATATATTCAGAAAACCAATGAGGGTTAATTTATTACTCTACAGTAAAAGTCTATATCCTACAAAAACCAAGTAAAATGTAGTGAAGTCCCAGGGCTATAGATTAGCTAGAATTACCACAGAGATTATACCATTTTTGAGAAACCTGAACAACTTAGAGAATGATTTTCTAGCGAGAGGCTATGAAAGTCAGATGTTAAAAAACATCCTGGAACCCATTCTAGAAGTGAAAAGGACCGAAGCACCTTCACTCAACCTCCCCAGTAGGAGAATGTTAAGAAATTCCACAGAGAATAGCTGCATCCTGACGTACACTTTGGGTTATCACAGTATCAAAAATGGCATTGAAGAAAACTGGGCCATTGTCACAGGAAACCCTCTTCTGATTAACATCTTAGGTGAAGCACCATCCTTTGTTTATAGGAAGGCCAGGAACATTTGAAGTTTTGTTGAATTTAAAACCTAGACCTTCTTCTTTCAGCTTTTCCCAGTTAGGGGTCGCCACAGCAGATCACCTGTCTGCTCATGATTGGCAGTGGAGTTTTACAGTGTCGAGTTGCCAGCCCAACACTCAACCTTCCACAGAAGGCACACACACACGCACTCACACCTAGGTGTGAATTTAGAGTGTCCAAACCACCTGCAGCATGTTTTTGGGAGGAAACCAGAGCACCCGGAGGAAACCCCTCGACCACAGGGAGGACATGCAGACTCCACACAGAAGGCACCCCAGCCAAGGATCGAACCGGCAAACCTCTTGCTGTGAGGCGACAATGCTAACCACTGCACCATATGACAGAAACACTAAAATATGTGAAGCTAATTGTGCATTTTGTATATTTATACAGCAAGGTGATAGTTTTTATTGCCCTTATTTAAAGAAAATAATTATGAACAGTGCAGGGTGTGACTGTAACACTAGAAAAGTAATTTACAGGCACAGTGCAATGAATGTGATGCATTCTATGTGGGCAAGACTGTAAATAAATTTAAGCGTAGGATTTCATATCATCTGTCAGAAATCTGCTCTGGATATAAAAATAATGCAGTAGCCAAACACATCTCTCTTCATAAAAGACACACAGGTTTTAAGTTCCAGATCCTGGATCGCATAGACATGGGTGATCTTGAAGGAGACATCCTGAATATTCTGGAGAAGCATGAACTCATGTGGCAATTAAGCTTAACTCTTTTAGGAAACCTGGACTAAACTATTACTGTTTAATTAAAAGTGTACTGGAACTTAGAAAATTGCCATATTGTTTACATGACTAATTTTATTTTATTTTATTCTTCCAGTTGATTTTAAATACCATGTTAAATCAGTTTTAATTTAAGTGTATATTTTGTTTCCATCATCATACATTTTTTCTTACTATTTTTTTCTTTTTCTTGTTCTCTTTTTTCCACTTTATTCAAAATAGTGTAATAACAATACAATAATATTTTTGTAGATAGTTTTTAGGGTTCTTGTACACAGACATGAAGAAGTCTAGAAGGACGAAAGCAATCTTTGTTAACAATAGGTTATGAAAATAGAATATGATTTTTACAATTGAATTTTTTACATGCAAAGTGTATATGATATATTATAGCAATAACCCATGCCTGGGTGTGGGTAATGCTGGATTTACCCACGGTTGGTGTGGCTTGGTCACGAGGGCGAAGCCCGAGTGGCCAAACAAAGACAACCATGGGTAAATCCAGCATTACCCACACCCAGAAGTGGGTTATTGCTATTATACGATGACATTATTTAAGAAAAAAAATAATTACTTTTCTTAAATAATGGCATTATATAATGTCTCCTTGCTGCCCTTCCGCAGCTTTCTGGAATTCTGCGGCAATTCTGATGTAGTGCACATGTGTATGCTTATGCAGTACATCAGAGCTGTAGGCAAAAGCAACGGAGAAAGCAAGATCTCTGTTGCTTTTTACAAACTGTCTCGCTATGTTAAAGGAGTTTAACATAGCAAGACAGGTTTAAAAATAGCAATGGAGAATCTCTGTTGCTGGTTTTAAAGCTGTCTTGCTATGTTAAACCCATTTAACATAGCGAGACAGTTTTGAAAAAAGCAACGGAGAAAGCAAGATCTCCGTTGCTTTTTACAAAGTGTCTCACTATGTTAAAGGAGTTGAACATAGCGAGACAGCTTTAAAAAAGCAACGGAAAATCTCCTTTGTTTTTTTAAAGCTATCTCGCTGAGTTAAACCCATTTAACATAGCGAGACACCTTTAAAAAAGCAACAGAGATAGGAAGATCTCTGTTACTTTTTTTAAAGCTGTCTCGCTATGTTACACTCGTTTAACATAGCGAGACAGTGTGTAAAAGCAAAGAAGATCTTGCATTCTCCATTGCTTTAAAAAAGAGTTTTACTAATGGAAAAAGTCCTGGCGACCGGACCTTTTTCCATTAGTATAACTCTGATTTGCAATGTACATGCTGACCAATCAGCGTGCACATTCTAGAATATTAATGGGGGGGGGTCATTGTATAATTATATATATATTTTGATTGCCAAATGGAATAAGGTTTATATATTTCCAGCCATGTAGTATATTGTCTTGGATAAAATCACAGACTTAATAATCTGCTTAATAATCTGTTAAATAAGAGGTACTACATCATTATAAATTTTATTTAAAGTACATAAGGGTTATATTATTATGACAGCTATTATGTAGGGCAGGACCAACTCTAATGTCACACTGACAGGGTAAGGGATGTGAATTTAACTTGTGTACCAATAACACTTTGTTTTACAGTAAAATAAACCACTCCATTGCCTGATAAAATGTATATATATATATATTTAGAAAGCTTGTGAGGAAACTATTACTCTGTTGGATCTCTTGTCTGTGTACTTAATAAAGGATTTTCGACTGGAAACAGACTGCCTGTCCTGTTTGAATTACTTTCAAATACTTAGTAATTCTGTACAGTATTTCAAATTATATATTTTTTATTATTTTTTTTTACTTAAGATGAGTTTAAGTTTGCTACTTCTACTGCTATTGTCTGATCCGATTAATATGCAGTGATTAACTAGCGAAATATGGATTGAAAATCTTCCACAGATAGAAGTTTCTTAAACTGTTTTGTTTTTGGACCCAATATACTTGTTTAGTGGGTTGTTCGAGACTTTGGGAATACCACGGAGATTACTTGTTTTTTAAATTACTGATGCCCTTACATTATACTGAATTGTTTACTATAGTTATAATACTCAGCCACAGTATTTGATAATCCTGTAGTTTCACAATGACTGGAAAATCTTCAGTTTTACTACAGTTCAATACATTGGTAGTCTCTGGGCCTGCATGTAAGTTATTTAAGCAGTATCACAGATAAAAGTGCACAGGATCATTAGCATCACCATGACAGCTCTGTCATTCTTAATGCCATCACACTCCCTGTCCCCCTCCCCCATCCTTATGAACATGTAATTCTGGCTTCTTCTTTTTAAAACTGTAAAGTCAAAGTACATCATAAATAAAAAAAAGATGCCTCCCACACTGCTAACAGAAATGACACATTCAGTGACTCATATGGACAACAGAAAATAGACTGTTTTATGCTTCAGTTAAACGCGCGCACACACACAGACACACAGACACACAGACAGACACACAGACACACAGACACACACACAGACACACACACAGACACACACAGACACAGACACACAGACAGAGACACACAGACACACACACAGACACACAGACACACAGACACACACACAGACAGACACACAGACACACACACAGACACACACACAGACACACAGACACACACACAGACACACAGACACACACACACACACACACACACACAGACACACAGACACACAGACAGATAGATAGATAGATAGATAGATAGATAGATAGATAGATAGATAGATAGATAGATAGATATAGAGAGATAGTCATGGGGGCAATTCAATAAAGCCTACAAGGAGCTATTCTCCATGTAGGAATAGTGCCAATGCTCGGACATGGAACATGTCTGCTGAGCGATCCAGGAAACAAGTCTGGGGGTGTGCACCAGCCTCCCAAAACTGTGCAGACTCGGATGCAATCGCAGAATGCAAATCACCTCATCTGCTGGCGAAAACCATGCAAATGACGTGATTTTGTGATACACGAAGCAGACAGGCATCCGTGTAGGTGCCGTGTCTGCAGGAAAAATGTATGTGGTTACTAATGGTGTACTGGAATGTAAAAATAAAACAGGGGCTTTGACAACTCAAATAAAAGCATGTATTAGGTGCAGTAGGCATGCCAATGGCCAAAACTATGGCCAGTGACATTTAAAAGTGATGAAATTAAAGAAAAGTTAAAACCTTTTTTTAATCACATATGTCACGTTTAAGTGGTGCACAATCTTCTTCTTCTGGCTTTTCCTGGTTAGGGGTCACCACAGTGGATCATCTGTCCGCTCATGATTGGCAGAGGAGCTTTATAGTGTCAAGTTGCCAGCCCGGTGCCCAACTTTCCACAGAAGGCACACACTCACACCTAGGGCCAATTTAGAGTGTCCAATCCACCTGCTGCATGTCTTTGGGATGTAGGAGGAAACCAGAGCACCCGGAGGAAACCCACACATCCACAGGGAGGACATGCAGACTCTGCACAGAAGGCACCCCAGCTGAGAACAGAACCAGAGAACTTCTTGTTGTGAGGCGACAACACTAATCACTGCACCACCGTGGCCACCCCTAAGAGGTCACAATGACGTGCAAAAATAGTAGGTTGCAAAAAAATTTTAAATAGTAAAATATGATATTTAAAACTAATCGAAGTTTCCCATTATACTGGCCAACATACAGTCATACAATGGCAGGTTATAGTGGTTGCTAAGGACATAGGCTCTGGTGTAGTGCAGTATCTAGGGTATATGCAATTAGGTGTATGTAAATGAGCTAAGTTTATTGAATAGCAAAATGGGCCACTGTGTCTGCAGGTACTAACTGTGTAAGGGCTAGAACCATGGTAGTGTAGGCAGAAGAGACAGCTGACATAAAAATAGGGTGTGCCAGGGTTTGTGTAAGCACATTGGAGCTCAGTGGCTCCTGTTTGCACTCAGCTAAGCACAGCTAAGCGGGGGGGGGGGGGGTCTAAGGCTGCTAAGCTGTGCTTAGCTGATTAAAGAAAAGCTAAGCATGCTCAGGTACAGAGGAGGTCCCTTTCTGCCCAGCAATGTTTACACTAGCTCTGCAGGTTTGTGTGGAGCACCATCTGGCTTAGCAGTGGAGGAAATTGAAAAAAAAAAGAAAAGTAAATAGCTTAGAAAAGACAATCAACTATAAGTAACTAATAAGCCCTCTGCCACTCACACTGGCCCATTCAAACCCCTCAGTAATGTAGCTGGCAGGTGGAATGTATCATAGTCAGCTAATCACACAGGCTGCATCTGCAGCACACCACTATAAAGTATGCAGACACCCTTCAATCTGATTTTTCCCCCATTCTCTGCACCATTGGAGTACACACTTGGGAATTTTAACTGACAAAATGATAGGGGCTGCTGCTGCTTTGCTACATCTCTACATGCTACAGGCTGAGATCAGTGATAAGGGTGATGCTGACAACTGGCCCAGACTAAGGAGGAGAAGAGTGTTCAGACCCAGGGTAACCTTTCAGAGTCTACAAGAGCTGGAGATAGTAGAATGCTACAGGATGGACAGGGACATACTACAGCAACTCACCGTGCTCTGCCACCCTCACCTCAGACCCAGAGCCAAAACAGGGGAACCCATCCCTGTAGAAACAAAGGTATGTGTAGTCTTAAGAATACTAGCCACTGGTACTGTCCAAAGACCTACTGGGGACATCATGGGGATTTCACAGGTATCCGAATCCAGGGTACTCCACCAGTTCCTGGATGTCATGCTAACACATGCCAGTGAGCACATTTATTTCCCCAACATCCCTAAGGAGAAGACCACCAATATGCATCTCTTCCACCATGTAACGCACTACCTAGAGGTACTGGGTGCCATAGACTGCACACATGTGAACATCAAAGCATAACCCAGTGAGGAGGGTAGAGTCTACGTCAACCTCAAGGGGTATCACTCCATCAACTGCCAGGTTGTGTGCAATGCCCAGGACATTATCATGAATGTGTGTGCTGGCAGCCCTGGCAGTTATCATGACTTCCACATATGGCATGCATCACAGCTGTACTAGCCATTTGCCAGGGGGGACATCCCATACGGCCATCTAGTGGGAGATGCTGGCTACGCACTGGAACCATGGATGATGACACCCATCAGAAATGCACACCCCCCACTGAAGAATGCCATAATGAGGCACACACACAAACTAGGGACATCGTAGAGTGTGTGTTTGGGCTGCTAAAGTCATGATTCCACTACCTTGACATATCTGGTGGAGCCCTGCAGTACTCTCCATCCACATGTGCACACATGTTAATAGTATTTGCCATGCTACACAATATGATCCTGCAGAAACAGCTGTGGCAGGAACATCACAGGGAAGGGACACACAGCTCCCCCACCATTGCCAAGCTTCCCACAAGCACAGGGAGACTTGGAGGAATACCCCCCTGAGCATGTCCCTGTAGGCAGACGTAGGCATGCCCAGTATGCCCTGGCCTTGGCAAAGAGGCAATGCATAGCACATACATTGACACCCTAGGGACCCAGGGACTGATACATCACTCCATCTCACACACACAGTAAAAAGGATGCCACACACATCACACTACCTGTACCTTACCATGTATAGGCTGTGTACTGTGTGCATCTGACAGAGTTAGCCCTGAAGCACTGTCCTCACAACTGCTGCAGGCACAAGGTCATTCACTCTTCTTAACAACAAATGAATGGAGTAGTAGACTGTAGTAGCATATCTATGACATTGGTGGATGGATGCAAGGGAATGAGGTTTGCTACTGGGATAGCAGCAGACAACTGACAGCTATGTGGGACAACAGGAAATGTCCGCCAAATACTGGCTGCCCCAGAATATGCAGTAGTCCCCAAGGTGCCAAAACTCACTGCAGTATATATGGGGGACTAAGAAACTGTGGGGCATGGGTCACATGCATGGATGTCCCATACACACCTCTCAGACTCTCAGCAAATCATCTTTACAAACCCATAAAAAATTGTGTGGCAAAGGCCCACAAATAGGGACAGTTATGAAATATTTCTCTTACAAATATAGACAGTGATATTAGAACAGGTCTTGCAGTTGCATTATGTCTCTGAAGGGTAAGAAGTCTGAAACTCAAATATCTGTCATTATTTTCTAACGTTGGTCTTTAATGATATGGCAGCATTTTCCAAGACAACTACAATACTATGCTAAATGGAATCAAAATATGAAGCAAACATCTTGTCAGTCTGTGGAAATTTGTACAATTGAGAGGTATGCCCCCTCCCCCCAACACACCCATTCTACCATAGAAATGCAGCAACATTTATGTTTGTAGGGTAACAGCAGCCGACCACATATTCCAACAGCTGTCGCAATCAACTTGTTAACTTGTTTCATGTCCACAATATGCAGGGGTCAATGTGCTATGTCTGTGTGTGGTTAATACTGTCAGGAAATAGACAACACTAACTGTTGGCTGTTGTGCCTTAGTCTTCTAATTACAGTATTGTGGTTGATAGGGTCTGTGGTTCAAGACTGACTATGCCAGCAATTTTGCATATCAGCTACATCTACGGTAGGAGTTGTACACTCTGGCCAGAACTCAATATTTGTTACTCCAGTAAAGTTGGACAATGGAAGGACAGGGAGCCACATAGATAAACTTACTAAGCTGGGCATAAATCCCTACGTCACTTGATGGGTTGCCAACTAGCTTACTGACAGAACCCAGACTGTAAAAGTAGCCAACTCCAAATCCAGCTCCAGACAAGTGACAAGTGGAGTACCTCAAGGTTCAGTCCTGGGACCACTCTTGTTTGGCATCTACTTCTCTGAAGTACAGGCCAACACTAAGGGACTCTAGCTAACAAAGTTCGTAGATGACTGCAAACTGGGAGCTATTATTGAATCCCCAAATGATGTGGATATTCTACAAAAGGGTCTTACAGAAACAGATGTCTGGTGCCAGAGCCATGGGCTCAAGCTTAATGCCAAGAAATGTATATCCCCTTTGGAAAAAACATGTACCCATGAATTACCACATAGGTGGCAGTACACTAAACATCGAAAGTGTGATGAGAGGCCTAGGGGCACAGGTGAACAGTGGTCTCACCTTCGATAACCACATTGCCACAACAGTCAGGAAATCCGTCTATGTGGCACACCTCATCACTAAAGGCTTTTCATCCAGAAAAAATAAGGTCATTGTCCCACTGTACTCATCCCTCATTAGACCCATTATAGAGTATAATGCTCCATTTGGTATGTACCTCACAAGACATCTGCAACAGCTGGAAAGGCCACAGAAATACCTCACTAAAAGAATCACAGGCCTAAAGCAGATGCCATATGCTGACCGTCTAAAAAAACTCCAGCTATACTCTGTGACATATCGTCTACTCAGAGGCGATCTCTGCTTAACATACAAGGCCATGTCAAACCCTGAGCTGTTAGACATGCTACACTTAAAGAAATCCCAATCCCCTCAGAGCCACACACTCCAGGGATCTAAACCTTGTCATCACAATGAACAAAACATGCTGGAGGGATAGGCTCCTGACCCAGAGACTCCCCATACTCTGGAATAGACTGCCCATACATATCAAGCAGAGCACCTCCTTGGGCCTCTTCAAAAGGAACCTTGATGATTGGATGGGAGAGAGGAAATTCACACCGGGGATCATGTCAGTCACCCTGCTAGACAGGGGTCCGGGGAAGTAAATATTATGGGAAGAAATATCCAGGGAATTGTTTTGGCTAGGCTTATATAGGCCCTAGGGCTGATAGCCTAGTACCAACCTATTAACCTATGAATCTATGTACAGTACACAGCTCGGAGTAACCTACACAGTGCCTAGCAGAACAGCAGGTTGTGACAAGTCAGTGTAGTGCCAGGGTATAAATGACTGCCACGTTACTGTGTCAGTACTGACAACATGTCAGTGGGCACCATCCATACCCCTGGAATGACAGGGTGTCACAGAATGTATACATGTATGCCTCATATATCTATTCTGCTTCTCATAACATTGCATTTGCCTGCCAAACTATGTGCAAAACAATAAAGGTTGATGTGAAACATCAATGACAGACAATTGAGAAGCAGATGTCATACCCATAAGAAAATGTAAACTAATACAAAACCCTTCTATCAACTGTCTACATTTGGAAGAGCAATAGTAACACCCTGTCCCCATGCCTTGGCCTGTGTCTGACAGTTATATATGGTCCTGTCCAGATGTCAGGCTGTAAGAGTTTGACAGCTATAGCCAACACGTAGCCTTATAATAAAGCTGCAACACAAACCATCTGTGGAACACAGAAGATAAAGGGGTGCAATGATGGACAACCTGCTAAACAGGTGTGTAGAATATACGACACATATTATGGAAAACTCTGCTCAGTCCAATGCACTGTACCCACACCATTATATGACTCAGTTAATAAGGATAGAACACAGCCAGGAGATCCCCAGCCAGGATAACACTGAGGTGCTGGACTGTTTATACAGGTTCAGCAGCCAATTGGCTGTAGCACACAAAATCCTGGACCGGAGTGCAGCTAGCTCTGGAATGGAGTCCAACTCTTGCTATTGAAGGTTATACTGGGCATGCTCCTACACTTGGAGAATTACAGGCCATGTGTAAACCCATATCTGACTATACAACTATGTTGTCCATATATGTCTTTGCATACAGACAGCAATGTACACCTTAACTGTCTCCCCCCACCCCTATCAGACAGGATTATCCTCAGCTATCTGGAGGTGGCACAGAAGTGATATATCTGCAACTGTTGAGTGTGACAGACATACATATATATAGGTAACATATACAAATATATCAATTATAGACAGAGACAATAAGAGCAATGACAAACTTGTTGACTTTGATCTCTTTCTTTTGCAGCCAGTCTTAATATACGAGTGCAAAGAGTAACTAAAATGAAAATAAAAAAGTATGCATACATAAAATGTATGTGACTAAGTAATGTAAACCATTTTTGTCAAACCAATATGTTTGCTGACTTTAATTTCTTTATGTTGCAGCAAATCTTAATATGAATGCACAAAAATTATATAACGAATTAGTATGCAGTATATGGTAAATATTACTTTTATTTTTAACTTGCGCGTAATATGCTCTGTCGCTGAAAATAAAATAAAATATTATCATTCATCGCCTGAAAAAAGGTGAAATAATACATTAAATGACCAACATGAGCATAGGAATAATAGTGGTGTGCAATATAGTATATGTATTTTATTTTATTTTATTTGCGTACGTATATTAAGACTGGCTGCAAAAGAAAGAAATCAAAGTCAACAAACGCATTGGTTTGTTAAAAGTGGTTTACATTACCTAGTTTCATACATTTCATGTATTTATGGGTTTGAACACTGCATTATATAGTATGTTGTTTTTCTATGTATTTATTTATCAATTTATTCTATTCTGTTATTTGTTTGATACAAAAAATGTTTATTTGTTTGATACAAAAAATTGATTTATTTTTAGGGTTGACAAGTGCTGTTTCTTTAAAGATTTGAATTTGTAGTTGATTACATCACTAAAAAATACTATTTAGCTTACAGGAAGTGATGTGGTAACAGTTTGAAAAAGTTTGGCAAACGCCAAACGAAAGCACTTATTTGATTTTCAATTTCATTGAGTTCTTTTGTGATACTTGTTTATTTTTTCGAATTAAACCTTTCTTCAGTCAAGTCCATGGTTTCTTGTTTTCTAGTATCAATTATAGACAGGTAGAAACAGAGGGAGGGAGAGACAGACATATATATATATATATATATATATATATATATATATATATAGAGAGAGAGAGAGAGAGAGGGAGAGCCATAGAGAGAGAGGCAAACATTTGTACACAAATTGTAAGCACTGGCATGTGCCAGTATGAAGGTGAGCTCCATTGTATAATAGCAGTGAGGTAGGGGTTGTAATCTCACATCACCTGCCGTGTGTGTGTGTGTGTGTGTGTGTGTGTGTGTGTGTATGTGTGTGTGTGTGTGTGTGTGTGTGTGTGTGTGTGTGTGTGTGTGTGTGTGTGTGTGTTTGTTTCTAGGTCAAAGCATTTTAAGGCCTTTTCCACCCAGTAAACCCCCCCATAGCCCTACTTTACAAGGCCTGCTGATGTCATTCACCTTAGATGCGCCTTTGGACACTTTTTCAGCCATATAAGCTCTGTGGCGCATGAGATGAGTAAATAGCACTATAGTGCATAGAAGTAGATATGTAGGGGTTCCAGTCTCAGCACTGGCAAGTGTGTGCATTTCTAGTTTAAAGCATTTTGAGGCCTTTTCCATCCACTAAACCTCTCATTGCCCTACTTTACAAGGCCTGCTGATGTTATTCACCGTAGAAGCACCTTTGGACACTCTTCAGTTGTATAAGCTCTGTGGCTCATGCAATAGGTATTACAACTAGCTAGGTAGGGGTTCTAATCTCAGCAGTGGCAACTGTGTGTGTGTGTGTGTGTGTGTGTGTGTGTGTGTGTGTGTGTGTGTGTGTGTGTGTGTGTGTGTGTGTGTGTGTGTGTGTATGTGTGTGGGTGTCTCGATGTTTGTAGGTTAAAGCATTTTAAGGCCTTTTCCACCCAGTAAACATTCCATTCCCCTACTTTTCAAGGCCTGCTAATGTCATTCACCTTAGAAGCACCTTTGGACACTCTTCAGCCATGTAAGCTGTATGGTATATGCAATAAGTACATAGCACTCTATGTAAGCTCCGAAGTACATCCAATAAGTACGTAGCACTGTAGTGCATACAGCTAGATAGGTAGTGGTTTTAATCTTAGCACTGGCAAGTGTGTGTTTCTAGGTTAAAGCATTTTGAGGCCTTTTCCACCCAGTAAAGCTTCCATTGCCCTACTTTACAAGGCCTGCTGATGTCATTCACCTTAGAAGCACTCTTGGACAGTCTGCAGGAATATAATCTCTGTGGTACATGCGATAACAATGTAGCACTATAGTACAGGAAACTACATAGGTAGGGGTTGGGTTCTAATCTCAATATTGGTAACTGTGATACTGTATGTTCGTGTGGGAGAAGCATATCCTGTGTGTGTGTTGGTTATACCATTTTGAGGCCCATTCCACCCTGGTAATGCCCCCATGGCATTACTTTACAGGGCCTGTTCATGTCATCCACCTTAGATCCACTGTTGGACACTTTCTATGTATGTAAGCTCCATGGTGCATGCAATAAGTAGGTAGTACTATAGTACATACAAGTAGGTAGAGGTTTGAATTTCAATACAGCCAACTGTAATACTGTATATGTGTGTGTGTTTGTGTATGAAGCATATCCCCTGTGGCTGTCATGTGTGTTGGTTATACCATTTTAAGGTCTGTTGACTCCCTCTCCATGGCATTACTTTAAAGGTTCTATTTATGTCATCCACCTTAGATGCAGAATTTTAAAGTCTATAGCCCATACCACTCATCTGTACAGATGTATGCAGAATGTGCAGATGTTTGCAACATATATGTGGTCTGTGCATCATAACAATTAGGTTTTATGTCTGAGGCAAAGGGGTCCTGTCATACACCAGGCTGGCCCACTCCAGTAGGCACCCCTGAGCACGGGAGCTTTGGGAGCTCTCTTCCTCACTCTCTGGCTCTGAGCAAAGCAGCATTCCATCCTTGTCCACGGCCCTCCAGGGTCATGGTTGCCGGTCCATGACCAGCACCCAGGGTGCCCCCTGTGCAGGGAGAAGGACACCTCCCACAGGTGGAGTTGCGGGCTCCAGCCCCTCCTCTCCACCCACCAATGTGCTCCTATCTAGTTGATCCTGCCAGTAGCATATGCTTGTCTCAAAGATTAAGCCATGCAAGTCTCTGTGCACATGGATGCTACAGTGAAACTGTGAATGGCTCATTAAATCAGTTATGGTACCTTTGATCGCTCCACCTTTACTTGGATAACTGTGGTAATTCTAGAGCTAATACATGCTAACAAGCACTGACCTCCAGGGATGCATGCATTTATCAGACCAAAACCAATCCAGGTCTCAGCCCAGCAGCTTTGATGACTCTAGATAAACTCAGGCCGATCGCATGCCCTCATGGCAGCGACATGATATTCGAATGTCTGCCCTATCAACTTTCAGTGGTACTGTCTGTGCCTACCATGATGACCATGGGTAATGGGGAATCAGGGTTCGATTCCGGAGAGGGAGCCTGAGAAACAGCTACCACATCTAAGGAAGACAGCAGGTGCACAAATTATCCACTCCTGGCTCAGGGAGGTCGTGATGAAAAATAACGATACAGGACTCTTTCAAGGCCCTGTAATTGGAATGAGTACACTTTAAATCCTTAACATCAGTGACAAATCTGTGAGAGTTGATGTCACAAATAGTGACAGACATGTCATCTTCAGATGTCATACCCTTCTGAAACATCATGCTGCTGCAAAACCTCTTACCTTATCATTTGTCTAGGTTTGTAATGTGAGATGTGTCCCTATTCTGGGGGGTTATTCCCACCATTCATGAAGGCAGTCCCAAGATTAATTGCTGTAAGAGGTTGTGAATTAGATCCCTGGCATATAATGTCCATGGCACATGCGATATGTACTTAGCACTATAGTACATATAAGTAAATAGGTAGGGGTTCTAATCTGACTATTGCAAACTATGTGAGTATATGTGTTGCTATATGCATATCCTCTGTGGTTGTCCTGCCTGTATGTACACGATGGTTATAACATCTTGTGTGCCAGTTCCACTCTCTTAACTCCCCCATTGCCAGCCTACTTAGGACCCCTACAGATGTCATCCACCTTAGAAGCACAGTTGCACATTTTATAACACAAAGGCACTGTGGCACATGTAATAGTCATGTCAGTCTGTATTGTGCACAAGATAGGTAGATGTGAAAAGTGTCAACTCTGTGTGCATGTGTGTTTCAATGTATGTCCCCATGCAGCAGTGTGTGTGTGTGTGTGTGTGTGTGTGTGTGTGTGTGTGTGTGTGTGTGTGTGTGTGTGTGTTTGAGATGGCTCAACCATGTTAAGGGCCTGTTAAGCCCCCATTGGCAATCCTAACAGCCTAGAAGTGGCAGACACTGCAAAACTATAGTAGCTCTGTTGTGCTTGTGTTATGCATATAGTACTATCGTATGTAAGACTAGGCAGGTAGAGGTTCTACTGTCAACAAGGGCAGGTCATGAGTGGGTGTGTTTGTGTGTATATATGTGCTACGGCCATAGAGCATAAATCTCAACCTCTCATGGAAAGACATCTGGTTAGACCCATACAGAAAAGTGGGGCAAAGGACAAACATTGAGTACAACCTTCGCATATTGCTATGACATGCATGGAAAGTATATACCAAAACAGGCTGTGCATTTCAATGCATTTTCCAAAGGGTATGACTTGTGACATGACAATATCTGCCATTAATCTATAATGTTAGTCTTTCATGATTTTCCAACAATTTGTCAAAAAACCACAATGTTATGACAAATGGAAATAAAATATGTGGCAAACATCAGGACATTCTGCAGAAATATGTAGAGGTGAGAGTTACAGACACCAGCTGTACCACCCTACAGGTTGCACTCTATGTTTGGCAGGGTGTAACCTGTGACAACAACTGAAACAATACAGAGATCTCCAGAGTATTGGACAAAACATTTCATGAAGTTGTCTACTAATTGCATAGAGCAGTTATTGCACATCAGAAGCACGTTAATGTCATGGCAAATAGTGTAAGCTAAGGTAATGCTACACAAAGAAACTGTCATATGACCAAACCAAAGGATATCCTGTGTGTTGCACTTGCTGTGTGCATGGCATGTCCTGCCAACTGTCACGTTACTGCAAGATGTGTCCCACAATCCACATTTGATAAGGTGTCGACCACAATCTGTGTCACCTATGTACATGCAATATGTAGACATGTGAAGGCCCTGTGACTACCTGCTGCCCCCACTCACCCACATGTAACTAGGCAAGAATGCTAACTGCCACCACACACATATATAAGTTCTGCCTAAGGCTATGGCAACTGTAAGTAGTGTGCAATCTGTCATTGAGCCACAAACTGCTGTTAGCACACTGCAGTGGACCATACAATGGGTATGAAATGGTGCCAAGATCCTGGCCTCAAGCTGAATGCAGACAACAGTGTCAGCATACCATATGGCAAAGACATGGCCACACTATTTCCACATCAGCAACAACCCCATAAACACACACACTGGGATGACAGACCTGTGTACTCAGCATGGTGACAATGTTGCAGTCAGGCAACAAGTAGTGGCAGTGGTCAGAAAATGTTTGTATGTGGTTCACCACATAGGAAAAGGGACTGCATCCAGACAAAAGGTGGACATTACCTCTGAATAGTCCTCACTCACTACAACAATACATTAGCAGCATGGCCGGTCTGCTATCCACCTATGCAGACATCTGCAGAAACTGTAAAGGCTATGTTAACACACACAAAGGTCATCCATGGCCCTCAACACCTGTGCCATGCAGACAGCCTCTAATCAGTACTGGCCCAGTGGTTATCAGTCAGGTTGCCCACAGGTGACTGTGCCATTCCTACATGGCAACTTTGTGACCAGCCCTTCAACAGTTACCCCATATATGAGAGTATAACCCTGTGTGCATTACCAGCACAACAGGCCTGAATCACATGACACAGCACAAAAAGCTGATGGAGAGACAGGTTTGTCAACCAGCGACTGCCCTGTCTCATGAATGACTTTCCATGCAGACCCTCTTCAAATGCTTCAAGGCTGAGTGGATGGGAAATAAAAACAAATATCAGTCCCAGGGATCCAACATGTGTCCATCAATTCCATAGTCAACGTGTCCTGATTGATGATTGTGTTGGGGGTGAAATAAGGGACCCAGTTCCAGTACTCTAGTAACCTCCTCTGTAACTATTAACCTCTGATCCTAAGGAACACCCAGGTGACATGTATCAGGACTAGCTTGCTGTGTCAAGGAGTATGCATGCAAAGTTAAGCTGTCTGCCCCCATTGTCTCTTACACATTGTTCTACACATACCTTGGTAATGAAAATGTGTCTACGTTGTCACCCCACCATCTTGGGCTTCTGAAATGGCAGCAGCTCACCATGACTTACACATGCAGACACCTTAAACAGAAACAGAATAAGGTCTGTGAGACAACAGTCAGTCAGCAGTACTAACAGCAATAAAGCATCATGGCACAAAGGTACATACACTATGGTGTGTATGCATGACAATTGGTGACAGATAGCACCTTACAGAGCATAACACTACTACACTACAAAATGCCATTACCTGTACAAGATTCACCCTATGTAACAGACACATATTAGCATGTCCCTGCATTGACGGTATGGATAACAAGGATGTGGCACAGGTATCATCACATGCACAGGGTGCGGTGTGGGGTTGCCAAAGGCCTAGGCTGTGCCATACAGCTGACATCATGTGTGCATGTCTGGAGGGGTGCTGGTCAGCTGGGCTATAGAGAGGAGCTGTGTGCATCTGTCAGTGACCTGCATGTGACAGTGATGTGTGTGTGTGTGTGTGTGTGTGTGTGTGTGTGTGTGTGTGTGTGTGTGTGTGTGTGTGTGTGTGTGTGCATGTGTGTGTGCATGCACACAGTCAAGCTATGTGCTAGCCCTACATGAGTGTATGTTGGACAGCCGTGTACTGTATAAGGCAGAATGTACAGTTCACCATCTCTGGCCATGAACACAGGAACTGGTTTTGCCATGACTGGCACTGACACCACCATGACCAAGGCCAGATGCGGTACTACTTCCTGATGGTGACTGGTGTTTGCTGGCTCTGTGTCCCTAATGGGACTGCCCAGGATCCTGAGCCCATGGCCTGCCATGTTGCAGTGTAGACAGCACCCTCCCTTCATTAGTGCTGATGGTACTGCCACTATGGGAGTGTGAATGTGCATGGCCACATGGGCTCTCAGCTGATGTTGTTGCTGACCTACATCCATGTGTTAGACGACAGAGACATTGCATGGTTAAGGCCTGACAATGTCTCACCCCACCGTCTATCCACTACATCAGCTAGATGGCATAAGGCATCACCAATGGCATGGAAGGTGTCATGCATGCCAGCCAGTGTTGCATCCATGACTCTGAACATCTGTCTGGTGTACCATTCACAATGTGCCTGTGCCTCCATTACACACCAAAACATGTGTCAGATGACATGTGCTGTGACACCTCTGACAGGGGCTGGATGGGCAGCAGTCCTCCTTCAAGCACCCCTGTCAATCTGGCTGTGTGGGACCTCACCAGCTCTCTGGCTATGGCTAGTGTCTACAGTCTCAGATGCCATAGTCGTCACACTACTCTGTTCGATGCCACCACCCTCTGGCTGCCCAATATATGTGGCTGTTGGGGACTGGGTATGTGTGGGCATACGGACTGTGTGCAGGGACATTGGGGGTGGAAGTGGGATGTCAACCAATGGGACAGAGTCATCCCCCAACAACCCCACCTGTCCCTCACAATGGCCACCGTCATCATCAGTGTCCAGAGACACTGACATCAGGTTGTGAGGGAAACACACTCCGATTCCAATGGTCACCTGTGAGGGGAAGACAACATGACCACATTAATTCCTGCACTATAATGTTTGATGATACACACACACACACACACACACACACACACACACACACACACACACACACACACACACACACACATGCATGTGAGGTACCACAAAGGCATTATACAGACCATACCTTCTGACTGATGCCATGCATAACACACAATCAGACCACAACAGACACATTCTGGACAGGCCCTCAACAACATGCAGTGCAGCTATGTTCAGTTAATGTTGCTAATATTATACACTTGTGAGATACATGAGAAGTCGGAGTATGTAATGGACCTTCACCTAACACATAGTGCACCCTTGTACACAATAGTAATGCAGCCCTGTATAGCACAGTGGCTAATTCTTTACCAAACTGCATGGGAATATGTTACAGCTCCTGCAAATATGCTACTGTGATTACCAATGTGATGCACTGCAGTGAACCCCACCACAAGTAAACATGGAACATATTGTAATATGGTTACACTTAACAGTTGTGTGCATGGAAAACTGGCAGCCCTTAACATGCCTAGGGTATAGGTGACCCATAACATGATAGGTCACACTCACTGGCTACAGGTTGATGTTTCCAGCCACACCAGAAGTACCTATAGAGTTGTGGGGGAGAGATGTTGTCAGCACACACACATATGGCAATGGTACAGGATAATATGTGCATTTATCAACATGTACAGTACAAACTGTGATTCTATCCAAATTGCTGACATTCACAATATGTGTGCACATGTGTGCATTATAAAACTCCAACCACAGATGCAGATTGACCTGACATATGCATACAGGTATGCAGAAGCTGCCACTATGAATGCTACAGTACTAACAGGATCACCACTGGAGGCTTACCTGAATGCTCCTTGGCTGTGGACTCTGTGCCACTCACCTCCATGACATATGGACTGATGCTTTCCTATGAGCTGGTGGCTGATGCTAGGTTTGCTAGGAACTTCTCTGTGGTTGAGATTGGTGGTTGTGTAGCAGGCCCTCCACCTGTGCCAGCATTGTCCTTGGCCACAGCTGCAGCCCTTTGCCATGCATGGTGTATGAGATCAGTGGCACAGTGTCAGACCTGTTCATAGCTCCTGTGCTGGTGGTCCACATTATTGATTGTTGCTACCAGTTCTGCCCACAGGGCAGCATGTTGTTGCAGGTTTTGGTGGCTCCTTCCCAAAAGTACCCACTGATGGAGTCTCAAGACATTGATGATTGCTGCGGTCTCTGCCTCTGAGAAGGGGGGGGGTTGCATCTTCTGCACATCCCACCTGAAAGACATGAACAGGGGAACACATCACAGAACTGCATACACTGTTCACCATTATGTACAGACCCTGCACATACACTATTGCCAGCACTATCCATCGCTAACCCCCACATCATACCCCCACCATCTACCAGCACAGCATGTCTGTGGGTATCGGCAACATACTGCCATTACAGCATACATTGCCCCCCTGATCCTGATGTTTCATGCTACTGGCTGCATGTGCTATGAGGTGTTGCATTGCATGTAGCTGTTGCACCTATTACTGCTTGGTCATAGATTGTCTACATGGCCTGCTGTTGTGTCAGTCTCCTACTGTATTAGTAATCACCTGGTCTGTAGGCCTACCCCTCAGGTCTCCCTGGCTTTCCTCCAGCAGTTTCTGGAGTATATGGCTGGACAATGTCCTACAGTTTCTCCAGCCAGTGTGCTTGATATTGGTGTCCTGGCACCGTGTAACACCTGCCTCATGTACACAGATGGACAGCTTTCTACAAACACCGCCAAGGAACACAATGTGTGAGAGTTTGAATGACTGTAGGAACCTGTAGTCCATGCTTTCTGTCTGTCAGTGCTGTGTATCTGTCCCCAAATAGGTTGTCAACACAATCAGTAGACCTCACACACCTACATAACATACACAAACATCTGCAGTGGTCCTCAACATACACATCCACAAACAAAGGGGATCTCTGAGGCAAAGACACACATGACCTCCACAGCCGTAAACAGCACATAACACACATGGCCACACACCTGTGTCCCACAGCCACACAGGCATCATGTCAAACATGTTACACATAGGGGACTCCAGTGGAGACACAGTGGTGTGCCTCTGACCTGGCTGTGTATGTGGATGGTCACAGTTACTTTTGTGTCAGGTGACAACCCCATACTGCATACACCCTGCTGTCTCTCACAAACAGGTACTGTCATGGGTCTGTCACAGTACATGTCCATGTGCCTGACCTGACCTGACATGTGTGCCCCTGGACTATATGCAGGGAGACATGAGTGTGCACACAGGTTATGTGTCCCAGGCAGGTATGTCCGTAGTCTTGTGCAGCATTATGCTGTCACCCAGACAGATGGTGCAATACAATCAGGGAATGATTGCCCTTAACATGTACACATTTCTTCTGTGCTATTGCAGGGGTTACAGTACCTGTGAGTTGGGGGTGATGTGTTAAACAGACCACGATGCTCTGCAAGAGGTGGCCTCCACCTGTCTTCACAGGTCTTCGTGCATCTGGAAGTGGTTCCCGCCAGCCCCATAGTGACTCCATGAGTAATATTGGTGAAGTTGTCATTACCAACATATAAGTGTCAGTGCAGCACACACTGATGCCCATGCTGCTAAGCACTAGATGTGTAGACATGACTTTGCCCTTATTGCAAGCATTCCTAATCCTGGGAACTGCAGATGTCTGTGCAGGCACACAGAACTTAGTTCAAAGGTGCAGACAGTACCACAGCCTTATATGGTCAACCATCCTATCATACATGCAGAAGCCAAAGTGTAGCCGGTAATGTCATGGGACATGGGGTTTCCGTATATATGAGACACATACACACCTCCACATTGTACAGCCAGTAAGATGCACAGGGGACACTGCAGGGGTAGTTCACAAACCTATTCAGTTCACAGGTAGCTACCAGCCACCACATGTGACCAGGAAGCCCATTCTGCCTATATGGACCTCAGCAACTGTATTCGGAGTTGAGTCTGTACCCTGATCCTGGATCAGCTGAACAACCCTAACATGCATTGTTAAGAGGTACCCATGCCAGCATGCAAATGGCCAGTAAGCCATCATCAGTGGATTTAGGAACACTTTGGTGTGGCCAATGGCTACCTCCACATGAGGTGAAGGTGTATTGCAGTTGACATTACACAACATAGGTTAACACTGCCGCACCCCTATAGTGTCATCATCTGTGGCAATGCAACCATCATGCAGTCACATTTGCAGTCACCATCTCCTACAATACCCATCCACCTAAGGCAGCCATACATACACCTCCAATGTGGAATACATCTTCCTGGGGGGTATACACTCCCTCACAGGCCCCAAACCATCATCAAGGACTGGCACCAATTTACACATATACACACAAGTGCTATATGTGCATTTGTACAGATGCATGTAGTCAGGTATACCCAACAGGCCTACATCATCCTCTGCTAGGATATGTACACCTGTCTGGTGAACATGTGCAGTACATACTGTCCATTACAGGAAAGACATACCACTGCCCAAGATGACGTAGGGGCAGGTGCCCATTTCGGAGCACAGTCTCCTTAGCATGTACATGACAATGGGATCTGTCATGCAAATTTGCACAACAAACACAGAGCCTACATTGTCTGCATCCACTACACACTGTCATCTCCCCTACTGCACATATGTCTACAACAGCACAGGAAGCAGCTGCAGCTGCTCACTTGTGGTGCTCAGGACACCAGCTACACCACTGCTGTTGGTATTGCATACCAAATGCCTGACAGAGTCGGTGTAGGTTGCACCCCCCCATGTTTCCCCATGAGTACATCAGGATATCCACAGTACATGTCCCATCTCCTATATGTGGGGAACAGGTCCCCATTGCCATGTGAAAGTCATGGTATACATCTGCCATGGGAGCCTATCATATCACAAGATGAATCCTACATGACCCCAAGCATAACCTTGCAACACCATAAGGAACAATATTCGAAGGAGAACTCACTACCACCTTTGTCCCATCCATTTCACGGATGACCACTGTCACCCCTTTAGACTAAGGTGGGCAATCCACCACTCAGTCACATGATAGACACAACAGCCTAACTAGGCTATTCTGCAAGGCCGTTGCACAGTTTCAACTGAACCCCATTAACAAGGACATGTGTGACCTGGACACATTCCATTATGCACACATAGGCTTTGTCAAGGAAGGGTTCAAGTCTACTACACTCAGGTGACCTTGATGATACTGTCACCAAAGCTGTGGACTGGTGGTGACACTGCAAAATGCCTACCTTGAGCTGGACAAACTATGTGACAGTATAGCCCACATGGCCATCAAAGATATAACACTGCCAAGTATGCATCACACCATATGTGACCATAGGGGTAGCACACCAGTGCACTGACATGACCCACCTATTCCACATAGCGAAATGCACCTCATGCAGTTCACCCATAAGTAGGTGTGTAACCTGTTTTTCCATGTTTGGCCCTCTGTTATGTGTGATGTACACATCTGAGGTGCATGTAACAGCCATTAGCCTATGTCTGGCCATGTCTGTGGACAACTGCATGCTGTGTGCCATCACCGGATTCCCTACTGATATGGACATCTGCCTAGGAGGGTCTCACACAAATACATGACCATTGCCAGACACATGACCTCAGGCCACATAACAGAACATGCAGTATGAACCCCTATGGGGAGAGTGACATCACCACAAACAACATCCTAGGCACACAATCAGACATGAATGTGCTGTGGACACAAGTCCTTGGCAACATGACATGTCAACACATTGTTGCTTCCATTGTAAGATAAACCTTCTATATGGCACATGTCATACATAAGGGTATGTCATCACAGGGCATGGGGTATAAACATCCCCACATTCTCCACAGTGAGGGCCCTTAATGTCTATAATTCACTGTTCATTATTCACATCACATGGCAGATGCAGCAGCTGGGGACATTGCAGAGGTTCTCCAACAGGAAATATGAGGCCATCACACATGTACATCGCAGCAATAGGCCATAAGGCCAAATCTCTACCTGGTTTCATACATAATCCTCATGAGTGACCTCAGTGTGGCATGCAAGGCACTCACAGACTCTACATTGCTAGGACTGTTGCACAAGTGCAAGTCATGCTTCACTCTGTTAACACAAACCACACACACGCGCACACACACACACACACACACACACACACACACACACACACACACACACACACACACACACACACACACACACGCACACACACGCACACACACACACGCACACACACACACACACACACACACACACACATCCTCAACTTGGTGTGTGACATGAAGTGGCCTTGTTAGCAGCTCAAATGTGTGTTCCACACAATCAGCCTGCAGTGGAATGGCCACCCTGTCCACATTAGGCAGTGTAGTGGCAACGTATTCTATTGGCTAAAAATGTATTAGGAACCTATCCTTCCAGTGAATCTTGTTTATGTTTTGATGTAAGTTTAGGACTCCAGTGCAGGTGTTAGTACAGGCACTAGTTTTGCAAAGAAATAGGAGGTCAAATAGAATTGTGATTGAAAAGCTAGACATAATTCAACCCTGAGCAACTGGTAGGCTACTCAGTGTGATATTTAACTTTCTTGGGTAGAAATCTTTTCTACCTTTCCAGTTGAGCAATATGCTTGGATTTGTACATACCAAAGGGAGCACTGTATTTGATGGGTCTGATAAGGGAAAATTACATGGGTCGGATGACTTCTTTTGCTCTTGAAGATATTTTTTGGTAATTAACTGGGCCAAACAGAAGGATTTTTTTCACTATGGTAGAAGCACGATGAACAAATATGCGTCTATATCACAACATCGAATCAGTAAATGTCGAACGCTCACATGAGCAAATATTCGCGTACTTGAAAACTGTATTGTGGGGGGCTGTGCCCCTCACACCCCCCACTAAATATATATTCCTACTCTGAGATTGCACTACAGTGGGAAAAGGGCAAAAATCCTGATCTTCACTGTAATGCAAACAAAATATATCAACTTCGAGGATGTGAATATTCACTCATGTGAACATTCGACATTTACTGAGTCAATGTTCTGATATAGACCCATATCTCTTACAAACTTCTATGTCTGAAGAGGAGTACCATTTATAACATATATTGTGGGAGCAGCTATTTTCCAAATGCTACCACACACTTTTTTACATTTAAATTTAAACCACTTTAAGTACACTAGGTATGTACACATTCCAACCCTTGCATGGTATAGTAAATAGCAAATATTAGGTCCTGCACAATAGTTTTTGCATTTGAAGAAAAAGAGCAGTGCTTGTGGGTTGATCTAGGCTTGGAGATTTGATGATATGGGTGGAAACACAGTGGTTATATAAATGGTCAGAGTAAAACTAGAACAGTAATGAATCTCATGAATTGGATTTCAAGTGATAAAAAGAAATTATGTTCTTACTTAAGACAAATGACAGAAGGATGTAACATGTAGAGATTATAAAAGTCACAGAAACACATACACACACTCACAGTGTGAGTGTGTGTGTGTGTGTGTGTGTGTGTGTGTGTGTGTGTGTGTGTGTGTGTGTGTGTGTGTGTGTGTTTGTATGAGTGTTTACAGGTGGTCTGATGATGGAGCATCCAGGAGAAAGAGCAAACTGATTTTATAGTCTGTTACTCGTTGCTTTTTTACACTGTCTCTCAATGGTTATTCTTTCTCCAAGGTGCAGTGACCTTGAACTGAGAATAATAATGAAAGGGGTGTAAGGTGGGCTTATCCCTATAAAAAGTTATTATTTTTCACAAGCTCAGTTATATGTATTCTGAGTATGTAAGTACTCAAGCTCGAGAAATAATAAGAATTTTTGCTGTGTTCTTGTGAAACAAGCTCAGATTAGTCAAGGTATCCAAGACATGTACATATACATGTGTGTATATATATATATATATATATATATATATATATATATATATATATATATATATATATATATATATATATACACATATATATATATTTGTTTGTTTCTTTCAGCTTTTCCCGGTTAGGGGTCGCCACAGCAGAATATATATATATATATATATATATATATATATATATATATATATATATATATATATATATATATATATATGCACACACACACACACACACACACACAGACACACACACACACACGCATACACATTGACAAGGTCAGCACCTTCTGGCAAGAGCACCAGAGCACAGGAAACAGTCATGTATATAGCTTGTAGAGCAAGTCTTTGAAACAACAAAAATGTTTGCATTAGTTGTTTCATACAGAATGGGAAGAGCAAATAAAAACCACATCTTAAATACCTCAGTGCAGCAGTGGCTTCTCCTCTGGTTTCACTCTGACTTCAATGTCTTTATACCAGCATCTCTTACCTGTCTTTTTCAGTATTTCTATGCTTTGAACTATGTATTTTCCCTGTTTTCCCTTTTCAAAGAGACACCGGTATTAGTCAGACATGCAAATCTATGTACAATTCTCTGAAATGTTAAAGACAAAATAACTTAGTTTTATGAAGAGTTTAGGTCTTTTCACTTTTGGCTTCAATAAGAGGCACAGACAGTCTTATTTTAGACATCACTTCCCCTGGTTAAGTTCTACAAAATTATTCTCGCTTTAAAAAGCCTTGACAGGTCTGCACAATAAAGTGTTTTGCATTCATCTAGATACCCTTTTGAGCATGAGCAAGACTAAACATTTCAGTGTCTCAGCCTTGGCTAACCATTCCACATACTTCCTTCCCCAGCTCTGGAACCAGGGACTGACCGATGGTAGCTGTTATGGACGGCAGATAAGAGAGTCCCAGTATTTCCAAGTGTTACCCCAGCCCTATGGATAACACTGTATGAAAATGGCTGGAAGGCAGATGACAGAGTGTCAGTATCTGCAACTGTTAATCCAGACCTATGAATAACACTGTATGAAAATGGCTGTAGAGCTGAAAACCATCACCTGTCATAGGTGACTCGATAGTGAGGCACACTGATGTCCCACTCACTAGGTTGAATAAGGAAAAACAGTCAACTGCATGTTAGGTGCCAGGATCCACCACATAACGTATGCACTCAGGTCCCTCAACAACAGGTACAAACATGACTCAGTCAATGTACATGTGGGTGTGAATGACCTGAGATGTATCTCCCTGGACTACATGAAAAGAGACATGGAGGAGCTCTCGGATTATGTAGCCCAAGTGGGTATGACTCTAGCCTTGAACAGGATCCTACCATCACCCAGAATGACACCACAGTACAAGCAGAAAATGATTGATTTCAACAATTGCTAAGTTTCTGTTGTTATTCAAAGGGGATCCAGTATCTGTCTGCCTAGGATGACATGATTGACAGACCTCGATGCTTTGCCAGAGATTGCCTGCATCTGTCACCCCTGGGTTTCTGATACTAGCCAAGGCTCTTGGCTATATAGTACTATTTTTAGGTGGTGTTCCAAAGATCAAATTACCACTGTAACAGCTTCACAAACAAATGCAATCTCAGGGTCATGCTGCTCAATGCTAGAAGTCTAAATCTCAAAATGTACTCACTCAAAGCACTCCTTAAAATGGAGAACATCAACATTTGTGCTGTAACAGAGACCTGGTTCAAGGCAGCAGAAAGCACTCTTACACTACCAAGCTATAACTTTTTCTACACCTTTTGGCCCCAGAACTTGGACCGAAGCTCCAAAGGTGGTGGTGTTTCCATATTCATAAAGGATGTGAACACCTCCAGACTGGTAGCCCAACATAATGCATCAGAGATACTTCAGGTGCAGCTAACATTGGGTAAGACAGCGATTCAGGTCATAGGCTGCTATAGGTCCCCAACCATGTCCCAAGACTCACACTCCACATTCCTAAACACCCTGGAGAATAATAGGGTCTAACCTAACACTCTCATACTAGGTGACTTCAACTACCCCTCCATTAACTGGAACAACTACTCATGTACCAATACACTTGCCCAACATTTCCTGGAGTTCATTAATTCCAATGTCCTGGACCAGCTTGTTCTTACCCCCACTACAGGTAGCAACATCCTTGACCTGGTCATTGCTAACATGGGCGACTGTTGCTCTACAGCAATAGTCAGCTCCTCCCTGGTTAGATCCAACCACAAACTAATCACCTTGGAAATCCACATCCCAACCAACACCACCACCACCTCCACCACCCCTGCAAAGGTAATTACCATGAAAAACTTCTCCAAAGCTAACTATGGGCTCCTAAAAACAGAGGTGGCTAATTTCACAGCACTCATGCAAATGGAGAATAGTTGCATAACTGCCGAATCATACACCAATGCACTCTACGAACACATACACAAATGCATGGATCTCGCCATATCCAATAGAACCAAGACACTCTCCTCCAAAAAAAGGAAGCCAGTCTGGTGGCCCCTGCCATAAACAAACTCTACAATAGAAGGAGGAAACTGATGTGGAATAATGTGAAATCCCAAGACTGGAAAAACTCCCTTATCACCCTCAACAAAAAGTTGAGATCCTTCATCAAATCCTCTAAAGCTAGCTATGAAAACAGAATTGCAGCAGATAGTAAGGACAACCACAAGGCCTTCCATAGTTATGTAAAGAATCTCCATGGCAATACCCAGATTTGCACTGAGCTACTTCACAATGGTACCTCCTGCACCGAGCCAACAGATATTGCCAATATACTGGCTGACAGATTCAGTGCCAACATTACCCCTCTCCCCCCACCAAAGGAGCAATCACAATACCAGTAGATTGCCAGGCACCCAGTATTACTGCTGCACAGATTAAAACAGCACTGTCCAAGGCCAAGAATACAGCTTCTGTGGGTGTCTGACAATATCCCTGGCTGTGTTCTACATGAACTACAGAGTGAACTGGCACCTAATCTGTGTGCCCTGTTCAATCACAACCTCACCTCAAGATTTGTCCCTACCAAATAGTGCACTGCTACAGTCTTCCCTCTCCACAAAGGAGGAGTAACTACAGACCCTGGGAACTATCGTCCCATTAACCTGATGAGTCTGATATGCAAAGCTATGGAACACATCATCATGGACCTAATAAACAAGGAAATAGGGAATCTCCAAACTCTGGATCCCACACAGTTTGGTTTTGTGAAGGGTAAATCATGCCTGCTCAACTTGGTCAACTTCTTTGAGTCAGTCACCAGAGCTGTGGATGAAGAGAAGGTGGTTCATACAGCCTAACTTGATCTGGCCAAGGCCTTTGATACCATTCCCCACTCAGGAATCAGAAAAACTCACTAAGCTAGGCATCAATGGATTGCAAACTGGCTCACAGATAGAACCCACAGTGTGAAAGTAGCTGACTCCAAGTCAGACTGCCAACTAGTCATGAGTGGAGTCCCACAGGGTTCAGTCCTGGGTCCTTTCCTGTTTGGTATCTACTTCTCTGAAGTCTAGGCCAACACGAAGGGACTCTGGCTGACAAAGTTCGCAGATGATTGCAAGTTGGGAGCTATTATTAACTCCCCAAGTGATGTTGACATCCTACAGAAAGGCCTCACTGAGACCAACGATTAGTGTCAGAACCATGGCCTTAATTTTTATGCCAAAAATGTGTCATCATCCCTTTTGGGAAAAACCCAGTTCTCATGAATTAACACATTGATGGTAGTCCGCTGAACACAGAGGGCATTATAAGAGATTTGGGAACCCAGGTTGACAGAAACCTCTCTTTTGATCACCACATTACCACTGTGGTCAGAAAGTCCTTTTATGTTGCACATCTCATTACTAAGGGTTTTGCATCCAGGAAGAAAGAAGTCATTGTCTCCCTCTACTCTTCCCTCATTAGGCCAATCATCGAGTACAATGCCCTATTTGGCATGTACCTCACTAGACACCTGCAACAACTGGAGAGGCCGTAAAAATACCTCACAAAGAGGATCCTTGGCCTTAAACACTATATGGACACACTCAAAAAACTCCAACTATTCTCTGTCTCATATCACCTACTTAGAGGTGATCTTTGCTTGACTTAAAAAGCCATGTCTGACCCAGCTCTGTTAGAAATGCTACATCTAAAGAAATCCCAATCCCTCTGCACCACACGCTCCAGAGACCTCAAGCTCATTACCACAATCAACAGCATGCACTGGAGGGACAGGTTCATAACCCAGAGACTGCCCAAGCTATGGAATAGACTTCCCATACATGTCAAGCAGAGCACGTCACTGACCCTCTTCAAGAGAAATCTTGATGAGTGGATGGGAAATTCACCCCAGGGATAACTCCAATGGATCTACTCAACAGAGACACTGGGAACTAAGGTCGGATGGCACGGTGCCAGGGTAATCCTATAGCTAGGCTTGTAGAGGCACCAGGGCCATTAGCCTAGTGTACACCTATGAACCTATGATGTCAGAGTATCGCCACACTCTGATGATGATGGTGGGCAAACAGAGGCACAGTCAGTAGGGTACAGAAGTTGAATCTGACACTGAGACTGTCATTCAGCCAGCCCCTGTAATTCCATCAGACAGAGCGGGTAGGCCTATGCCAACCCATTCCAGTGAGCTATTGGACAGGTGGAGGGTGAGACACTCAATCAGGGAAGTGTGGTCACTGCAGCTTCAGTGCCTGTTGAATCTAGCTATAGCCAAAGTGTGGGTGAGGTGCTATACAGGAGGGTTTCTAGGGGTGCTCAGAGGATGCCTGATGTCCGTGCTCCACCTGATCCAGGTGTGTCTTCCCGTGCCACTCATTGTATGTTTAGGGCCATCATGGAGGCATAGGCATGTTCCCATTGGTCCTCCAGAGAAATGCTTAGGATTGTAGATGTAGCACAGGCTGACACGCATGACTGACTGTCTCCACCATGTTTCAGATTCAGTGGATCAAATGAATGACATGTTGGAACAGATGGTGTCTGTGATGGAACTTATGCTGGGAGGGGGACGGCATCCTCTTGGGCATAGGTCAGCCACATCATCTGCGGTTAGCCGATGTGGCCATGTCTGATCATGGTCTACTCCCACTGCTCCATCAGAGTTTGAGGTGTTCACACCCAGACATGGCAGACTATGTGGTTGTGGTTCTGGGTGTCCTCATGATGGGAGCTCATCCAACAGATATTAGTCATGTTCATGGGCATGGACGTGCCAGTGCAACTCCTGGCAGAGTCAGTTCTCATGATCAGGTATGACAATGATGAACTTCCACCTCTACCACAAATGGCTCATACTAAGACATAGAGCTAGCAGAGAGTTTGGCTGTGTTAATGCAGACACCCACACACCAGTTTAACCTGGAGGACCCATACAGACACACTCACAGCAGTTGCATGGTTCAGCTTTGAATCTTAAAGCTCATTTTGTCTCACTGACCGTTTGTTACTTTATCCAAATGTCTGCCTGATTCTCTTTCTTATTCACACACACCCACTGACCTTTTGGGTCAGCCTAAGCTTCCTGCCCCCCACACACACACACACAAAACACCCCGTGCAAGTGATGATGTGATGATAACTGTACCATATCCCTATTTTCTATCTTTTGGATTCAGGGATACATAACATTTGTGTCTGGTGCTCAGGGTGCTTAGCTGACTTAGAGCTTGGTGTATCTGCATCTGTGATGTTGATTTGGTAATTGTACCTTTGGCATATTTGGTCTTAGAAAGTTAGGCAGTTGGTAGAATCAAACATTTTTGCATCAGTATTGCTAATGATCTTTAGAGGGCTGTGAAGTCTGAAACTGAAATGTGTCTCATTACTCTCTAATGTCTCTCTTTAATGATTTTCCAGTACAAATATATGGTGTTAAACTGAGGGCATGCAGTGACCATCAGTACTTTTGAGAGGTATAACTGTGAATTTCTGATGCCTAAGGTCTACTGCTTGATAATGGCTACATATAGGTTACATAAGTCTCTGCTGTAACATGTAAAAGTAATTTCTGTACAAATCAAGCACCTTTTACTTGCTTACATTACCAAGTAACAACATTCAAGGATATGCCATTCATTCTTATTAGTACACAATGCACTCCAGGTTTAACACTTACCTTGTAAATCCAGCAGTCGCAACAGTTTTAGTTTAGGGCTGACCCTGTCTTATGCAAGCAGTACACAGCCATTACATGGGTAGGTAAAGGTTGTAAGCTTTGCCTGGCATCAGTTTTACTATATGTATATGCACAGGAGGAAGGTTTAGCCCATTAGGTGGTGAGTGAGTGTGCTATGTATTGCCTCTTAGCCAATGCATATTGAGCACACCTACATCTGCCTTCACCCAGAGAAGCTGCTAGATCCCCCTATGACTCCTCACCTGTGTGTAGCTATGTAGACATTGCCACTGGTGTGTGGGATGTGTGTCCCTTCCCATTGTTGATCCTGCTGAAGCTGTTTCCTCAGGATGATGTTCTGTAGCAGGCACATACAGTAAATATTTCAGTACATGTACATGGATTGTACTGCAGAGCGCCCTGAGATGTATCTAGGTCCTGGAACCATGACTTCAGCAGCCCAAACACATGCTCTATAACACTTCTGGATTGAGCATGTGCCTCATTATGGCATTCTTCAGTGGGTGGGTGTGCATTTCTGATGGGCATCATCAGCCACGGTTCCAGTGCTTAACCCAGTAAATGGCCCTGTGGGATGTCCCCTCTGGTGAACATCTGATACAGTTGGGAAGTGTGCCAGATATGTGACTCATGGTAACTGCCTGGGTTGCCAACACACTCATTCAAGATGATTCCCTTGCCATTATATTTGACTTGGAAGTTAATAGAGTAGAAGCCCTTTCTATTTATGTAGAGCCTTCCCTTTTCCCCAGGTGGTGCCTTAATTTCTATATGTGTGCACTCTGTGGCATCCAGTACTTCAGGATAGTGTGCTACAGGGTAGAGCACCTGCATATTTGTGGCCCTGTCCACAGGAGTACCGGAAAAATATATGTTGTCACTGGCATGTTGTAGCATAGCATTCAGGAATTGATGGAGTACCCTGGATGTCAATGCCTGTGACACCTCCAGCATGTCCCCTGTTGTTCTCTGAAAGGTGCTGCAGATAAAATTCTAAGTGCTGCACATACCTTTATCGCCACTGGTATGGGTTCCCTTTGGTTTCCCCTGGCTCTGAGTTGAGGACAACAGAGGTTGCAGAGTGCCTGTAGTGTGTCTCTATCCACCCTGTAGCGCTCCATAATTTCCATGTCATGCAGATCATGATAAGTTAAACAGGGTCTGAAAACTCTTCTCCTTCTTGGTCATTCCCCTGGATTTACGAAGCCCTTTATTGCATGCAGGATTAGCCTAAGAGCTATTTTCGGCAATATGGCTGATGTGAGATCCAGGAACAAGCTCCTGGGACGTGCACGTGAGCTCTTAGATTAATCCTGTACGGACCAAGCTCCTGTATGCAAATTACCATCATTTGCAGGTGAAAACCATGCAAATGAGGGTTATTTGCGATCCAGGAATCCTCCTGTAGCTAATGTAGAACACATTGAAGAGGAAGCTTTCACTACACCCCCGGATGTTATGGAACCAGCTGAGGCTTTTGTTTCTTTTTCTACCCCTCTGCCTAACCAACAAGACAATACGAACAAAGAGACCTTTTATAAGCTAGGTGCTGTTCCTAAGCATGGCACCATTCAAGCTGCGCATTTTTTACCTTTTCCAGTGAGACGAAATACTTATCAGCGGGGCCGCTCGAGGAGTCGAGATCAAAGGAAGCGCAAACATACAGGGGGACATTCGCAACAGAGACAACGACAAAGACAGTAAATGATTTATGTTTTAACTTGTCTAGGTTTGCTCTCTCTGATTCTGACTTTAGTATTCTGAATAGAGGTCTATCTTTTGTTCCTTCCAGAGGTAGTTACCTCTATGAACTATTGATAGACCTGCGATTGTTTACACGGGCAGTAGCCCTGAAATTACATTTTTTTTATAGTGATGAAAGGATATGTACTAATGCATCTGTGACTGAATTATGTAAACGTAAGAGTGTATTTTCTCCTGCTCTACCTGCGCATGTTGATTGTTTTATGAAGCTATGTGAACGAGAACTTTATGATTATTTTTTGAATGGAAAGAAAAAATGTAAATACTTCAATATGAGTAGGGATGAACAGATTTCTTTAACAGAGCTATCACATAATTCTTTGCTTACCTTTAGGCCAGCTGATAAAGGAGGAGGTATAGTTATATTAGACACAGAATTTTATGATAGCCTTATGAATAGGATGCTCAATAATAATGATACATATTTTAAAATTAGTAAGGAAGATCTAAATAGCATACTTAAAGATGTTAATGATCAATTGTATGATATATTAATGTGTCAACAAATCACACATCAAATTTATCAATATTTTTGTAATGAACATCCTAGGATTCCCAGCATTAAGGGTCTGCCTAAGATGCATAAGGGTCTATATCCACCTCCATTGAGACCCATTGTCTCTGGTGATAAATGGTTAACAGAAAATATTTCTATTTTCCTTGAGAAGACACTTAGACCATGTATGGATGAGATACCTAGCATACTTAAAGATACCTATCAGCTCTTGGAAAATTTTGATAGGTCAGAAGTAGATCTATGTGAGGGGGTCCATCTTTTGATTACTTTAGATGTACAAAACTTGTTTACTGTTATTCCCAATGAATGGGGCATACAAGCCATTAGGGAACCGTTACAAAATTTTTCACATATAAGTTGTAATCAAGCCATTTTAATTTGCCAACTTTTGGATATAGTATTATTCCATAATGTCTTCTCCTTTAAAGGCTCCCTGTATTTACAGCGCTGGGGTGTAGCCATGGGCACACCCTGCGCTAATACTTATGCCAACTTAGTTGTTTATCATTGGGAGAAGACATTCTTATTTACACATGATCTGTTCTCTAAAATTTTAATATATAAGAGGTTCGTGGATGATGTTCTCATCGTGTGGGATGGGACCAGAGAAGAGTTTCAGACGTTTTTAATGTTTCTGGAAAATAATACCAGCTTCCTTAGATTCACTATGGAAGCATCCTAAGATGAGATAAATTTTTTGGATGTGAAATTAAAAATAAAAGGAGGGAAGATGGTCTCCACCTTGTATCGGAAGGATTGCTGGAAGAATGCTATTCTTAGCTATGATAACATGCATCCCAGACATGTATTTAGGGGGATAGTTAAAAGTCAGTTTGTACGACTACTTAGATTATGTAAAGAAAACTCTGATTTGATATTTGAAGTTGATTGTTTGGAGAAGATTTTTATTGATAGGGGCTACAATATGGCAATGGTAGAATCTGTTAAAATTGAAGTACTGGGTAAAAAGCTAAATCTCAAAACATCTAATACTAGTACAAATTATAATAATACCCTAAGGTATATTAAGTAGTCTTCCAATAATACTGTACACTTTGTTACAACTTATACTAATGATAGTATGAATATAAGAAGAATCATTAGTAACAATTGGAATGTATTAACTATTGATGAAAGAACAGCAAAAGTAGTAGGTTTCTATCCATCTTTTGTATATAGAAACAATAAAAATCTTAAAAGACTATTATGCATAGACTCACAGATTGATGATACACTACACTCAAGTATACCTTTAAGGTTGGGTACTTACCCATGCAAGAAATGTAATATGTGTAGTTATATTACAAAAGAGCAAGTGTTTATTCATCCTTCTTTGAACTATTGCTTTAAGCCAAGATTCTATGCTTCATGCAACAGTTCTAATTTGATATATCTGGCTACTTGCCAGATGTGTCCTGCTTATTACGTAGGTCTTACCAAGCGGGAATTTAAAAAAAGGATTTATAATCACGTTTATGATATTAGGTGTAAGAATGAACTAAATGCGTTAGCTAAACACATTATTCAGAACAATAACCATTTGTTTTGTTTTAGAGTGCTACAGATAATTTTAAAAAATGAGAGGGAAGGAGATCATATCAACTTTCTAGAACAAAAAGAATTAGAATGGATTCTTAGATTAAAAGCCCATCAGCCTCCTGGTTTAAATCAGTATGTTTCCCTTAAATCTATACTAAGGGGACGTAGATGATAGAGTATACAGATTATATTTCCCACTCATATTTTAATACATTTCTTGTTTATAATACATATTCTAGATGACATGTACTTGTTATTTCTATAAAGTATTAATTTTACAATTTTACAATACCTCAGCATCTAGAATTGATTATAGATTGCATAAGGGACATGATTATACTTTTTAATACATCTTTATACTTGGATATGCATTCTATGTATTCTATGCATATATTTACACATTTTATACACATTTTGTATAGTCATCTATTATGTTTTATAATTGATGTTTTATTATCAGCATACATCATTTATCATTTATTATCTACGTTATACTTATGCTACGTTAGGGTATCAGTATGCCTTATAAATCTTGATAAGATGAATTGTAATTTTTGTATTTCTTTATTTATACTATTTGATAATGTACTTACATTCAAGTAATTATTTTATATAAAGGATCTTTAGTTTGGAGCGTAGCTCATGGAATGCCTGACTTTTATGGTAAAAGTTATGCGGCTTCTATTGCCATATATCTAAATAATTAGGTGCATTCTCTTTAAGTATTTTATGCTTTAGTTTTAATTGATAAAATGACTTACTAATTTGTTAATTGATTGGTGGCCACACCTTAGATCCTGTGTATATAAGCTTGATGCCTTTCATTATGTGTTAGATCTGAAGAAGCGTATATTTTATATGCGTAAGCGCTCATCATACTTGTTGGGAATAAAAGCTTTTTTATTCAAGTGGACATTGCCAGTTTGCATTTGTGGCATACCTGCTCATCTTCATTGCTGTATTTTTTGTTTTGTTTTTTGACGAGCGGAACATCTTGGTGATAGCAGTTTTGTTTTCGCATTCCCTTGCCATTATATTTGACTTGGAAGTTAATAGAGTAGAAGCCCTTTCTATTTATGTAGAGCCTTCCCTTTTCCCCAGGTGGTGCCTTAATTTCTATATGTGTGCACTCTGTGGCATCCAGTACTTCAGGATAGTGTGCTACAGGGTAGAGCACCTGCATATTTGTGGCCCTGTCCACAGGAGTACAGGAAAAATATATGTGGTCACTGGCATGTTGTAGCATAGCATTCAGGAATTGATGGAGTACCCTGGATGTCAATGCCTGTGACACCTCCAGCATGTCCCCTGTTGTTCTCTGAAAGGTGCTGCAGATAAAATTCTAAGTGCTGCACATACCTTTATCGCCACTGGTATGGGTTCCCTTTGGTTTCCCCTGGCTCTGAGTTGAGGACAACAGAGGTTGCAGAGTGCCTGTAGTGTGTCTCTATCCACTCTGTAGCGCTCCATAATTTCCATGTCATGCAGATCATGATAAGTTAAACAGGGTCTGAAAACTCTTCTCCTTCTTGGTTATTCCCCTGGATTTACGAAGCCCTTTATTGCATGCAGGATTAGTCTAAGAGCTATTTTCGGCAATATGGCCGATGTGAAATCCAGGAACAAGCTCCTGGGACATGCACGTGAGCTCTTAGATTAATCCCGTACGGACCGAGCTCCTGTATGCAAATTACCATCATTTGCAGGTGAAAACCATGCAAATGAGGGTTATTTGCGATCCAGGAAGCCGGCAGCTGTCCGTGCAGGATGAGTGCAGTCTGCAGAAATGTACTCTGTTAGTAACCGAGTACATTTCTGCAAACTACAAACAAAGCTATGACAGCTCCAAATAAAGGCTGCATATCATTGAGAAAGCATGCCAATGGCCAAGTAGAAGGACATTGGCATTGCAAACTGTTCAAAAAATAAAAAAAACAACTTTTACTTTTTTTTCACCGATCTCACCTGTTTAAGCATAGGGCAGCGGCACGCAAATGAGATCGGGGGGGGGGGGGGATAATAAAATAAACCCAAAATAAGCATTCTAACTAAAAGCAGTATTCTGCCATGCAAGTCAATGGCAGGCAGAAGACAACGTGGCCAGTGATTAATGGTTGCTAAAGGGGGAGGCTCAGTGTGGGACATGTAACTATGCATTAGCAGGCAATCTTATGCAACTGAGGGGAAGGATAGTGAATCCCGTTTTTCCCCAGAGTGTGAAGCAGGTCCTAAGAGTGTAAGAGTATAAATAACTGGGTGCAAGACTAGGATATAGGTGACATCATGGGGGGGGGGGGTGTCAGGCATACTGTAAGTGGATTGGAACCCTGTGGCTCGGAATTGCTCTTAGCTTAGCACAGCTAAGCTAGGGGTGTGTCTAAACCTGCCTAGCACTCTTTACAAAGTGTAAGCAAGTGTGCGCGCCACGCACCGGGTTTTAAAGAAAAAAAAGTAAACCAGGATTTAGCAGCTCTGTGCATATTTGAGCACTCTGTTTGCGTGGCATACACATGAGCTTAAACAGGAAGACAATGGGAAGGGAAAACAGCAGTAAGAAGGTAATCAAGGAGAACTAGCTTAGGTGGCAGGTGAAATGCATCAGAATCAGCCAGTTGCACAGACAGCAGACCAGCCCAGCCCAGAACACTACTATAAACAAAGCAAACACCTTCCACTCTGGTTTTTCCCACACTCTACACCACCAGAGTATACAAGCAGGGAAATTTTAACAAACAAACCTACAAAATGAGAAGGGCTGCAGCAGGCAACATAGAACATGTGCAAGAGGCTGAGGGTAGTGAGGATGTGAATGCTGCCGAACAACCCACAGTGATGAGACAGAGAAGATTGTGCAGACCCAGGGTAACCTACCAGGGGCTACATGAGCTGGAGATAGTGGAGCACTATAGGGTCGACAGAGACCTCCTACAGCAAATTGCTGAGCTGTGCCGGCCACACCTGACACACCAAACCAGCTGAGGGGAACCCATCCCAGTGGATACCAAGGTATGTGTAGGCCTAGATATACTAGCCAAAGGTACCTCTCAAAGCACAACTGGGGATATCATGGGGATCTCACAGGCATCAGGATCCAGAGTATTACACCAGTTCCTGGATGCCATGTCAGCACATGCCAGTGAGCATGTATATCTCCTCAACACACGTGAGGTGTTGACCAGCAATATGTGTCTCTTCCACCAAATAGCAGAATACTCTGGGGTAGTCGGTGCTATAGACTGCACGCACATATGCATCAAAGCACCCCTCGGTGAGCAGGGTAGGGCCTACATCAACCACAGGGGGATCCCCTCCATCAACTGCCAGGTTGTATGTGATGCCCAGGGCAATATAATGAATGTGTGTGCTGTTTGCCCTGGAAGCTATGACGATTCACACATATGGCATCTGACACAGCTGTACCAGAGATTTTACAATGTGGACATCCCCTACGGTCACCTAGTGGAGGATGCTGGGTACACACTGGAGCTGTGGTTGATGACACCCATCAGAAATGCACACAACCTGAACAACAATGCCATAATGAGGCACACACACAGGCCAGACATATAATAGAGCATGTGTTTAGGATGCTCAGGTTACGGTTACGGTACCTGGACACATCTGGTGGAGCCTTGCAGTATTCACCAGCTACATGTACCCAAATTTTTATGGTATGTGCTATGCTACACAATATAATCCTGCGGAAACAGCTGCAACAGGAACAGCATGGGCCAGGGCCACACAGCCCCCCACCAATGCCAAGGCCTGCACAGGCAGAGTAACTTGGAGGAGGAACAACCTGAGCCTGCCAAAGTAGGCAGAAGGAGGCATGCCAAGTATGCCCTGGCCTTGGCAAAGAGGCAACGCATAGCACATGCACTGACACAGTAGGGACCCAGGGAATGACACCTCTCTCTCTCTGACTCACACATACAGTAAAAGGGATGACAAACATGACACTACCTGTGCTCAACCATGCATAGGGAGTGTATTATGTGCATCCAACAGAGGCAGCCCTGCAGCACCACCATCAACACTGGGACACCCACAAGGTAAGTGACTCACACATGCCAGTTGGGGGGGTCACATACACAACAACAGTTACAGCCAGCAGGATAGGTGTAGACAAACACAAAGAAATGCTGTACTATGGTCTCTGAATGAGCCCTATGGGAAACCCCTCCCCCAGGCCTACACAGACAGACTACAGCAGGCCAAGCAGTTGGATGTAAGTTGTGAAGGCTAGGAAGTCAGAAACTAATATGTAGGTAATTAAAGCTAAGATCTGTAGTACACTGGCATGCTTCTAGCCAGCATGATAGGCAAGACTACAGACTGAAATGGAGTACCCAACATACCAGTACAGTCCTAGCAAATGTGTACAAGTGTCAGTTGTGCCCCCCATCCTAAATACACTTATAGTAACAGTCAGGTGTGTCCCCCTCACTCCTGTGTAGAAATGTAGAAACAGTGAGGTGTGCCCTCCCTGCTATGCATAAATGTAGCAACAGTCAATGCCATATGACCGATGGATACCCTGTAGACACAGCATGCTACCTGTCAGTGTACAACACAAAGGTCAGCACCGCAGTACAAACTACCTGGACTTGATCCACACATGCAATACAGATGGCCATACTGGGCATGCTCACACACTTAGAGGAATGAAGGCAATGTCAGTCAACATAGAGGAATGAAGGCAATGTCAGTCAACAACATACTGAAAGGTCATACTAGGCATGCTCACACACTTAAACACATAAAGGCCATGTCTGTAAACACCAGTGGACCAGACATATCTGGCAGTCACAGTTCTTAGTGCAGACACATGTCAGTATGCACCACTCCTGCCTTGCACACACAGTGGATAGGAATACAGACATATATGTAAGGACAACACACTATAATAAGCCAAAGGAAGACGGACATAGATGTGTGGAAGAGGGTGACCATGACAAGGAGCCATCCGTGCCTGTCCCACCCAGCACACAACCAAAGGGCCCCAAACACATGAGGTGCAGATGTCACTCAGTGCAGATACTAGCCACCAGTATCTGTCAGCATGACAGACTATGTGGTGCACGTGCTAGCTGTGCAACATGACTGTATAAAGAAATAGTCATCTAGTAGCTGTATACACGTACCTGTGACATATGACCCCATGTGAGTCCGCATGTGGCATGTCAACCCCTACATGAATGGGTCATGGCCCATGCACTCACCGCCCTCCCCATAGCAGGATTATGACAAGCCTGCTGAGGTCATCCAATATGAAATACACCTTTGGGAGAGCTGTAGCTCAGAAATCTCCATGGTGTGTCCCATAACTGCGTACTGCTGTAGTGATACACTAGTTAGGTAGTAGTTCTAACCCCAGACTTGGCAATTGTGTGAGTGTGTCTGTCTCTCTGTGTAAAGAGAAATGCTTTTTAGGCTACTCACACTCCATACAATTCATATACTCAACTTTGGCAAAGCTGCTGATGTCACTTTCCTAGAAATACACCTCTGGGAAAGTCATAGCCCAGTAATCTCTGTAGCCTGTCCTGTAACTGCTGTAGTGTGATAAATTAGTTATGTAGATGTTCTAACCCCAGACCTGGCAAGTGTGTGTGTGTGTGTGTGTGTGTGTGTGTGTGTGTGTGTGTGTGTGTGTGTGTGTGTGTGTGTGTGTGTGTGCATCTGACTGAGTAGAAAGCAATGTTTTTTAGGCTACTCACACTTTGTACAACTCATATATTCAACTTTGGCAAGGCTGCTGATATCACTCACCTAGAAATACACCTCTGGGAAAATCATAACCCAGTAATCTCTGTAGCGTGTCCTGTAACTGTGTACTGCCTTAATGTGATAAAGTAGTTAGGTAGGTCTTCAAACCCCTGATGTGGCAACTGTGTGTGTGTGTGTGTGTGTGTGTGTGTGTGTGTGTGTGTGTGTGTGTGTGTGTGTGTGTGTGTGTGTGTGTGTGTGTGTGTGTGTGTGTGTGTGTGTCTGACTGAGTATAGAGCAATGCTTTTTAGGCTACTCACACTTCATACAATTCATATACTCGACTTTGGCAAGGCTGCTGATGTCACTCACCTAGAAATACATCTCTGGGAAAGTCATAACCCAATAATCTCCATAGCGTGTCCTATAACTGAGCATTGCTGTAGTGTGATAAAATAGTTAGGTAGGTGTTCTAACCTCAGACTTGGAAACTGTGTGTGTGTCTGACTGAGTAGAGAGCATTGCTTTGTAGGCTACTCACACTCCGTACAATTCATATACTCATCTTTGGCAAGGCTGCTAATGTCACCCACCTAGAAATATACCTCTGGGAAGGTTGTAGCTCAGTAATCCCTGTAGCACGTCCTGTAACTGCATACTGCTGTAGTGTGATTTAGAACTGTGGTAGATTTCCATCTCCACCCACGGCAGTTCTGGATGTCTTGTCTGTGTATGGAGCAATGCATTACAGGCTACTCACTCGCAGTACATTTCAAATGTCCTACATTAGCAATTCTGCTGATGCCATTCATTGTGAAATACAACTTTGGGGAAAAAGCTCTTTAATAATCCCTGTGGTGTGACCTATAATTGCTCTATGCTGTAGTGTGATATAGACCTCAGTCAAAGGTTCTATGCCCACACATGTCAGTTGTGGATCTTTTGTGTGTGTCTCACTGTCTGTGTAGGGAACAATGCATTTTAGGCTAGTCACTCGCAGTGCAGTTGAAATGCCCTAGTTTGGTAATCCTGCTGATGTCATTCATTGTGAAATACACCTTTGGGGAAGAAGTACTCCAGTAATGTCCATGGCACGTACTATAACTGCGTAGTAATGTAATAAACTAGTTAGGTAGGAGTTTTACTCCAAGACATGACATGTGTGTGTGTGTGTTTGTAACTTGTATCATGTGTAGAAGTGGTTGTGAGTGTGGGCAATGTGTAGGGGGTTTTGTTTATTTCTTTTATGGTGGCCCTACTATATATCACAATGTCACCCATACAGGGATAACAGATGTAAATTAGTTGAGAGGGCTGCAAAGCCATACCCATACATATGACATCAAGGCCAGCCAATCACAATTAGCAACCCCACTATTACCCAGAGCACACACTCAACCCATGTGTCATATGCACACACATGCCTAGGCAACAGCCAATATGTGGGTAGTACACTGCATATTGGCCACTGATAGTAACTATGCAGTGATAGCAGTGGGCTACAGAGGGCATGTCACCCTGCCCATCTGTCCAATATGCATGTACATGCAGACAGTGCACCTCCACCGTGTTCGCCAATGGACACCTGCACCAACTGTGGTGCCTTCACATGTGACTCACAATGGACATACCATGCCTAACAGCATGCCCTGTATGGACAGATGACACTGACATCAGGGAATGCTGTTAGCATGCTATCAATGTAGGTGCAGGTTAAACCTGCTGCCCATTACCAGTTCCTGCCACAGGTAGGCAAGACTGGCACATCTGATGATAAGCTGTGTTCACAACATGGGCCAGATACCCAAGGTACAGTTCCACATGTCACTGTATATGCAGGTGGGAGGTGTGCACATCCCAGATGCCATCCATGTCATGGACTAAGGAACACATACATGGCAAGTGATGCACAGCATTGGCCACACACAATAGTCAAATAAAACACAAATCGTTAAGCAAAAACTTTATAACACAAAACACACACATACAGCCAAATAGACCACACTATTTGTGTTGCAGTTAGCTACAGAATTAAATCTGTAATTCTTGTTTGTAACTGGATGATCAAAGAGAGAGTTGGGGCTATCTGCAATGTCTACACAGCATGAACACCCCAAACACTTAAAAGTACCAGAACGAGCTAATTTATAAGAACTAATACCAGATTGATTCCTACATTTAAAATCTGTGTAACAAATTAAACTCTTTATAGTTCTCATATTCCTATATGAGAAATACGGCCTGCTATCTAAAACTCTACTAACATCCATCGCAGCCATTAGAGCAGGTCAATTCTTCTCTACAACATGCTTGATTAATTGCGTTTTATTACAAAAGGTCATAACATACCTGACCTTATCATACCCATACCCACTAGCACTCATGTTGTCAGTATGTTGAACATCACTATCCATAAAATAGGATCTATATACATGTTCCCTATTTTGTATTACAGTATTCTTAAGCTCCAATAACATTTCACGTTCATAACCACTCTCCAAAAATTCATTGAACATTGTATCCAAATGCATATGAAACATTATGTCAATAGTATTAAGCCTACTGGCCCTAGCAAACTGGCCTTTTACCACACCCTTAAAGACATGCGGAGCATGCATACTTCCCCGATGCAAATACCTACTTGCATGAACATCTTTCTTATGAACAACAGTCTGCAACAACCCATTATCTAAAAAGACCTTAACATCAAGAAACACAGCTTCAACTTCAGAAATAGTCTCCTTAAATCTCAAAAAGGTAGTAGATGAGTTCAAATATGTTATAAATTCTAATAAATCATTCAAAGAACCTTTCCAAATTATAAAACAATCATCAACAAACCTTTGATAGAAACAAACATTATCATTAACGAATTTAGAACCATCATGTACATATTTAGTTTCCCACTGATGCAGGACCAAGTTTGCATACATGTTTGCAACTGGTGTGCCCATAGCCACACCAGTAAGCTGTAAATACAGCTGTTGATCAAACATAAAGATGTTATTACTCAACACTAGATCTAACACTAAACAAATGTTCTGTGTATAGTTCACAGACACAGATTTTTGTGCCGTCAAAAACTCCCTAATAGATTCTATACCATAACTATTTGTTATAACCGTAAATAAGGAGACAATATCCATAGTGACAAACAGAAGCTCACTCAATTCAATCCTCTTAGCTTTCAAACCATTATACCAATGATACAGCTTAACTAAAAAATCACCAGTATCTTTCAGAATATTACCACACCACAACAAGAAAGGATGCAACTGTTTCTGTAAATAAACAGATATAGGTTCTGTTATCCACCCATTCCCAGAAACAATGGGTCTCATGGGTGGATTAAGTGCCAAGTGTGTCAGTGTGTGTGCATACCTGTGTGAGTGTGCCAGTGTTGATGCTGGCACCTGTTCATGGAGACAGGCACGTGTATGTCACCTACTGTATATCTACCATATCCCTGTTGCAGATGTCACTCACCATTACATATATGTTCTGAGTGCTGCACAGCAGGTAACCCATTTGGTGCATCCGATAACTGCATCAAACTGTGATAGCACTACATACTTGTCGGGGGTTTGATACCCTGTGCTGGTAGGTGTGTGATGCAAACATGCTTCAGTTTTACTCTCCAACCCCTCCCTGACATGTATTCACCTCTGTCTGTCTCCCCTACTCCCTGTCTGGTGGATGTGGAGACCCACACCTGCTTTGCTTAGGCAGCAGCATGTGTATTTTAAGTGATGCTCATGATCAGTTGATGGTGTCTGCATGCATAGCAGCCCTCCCCTAGCTGATTGCATGTGGAACAGCTGTGGTAATATTCCCATAGCCAATTGGTGGAAACACACTCCAATACCTAGGAACATCATGGTGGTGTTGGCCCTTTTCAGTCACTGTGAGCAAGAACTAGATCTGTTGTTTGGCAAACAGCATCTCAGATGGATTGGGGATTTACTTCTAACAACATACACTGTGGAAAGAGGGCATCAAACAGGAGGGGGGTTTGCCTGATCTGACTACAGACTGTAAGTGCTGCTATACTGCATTTGGAGTAATGTTGGTTTAACAATGTTTGTCTGGATATGCCTGTCATACATGTCGCAATATCTGCCATGTCAGTTCCATGTATATGAGGAATCCCCATCTGCAGAGTCATCTGCAGACTGGGCAGTGTAGTGCCTTTGGTTTCATGTGTTAGCCACAGTGCAGCTATCTGTGGAATGCAGAAGTTAGAGTGAGGATTGAAGTCTGTAGATGATGAAGGCCGTGGCAGTTACTGACTTCATATCCCTCATAGGACATATGTTGCAACAAACCCCGTTACAATGGTAAATTTATCAGGTTATCACAGCAACATGTCTATACTGGCCCTGTGTATGTGCTGTCAGCCACACCTTTGTCAATCTTTGCACATATGTCGTGCATGAAGTGGTGCATATATGCTGTACACCATAAATAGTGTCATCATATCTGATAACAAGCCAGTGATATATCAGATTGCTACACATGTCATGTATAGTAGGGGTTATATTTCATGACATAACCTGGACATTCTGTGGATGTTTGTACAGTACTGAGGTCTGTGTAGTGATGGTGAATGTTGGCAGTATGTGTATTGTTAATATGTATTTTAGCCTGTGTGCAGACTGTGATAGATGTCATTGTTCTAGCTCACCTTCTATCTGATGTTACATGCTGCCCCACTGTATGGTACCGTTTTGCCGTACATGTTTGTAGGGCCATGCACACACATGTCCCATACCACAGACAGCCATAAGACCAAACTGTGTAGCAGCCCAGTATATGTAGGGTCATTCTGTGAGTGGCATATATGAGGATGGTGTAGAACAGATAGTCCATATACTGCAATATTATGCTAGCTTACAATATGTGGCTGTGGCTGTGTTCACATTGGTTGTGGCTATGCACTTTCACACAGGTGTATCTTACCCTGTGCTGTGACATGGCTGTTGAGCTTGCTATATATGCAGGTACATGTGCATTCCCCCATACGAGATGTAGGCCAATGTTGAGCCAGTCTGCTGTAGCCTGCAGAGTGCATTGTTACATGCCTAGCAGCTTAGTGTACTTACCCAGTGAGATGTCATGTGCAGATACTTACCAGATGTACTGCTGCCGGGCCTCCCTTAAAAGTCATGTATGTCAGACAGGGCAGTGGGATGCTGTACAGATGTATGTCAATATCTAGTGGGTAGTATGTGTCCATAGCACCCCTGTACCAGCAGTCATTGTGTGTCAGGCCAGACAGGAGTGTGTGAATCCAAAACCTATGGTGGCAAATGTATACCAGTTGGTATGTGCTATACCCATCTACATCCATGTTGTCAGCCTGGTACACATGTTGTGCACTAAGGGATTGTGTGTATACCTCTGGACTGTACAGGGTGTGTCCGAAGTTCCACATATATTGGCCAATATCTCTGCTGCACTCCACTGGGGCATTACATGCTAGTGGCGGTACTTTACAATGATTTCCTTAGGATGTATGTCAGGAGCCAATGGCACACATGTTATAAGCAGATGTCACCTTCCACACACACCATGTCTGTGAAGACAATCCCAGTGACAGTAGCAATAGTCTAGTAATATACCTGCTATACATACCTGACATCCTCTTGCAATACGACTTTGGGACTATAGGAGCTGGGGTAGGGCTACACTCCATGTCCAGGACATATGGTGGAAATATATGTACATATACTTACCCAGATAGCCATATATATATATAATTACACATGTGTACTACTTCCAATTACCACGGTCATGGCAACCACCCACTATAAATCCCTACAGCATGTGGGTGTGGTCCATTTACATTTCCTGTGTGATGGACATCCTTCCTGTGTGTGGGCATCAGTGTTACAGACAGCAGGTAGCAATACCTCTTACAGGAGAACCTGCACACTCAGAGCAGCCATATATTTGTATGAGGATCAGGAACTATAGACAGATTGTGAGTAGAGTTGTGTTATGCTTTGTATAGTACTGGTGTTACAGTGTGTGTGTGTGTGTGTGTGTGTGTGTGTGTGTGTGTGTGTGTGTGTGTGTGTGTGTGTGTGTGTGTGTGCACATACTAGTCTACCTTGGAATGCAGTCTGTCTGCATAGCTCACTACTGTGGGCCTATCCTCTTACTGGACAGAGGTATACCTATCACGTGTTGTCCATCCACCACACAGGTACTGTGTCAGATATTACACTGGCAGTGTATGTGTTGCGTGCTATCAATACATGGCTATATCCATTTCTGTTTCTAACCTCAATTCCTTGACTTAGGGTATGTTGCAGACTACCCTGTAACACCAGCACCTTGCTTAGTGTATGGCAACAGTGTTCCACATATGTGCCTGTGTTCCAGCCTCTGTCCTCCATCTACATACCAAGCTTTGCACATATGTCATGCTGTTGGGGGTTGTTCTGTAGTGGGCTGTGAGTATATCACACTGCCTTTGCTGCCATTAGTCCACTGCTGTTGTATCCCCCACACATAAAGTGGGGCTGGGGCCATATATGTGTGGGCATCACCTACACAATACATGTGTGCCCTTATGCACTCCAGAGGCCAGTGTATGTAACAGTGGTTTATGGGCCTGTATTATTGTGTCTAGGTGGGGAGCACCATAAATGACCTAGACTGTTACAAAATGTGGGGGTATCAGGGGTGAGCTGCCACAAGGAATCTGGATGTACAGTACCGTATACTTCACCTAAATTAACATTACTTACATGAATTGGGGTACTGCAAGCCTACTGCCTCCTGCCATACAGACTGTTATGTTTGTCTGTGTGCTTGTGATTGTATCAGTTATGCCTTGTTATGTACCAGTTACAACCCATTTGATCACAAAACGTCTGTACCTCCTACTGAGTTTGTACAGAGTGTAGATAGAGGCTGTTGAACTACACACCTGCGGTACATACTGTTGATTGTTTGGTATCCCGTGGCCCAGTCTGTCTTTACTATTGTACAATTTGAAGGGCTTGGCCTGGACAGCAACACTTGTGAACCTTTCCAGACTACTGTATTAGTGTAACTGTTTCACAGTTGCTGTACTCTGTTTATATGGTTGTCAGTATCTGAACAGCTATATGACATGGCATATAGAACTGTCATAGTACATAATTAAAGGATTCCCATTTCTGCAAACCTTTGTGTGGTGTCTTTCCTATGACCTTTCTATGGGCATATGTTGCAGGCAATGATTGACATTTGTATGGGTGGCCCATACAGTGTCCAGTTGTTCAGGTATTAACTGTAGGCATAGTGGCTGTTCCATATTGTGTGCACCTTCTACATATGTATCTTACTGTACATATATCTGAGTGTGTATGTGTAGTCACATATATATATATATATATATATATATATATATATATATATATATATATATATATGTGTGTGTGTGTGTGTGTGTGTGTGCGTGAGTGTGTATGTGTGCATATCTGTATCTGCATATCTGTGTCTGTGTATCTGTATCCTGGGGATGTTGATGGCTTCCACATATTACATGTCCTAAGGGAGGCAGATTGTACTTGGTAGTGTATTGTAGGGTTCATGTGTTTGGCTGTGGGGGATGCCTATTTGTACATGACGTATAGTGTGTGGGACCTCTCAACCCCATTAATGGTGCATGTGGACATATGTGTATTTGTTAATCTGCCATTGCTATCTACAGATGTATGACCATATATACCTATATAGATATATATATATATATATATATATCTGCTAACATATATATATAACTATGTCCGTATATACCTACATAGATATATATCTGTGTACACATATGTAACATGCTGTGTATATGTAGACATATAGGTTAGACACATGTATGTGTCGATTTAGGCATATGCATATATAGTGATATATACTTATATAGAGTTAGAAAAAACAAATATATATATATATATATATATATATATATATATATATATATAAACACACACACACACACACACACACATATAGATATGTTGTATCTGCATAGATTTTAATATAGTTGCACACACAGACATCTAGGTGTTGGTATACATTCTCTGTACTGTTGCATGACAGGACTGGATGATATGTTTCTGAAAACATTGAATTTCTGTGTATCTGTCATGGCTTAGTGGTACATCACTTTGCTAGGGTGTGCAGCATCCTTGAAAGAGCTGTTTATTTTGTTGCTGGGCAGAACACGGCCCGATGGATACAGAGGGATTAAGGCACTTTAAGCAGCTGTAAGCAGGTTTGAGCTGGTTTGAGCGGAGCTAAGCATTGCCTACACAGGTTAAGCAATTTAGAAGCTAACTGAGTGTATGAAAATGTAAGCGAAGGTTAGGAGTGCTTACCATCATACAAACCTGCTAACAACAGATTTAAAGTGCCTTAATCACTCAGTATCCAATGAGCTGTGTTCTGCCCATCAACAAAATAAGCAGCTCCTGCAAGGCTCGATACCAGGACCCTGCACACCATACACAAAGTGATTTACCACTAAGTCATGGCAGATATGCATCATCATGATGTTTTCACATACTTATCATCCAGCCCAGGTATTCAACCCTACAGGAAATGTATTCCACCATGTAGATGTATGTGTCTGTGTATATATATTCATATTTAAATGGATATAACATGTCTATATATGTAGGTATAGCTATAGAAATATATATACATATACATATATATATATATATATATATATATATATATATATATATATATATATGCCATTATATACATATATACATAGATACGCATACATCTATAGATATATATGTATACATTCATATATCCACATATATACAGCACTAAAAATACATATATGTAAGCATATGTATGATTCATCTTTCAAAGGGAGAAAATCATGTCTCCAAAAGCTGGAAGGCCGAAAATATGTTTTCAACATTGCACAATCTTGCAATAAATGCACCGAATGTGCAATGAGCGAATGTCACTATGCATTCGCTCATTGCAGATATGGCAATTTGGGTGCGGATGGCTCTATAGTGGGGATGGGAAATATTTGCCTTTCCCCACTGTAGTGCGAACTCTGAGTTAGCATATCAAAGTAGGAGGGTTGTGGGGGTTGCAGGGGGGCTTCCCCTCTGCATTACGATATGTATTCCAACTTGTAGTTCGAGAATCAGCGAAGCTGCTTTGAGATTTGCTGAATTTTGAACTGTGGTGCAATTAGACATGATGGATTGGTCCTTTTGGTTAGCAGAAAGGGCCGTTCGAAGAAATGATTTTCTCCCTTTCAAAGGTAAACACATATATATCTATATAGGTATATATGGACATACATCTGTAGATGAAATTGGGAACATAACCACATCATATATGTCCACATGCACCATTGATGGGTTTGAGAGACCCAAACAACAAACATCTGGCAAGGATAGGTATTCCCCCCACCCACAGCAAAACACATCTGGCCTGCAATACACTACCAACCTTAGCTGATCCCATAACCAGGACCCTACACGACAAGGGCAGTACATATTAAAAGTACTCCATCCCACCTGTAGGATGTCAGGCTGGCATTACTAACATATCATGCAGTACAGTCAAGTGAAGTGTCATGCTTGGGGGACCCCCTGGGCATGCGCAGTAAGTATCTGGGATCCCTTAGACAATCCAACAGGCCTACAACTGACAATGGATTCACCAATGTTGGCAAGGATGACCACAAATCCACCATGTCAGCTGGGAACTACCATCCAGTAGCCTGATGACCCTGGTCTGCAGGGACATGGAACATATCAACAATGAACACATGGCCAATGTCATTGGTAATCTTAACACATGGGACCCAGCCAATGTTGGACTTGTCAAAGGCAGAGAATACAACCTGAACCTGATATACCTCCTTGACGCAACCATGACAGGTGTAGATGAGGGTTAGGAGGTGCACAATGCCTATGTAGATCATAACAGGCTTTTGTACACCATCCCACATGTAGGAATGTGTGTAGATGTTAAGGGATCTACCTCCATTCACAGAATATGTTTCCACCAGGACTACTTGGCAAATGCCAACATTCCACATGTGCCATCCCATGGACATACAGTCCTTCATAGGTTATAGATGTGTTAATGCCCTCCTCCACACCATAGAGGTGTGCAGCACTACTGGGGTTGCTATACCTCACTGGGAGTGGCTGCTGTGGACTCATCCACCATCATTGCAGTTAATGTTGCATCTATCCCCGGACATAGTTGTCTGTAATACTGTACAGTGTATGTTATCAGGTTGTTAGTTGTTGTTTACACCATAAAAAGTAGTTGAGCACCTCACACCCTCCTAAGGGTAGGGCTATGCCACCGGCATTAGCACACTCTTTACTGAGGTGAGGATCGCAGTAGAGTAGGGAAAGGGACATACACCCTGCTGTTAGCATGTTCAGTATCATCCACATTGCAGACTGCATATATAGCAATGTGTGGTTGTGCCTATCCTGTCTTGGTGGGATTACATGGGCAACAGATGTGTTACCTGCACAGGGACATACCTCCATGTGTACAGTCTTGTATCTGTACTGCATCAAAACCAAAGGCTCTGTGTGTTGCACCCAGCCATGTCATGTGTACAGCCCACTACACTTACTGGTGTCCACCGTAGAAGACCTGCTGACATCACTACACCCATCAGCCATGTGGAACATGGACAAACACAACACAATCAGAATAGATAGTGGTGAAAACAATACAACACTGTTAATTACAGCTACATGCATCATGGCTGCACAGCTACACCTTCCAAGATATTAACATTTCACTTTACTACTGAAAACATGCTACACAGCTTTCCATTGCTACACTGTTGTACAATCACCCTGTTGGTGTTGCTGGCGTACGTCCACATGGCCGTTGCAACCATCCTGCCCTGTTCTGATGCATGGACATGACATTGTGGATGGGATCCAATGTCTCACCCCACCGTCTATCCATGACCTCGGTGTAATTATGAATAGCACCTGCTAGGTCACAGATGCTGCCAGTTACAGAGGTGTGATGAGCCCTCTGTGCCCTTAGACCCTGCCTGGTGTACCGTTCCATTCATGCTTGTGCCTCCATGACAGCCTGGAACATGCGTGTGGTTGATATAGATGTGGCACGTCTGCCAGGGGCATGATGACCAGCAGTGCTCTGACGAGCACCCCTAAACATCTGCCAATGTGGTACTCCACTGGACATCTGGCTATGGCTGCTGTGTCCTGACATACCATACATACCACACTGTCCTGGCTAATGCCAACTGTAAACTGTCCCTCAGCTAAGGCCAACAGTGATGAGGTATGTAGAGCCAGTGTGACTGTGTGCGTGGATGGGGTGGTTACTTGTGGGATGTCAATTGGTGACCCAGCGGCAGCCCCTGATGACCCTGCCTGTGCCTCAACACACCTATCCTCATGGTCACTGTCTGTATCAGTGACATCAGATTCCCTGCAGGAGGGACCCAGCCCCACCTCACCACAAAAACAGGGAACAGACTGTAAGACCTGTACATCACAGCTAAACAGTACACACACACACACACACACACACACACACACACACACACACACACACACACACACACACGTGTGCAGACATGGCCACACACACAGACATACACACATACAGTCGACGTACATGACAACTCATACACTCCACCAGACAGCACCTACATACAGCTCCAGCACCCCCATAACACACACAATAGCAGGTGATGGTGCAGTACAGTATCACACACAAACCGGTAATTACACACATATCAGCATGCAGGATATGTGGTGCTCAACAGCATGAAGTTCAACTGTAGTCAATCCATGTTTCCAACATTATACATGGCTGTAATGCATGGCTTCTGTTAGTAGGTGATGGCCCTCCCCCTGGAACACACTGCACCCATGTCCACAGCGTTGCTGTGCATCTGTTCAGCACCCTGGCATGTACTGTGCACCATACCTCACAGCTGTACACACCATTGCAGGATGTGTATCTGTGTGTCAGTTATATTTCCTCTGCTGCTCACAAGCCTCTGCGTGTTTCTGGATTATATGTGGACACACGTGTTTAGTGAATTCCTGATGTATTCACAGATGTCATCATCAGTGGTGCATGTATGAGTGATAGATTACCATTAGACTGGCCACAGACACAATGTACTGTACCAATGGTGAGTGAAGAGACCATTATTGACATGGCACTCTCTTCCATGACATGCCATGGCGTAACACTACTGTATATGGCAACACTACACATACCTGATATGTGACATATGACCTAGGCAGTCAGTTGCATTACAGGCCATATGTTTCAGTTGTGCAGATGCTGGTTGGGATGTATACCATTTGTGGGTGCATATGTGTGCACACACATATCATGATGGTATGTAGCAATAACTGCGGTCACTATACCTGTCAGGGGTATAGTAGCATGGGTCATCATCATGAGCCAGTAGTTGGTCAGTCAGGCCTGAAAATGTTCCCCAAACCTGCATGTTTGCATGCTAAACATGTGCACAGCCCTTGGAGGTCATACAGTACCATCACTAGTGCCGTGGAGTGAGGGTTATGTCTGCCACACTTCCTGATCTTGACTGTGTGCAGATAAAGCCATTCTCAGTGGGTTTGTCTCTCCCCTCCAGTGTTGTGTTTCAGGATAACACCCCCTCACCATCTCCTGCTACATTGCAAATGGTCGACATCTGTGGCCTACACATGTGTGTCATATTGCAGTATCCCAAACTAGGAACACCATGTGTACTGGCATATTCCCTGCCAATGCAGGGCAAACATGCAGGTATACAGTGGCACCAGCATTGTACAGATGGGGATGTCATACCTGGGTTGGGGTGAGGTGTGGATTGTGCAGCACATGCATCCTAACTGCAACTTTCTGGACTTCCCCAACATGGTGCTGGTACATCAGATCACATTGCAACACATGGCTTTGGCAATGTCCTACCATTATGCAGGTCATATCTGTATTGAGCTCTGGCTGATGTTGCCTGTGGTACACATAGGTTCATAGGTGAGTACTGGTCTGTTGGTCCTGGGGCCTACATAAGCCTAGCCACAGGGGTTCTCAGCCATGCACGACCCAATAATGTTATTCCCCTGTGCCCCTGTCAGGCTGTGGCACAGATGTACTACCCAGGGTGAATTCCCCATTTCCCATCCAGTTGTCAAGTGTTTTTTGTAAAGAGGTCCAATGAGTAGCATTGCCTGACATTAATGGGTAGTCTGTTCCAGAGTGTGGAAATTCCCCAGGACAGGGCCCTATCCCTCCAGTATGTTCTGTGTAATGTGTTGATGAGGTTTAGGACCCTGGAGCATGTGTTTGCAGAGGGAGTGGGATTTCTTTATGTGTAGCATGTTCAACTCCCCTGTATATGACATAGCTGTGTATGTTAGACAGATGTCAGCTGTGCCTGGGCAATGTGCACTAGAGTGTAGCCACAGTTGTCTTAGATGGTCTGTGTATTCCATGTGTCTGAGGCTGGTAATCCCATTAGTGAGGTGTGTGCTCTGTCAGTGAACATGTACAGCATGAATTATGGGTAGGTGTGTTAGATGTGTACATGACCTACACCTTAGCTATGACATGCACAGTGAATTGCCAAGCATAACCTTAAACCATAATCACCGGCATCTGGCCACTGCCTTGCTGGTATCTCAGAGGTGCCTACATTGAGATGAGATATAGTTGATGTCAGTGGCCACAGCTGTGGCATTGCTACTGAGTCAGTGCAATATTACAGTAAAGCAACAACTGAAGTCCACAGTACTACATATTATGCATAACTGCTTATCAGTACTACACGGTAACAGACTCCACATCTCACGTACGCATGATCTACCTGTACAGATGCATACACAACAGTGGTCTACTGATATGCCCTGGAACCTTACCTGCATGCTCCATTTCTGGTGTGTGGGTAGCACCCACCTCCATGACTGTATATGTCTGTAGCTCTTGTAGGTGGGCAGGTGCCACCAGGCTCATGAGTAGCTCCTCCACTCTGATGAGGGGGAATGGATGTTATGGCACCCCTGTTGCAAGGTGGTCACCCCACATGGCAGTGGCACAGCAGCATACATGGCGGAGCAGGTCACTACAATGATGGCAGACCTATTCATATGTATGGCTGTGCATCCCCACCTCATTCACCCTGCGGACCACATCAGTCCACATGGCGGTCTGCTCATGCTGGTCCTGGCTTGTCCTTGAGAACAGAAGTTGGTAGTGCTGGATGATGCTGGTGAGTATTATGTCATACTCAGCAGCACTGTAAGTAGGATTCCTTGGGTGCGCCATACTCCCTGAAAGACATAAAGATGGAAATATGTCTGAGCAACTCATATGGCACGTTTACCATAATACAATACACATATCAGTCTCCCACCACCATATCAGCTCCAACTTAATGTTCAGACAATGCAAGTGGTATGTCTCTGGTTTATCTACCACTGGGATATATATTATATTGTACAACAATTTCTGCTATGTGTTTATGGACATGCTTCCTGTGGGGACACTAGAGTTGCTGGGCTGTTACAGAGTATTTCACCTGCATGCCATTGTCACTGTCACTATGTTTCCACATATGCATGTGGTATGCTTGCTATGTGATTGCTACACATCTGCCATTCTGTGTTATTGGGGATATCTATGCATGCTGTTGGACATGTTCTGGGATTGTGTGGACTATTACAACCCACATATGTTCCATGACAGTTACACAACAGTATGTGTAGGGGTTATTTGCCAGCAGGAACACAACTCCCACCTAATGTGCACATGTTACCAGTCCACATCACATCTGTGACCCACCATGGAACCTCATTATCTACTGTTCCGCAACTATGTTCATGTGGAACCACCTCAGAAGATAGTGGCCCACCCATGGAGCACACACAGACATATGTCTGTCACCCAGTTAGGTCCAGGGTCTTGTGCATAGGGAGCTCCACAGAGACATGGGATATGTGCTACATCACCTGGAGGCATGCAGTACACATACACAAGGTTAGACATGCATGCTGCTCCTGCTCAACCCACAGCCCAGGCACCTTTATGACCATGTAGATGCTGTTGTGACTGTCCATGGGTGGGCACCATGTTCCCTTTGTTCCCATATGAGGGCTCAATGGCCTCCACATTCCAAATGGAACTACCCATCCACAATGTTTAAACACCACATGTGTCATATACCAGCCCTGTCTGCTGTCTTGTCACCCAACCAAACCTACATACCAATATGTGCCTAATACCTTTCACCAACATATATGTCCCACCTTCTCAAACAATTGTGATGTGTTCGGGTTACACACCACACTCCACACTCCATTTTACAGCCATGTACTGGTGTGTAGATATGTTGTGTATTGATGTATGATGTTCTCTCACACATGTCATGGCAGGGGACATGTATTGACACACACACACACACACACACACACACACACACACACACACACATATATATATATATATATATATATATATATATATATATATATACCTATACGTGTCAGTATTATGTATGTGTGTGTATGTGTCTGTATATATATACATATATATATATATATATATATATATATATATATATATATGTAGACATACACACACACACACACACGTGTATACATATATATGTATATATATATATACATATGTGCATATATGTGTAGATATCATTATGTGTTGTTTATATACCTATATATATGTATAACTGTCCGAAGTTCTGTAGACATACACAGCTGTGAATATGTATCACACATATATGTATCTGTATGTGGGGTGCATACAAACATCTGGTCCACACTCTTGTAACTCTCTTTACTTCACAGCTGAACTGTTCTGCCTTGCTGCAACACAGACAGGAGTCACGTGAACACAGACTAACATTAAGGGGGCATAAATGATGACAGATTTTAGATAAGCATATTATACTGCTATGGCAGTTGGGCATGCTATGCTACACTTTAACATGACTGTCCAGCAGGTGGTGTGGTCTCACACCCATGTGTCTATCATGGCAGTATTAATACCACCACCATCTGTTGGCCACAGTAATGTACAGAACACAGATATAATGGGTCACATCTTTGCCATTCACTGCTGATCTGCACAGTTGACAGGTATGTCCCACTGCCCACAGGGACTAACACTATTGTCCAGAGCAGTTGTTGAGCATAACATCATTACAGGAACAAGTACTGATGGCACATATAAATCATTTCACATTATACATCCTATTATTCTATGCCATATACTACATGCAAGTAAATACATATCTGTTTCACATACCTTTTATGTTTTTTCCACTGTAACAAATCCCTGAGCTTTGTTACTTTTATTACAGTTGTTATTTCTCTCTCTCTCTCTCTCTGTCAGTCTCTCCAGTAGAGTGATTGAGCTGGTTTGAATAGATTGCAACATGCTTTTGGTGGTATTGCACATGATTAGGTGATGGCCTCTGCACCAGTCAGTGTCCAACAGTTGCTAATTGCATGCAGCCTGCTGTGTAGTACTTCAGATAACCACTGTCATGGCGACCCTGTACTATAAATTGCTGACTTCTGTGGGCGTTGTCCTTCACCTTTCCAGCATGGATGACATACTTCCTGTGTGTGGACATCAGTGTTACAGACAGCAGGTAGCAATACCTCTTACAGCAGAATCTGCAGACACAGGCCAAATACACATTTGGGTAAGGTTCCAGATGTACAGATAGCGTGAGTAGTGTTGTTGTGTGCATTGTATCATGCTGGTCTTACAGGGTTTCTGTGTACATGGTACTTTTGCATGGAATGTTGTCTGTCTGCATAGCTCACAACTGTGGGCCTATCCATATGATACCAAGAGGATTGGCTGTAAGGTTTTGTCTGTGCACCACACAGATATTGTCCCAGATATATCAGTGGTATTCTGTCTGTTGAGTACTACCAGTACATGGCTACATCCATTTGTATTTCAATGTCGTATTCCTGCATAAGTGTATGCTGCAACAAATCCTGTAACACCAGCAATTTCCAGGGTGTGTAACAGCAATAATGCAAATATGGCCCTATGTTCCTGCCTCTGTCCTCCACATATATGCCATTCATTGTCCTGCTGTGATACAGAATGGGGTTGTTAGGTAATGGCCTATCATTATTTACCACTAGCATTACTGCTATCATCCCAGTCATGTCACGGCCTCCCACACCAACTGTTGGCCAAGGTCCGTATATATGGGGGCAACAGCTGGAGAACACATAAGTGCCCTTGTACATTCCAGAGGTCAGTGTGTGGTACACAGTGTTCCTTGCCCTTGTACAGCCTTTTGGGGGGGGGGGGTTCAATGCCATTAACCTAGGCTGTGACACCTTTTCAGGGATATAACTGTTAAGACGAGGGTCATTCATTGTGATAGTGAGCTGTTAGGTTAAGCAATGTTATGTACAAGATACTGTGACATTAACACAAGTGCTACTTTTCCCCCTAGGGCTTGACTACAGGGTGTAATTGGAGGCTGCTGAACTACATCTGTAATTGTTGATTGTTACGTATCTTGAAGGCAAACCTTGTGTCTACTGTTGTACTAATTGAAGGCCTTGGCCTGGACAACATAGTATGGTATATATCCATATTGCTTACTGATTTTTGTGGGCCTTGCATTCATCACTGATTACATATTTCAAAATGTATGTGGTGTAAGTACTGGCATACATTATTGTATAGTACACAAATAAAGGTTTTCTTTGTATGCATACCTGTGTGTCGTGTCATGTCATGTCCTTTGAATTGTGGGTGGGTGTATGTTTAATGTCAGTATTCTCATTTGTGGGAATTGTGGTCACACTACATATTTCACAGGTGGCAGTTAAAGGGCTTGTGGTTGAGGGATATACTTTCCGCCCAGTACTTACTTCCACACTACTTCTACATATGTATGGCTACTAATACCTTTTGTCTGTGTATATGTGCATGTACATATATATATATATATATATATATATATATATATATATATATATATATCTCATATAGCTATAGCTATATATATGTATGTATATATATATATATATATATATATATATATATATATATATATATATATATATATATATATATATATATATATACACACATATATACATACATATGAACATATTTATGTATCTATATACATTTGATGTTATATGATTATTTGTGAGTTATATATATATATATATATATATATATATATATATATATATATATATAAATATATATATACATACATATAGCTGTTTGTCTACATTTACAGATATATATCTGTCCATATGTCCATGCATGTTCGGCTCATATTTTGGCCTGTACCTCCTTCTCTTGACATTTGACATGGATGATCGCAGCATTGAAGTCAGTAACTAGTGCCGACACTTTTGTGTTTCAGGCTTCATCTCCTTCTACATGTGTGTTCTAATACATATAACTGTGTAACTAGCAAGATTTTAAGTGTATTAGATCATTAGTTGACATATATCCCTATTTGCACCCACATTGTGGCATACTTTGTCCAGACTTCTTGTATTAACAGGTTGTGTAGTATGATATTACTACATTTCCTGTACTGTTGACTGATTGTGCTGGATGATATGTTTGTTAAAACATTAGGTTATGTATATCTGCTATGGTTTAGTGGTAAATCACTTTGTGCATGGTCCTGGGTTTGAGCCTTGCAGTGGCAGTTTATTTGTTGCTGGGCAGAACACAGGCCATTAGATACAGAGCGATTAAGGCACTTTAAAGCAGTTGTATGTGGGTTTACATGGGTTTGCGCGGAGGTAAGCACTGCTAACCTCCGGTTACAGTTTCTCATACCCTGTTAGCTTTTAAATTGCTTAACCTGTGTGGGCATAGCTTACCCTGATGCAAACAAGCTTAAACCCACTTACTGCTGCTTAAAAGTGTCTACTCCCACTTACCCCTGCGCTAATTTCTTTAAAAGAAAAGAAAAAATTGTTGATAGGAAAGTGTTGAAAAAGGGGCACAAAGAGGGTAAGACAGTAGGGGAAATAGCTAGGCATGTGCAGGAAGGGTGTAGGAAAGGTTCATAGCTGCCCATTTCTTCTTCAGTAACAGCTGTGCATATGCACTGAATTTGGAGGTAGATTTGGACCCTCAAACCCCTGGAAGAGGGGTGAGGACAACATAAATTTGTTGTGATGCCAGTTAGACCAGATTACATATGTCCAGTGGACACGTGCAAAATAGACAGCTATGTATGGGGCGAGATTTTTTTGTGGGAACAGATTGCCTTTTTTTTCAGGTGAGAGTGGGATGATGGGGAGGAGTAGTAGGTATATAATGCATACAGGGATGGTATATGACACATGTGGGGGGTAAGCACCTTGGACGGGGAGGGGTGTTTGGAAGTCGAAAGCCCATGAGCCCCCAAATAGAAACAGTGGGACTGAGGTCCCCACCCATGGGCAGTCACCACTGCACCTTCACGGCCCCAAAGGTGGCTGTGCTGAGGGCTGCATAGGAGGGGCAGGCTCTCCCTCTAATTGCACCACTCAGCCCTCAAGCTGATGTAGCCAGTCTCAAAACTCCAGATCAAGCTCCCTACGCACCACAGCCCGGACATGTTGATGGGTGACAGGTTCCCCTCTGCACCTGCTCCCAGGGGAGGTGAGCCCCATCCCCTGCAGCGGTTCCACATGAAGGTGGCGCAGGGCCCACTGAGGAGGAAGTCCCAGGCTGGGCCCCAGATATGCTGGTTCCCGGTGCCATGGCCAGCTGAGGTGGGACAAGTGGGTCTGCTGGGACCAGCCTTCCCATACGAGCTATGTTGTCGCAGGTTTATGACAGATATGGGTTAGTAACAGTCAAGAGCATTCAGGATTAGTTATAACAGCATGCATAGGTATTCCCATTAACCCAAAACACCAGATTTAACAGAGTTGCAGAGCAAGCAGAACACATGCATATATAGAACAACAGTGGCAATTAATAGAGCATGCAGATTTCATTGATGGCAGCAGGCCACCGATATGGGTGTATTTTAACATGGCACTTATAAACCATTAGGACATATGTCCCAACAAAAGTTTGGAGTGCACACATACCAGTTGAGGCATGTCATTGGGTTATTTTGAACATATGGTAGGGGTGAGAGGGAGAGTTCAATTAACAACTAATATATCCTTGTAGTTTTCACAACATTCTTAGACACTGCAGTGATCTTTCCCTTCCATGTATTATTACACTACCCAGTGGCCTTATATTGTACACTGGTATGTTTATAGATTATTATATACATGACCTGTGTCTTCCATACAGGCGTGACAAGATGCAGGTGTTAATGCAACATATGTTGAGAATTGCTGTCATACACTTTGGGTGAGGTGCTGTCATACACTTTGGGTGAGGTGCTAGAATGACAGGTTTGTTTTCATATACATTCTATGACTATGTACACATTTGACTATCAATTATATGTCATTAACAGCTGACTACATTTCTTGGATCATCACACTGATTTTTCAGGGGAACAGGGTACCAGGCCGGTGATATGGGCCATTTATCTGGACATGCTGGACAAATCGGAACAGTTGTGGGGTATGAATATGCATACAACTTTCAATTTGAACATTATAGCAAATTCTGTACAGTTATTGGGTGTAATTAGGCATACAGCTTTCTATCTGAACATTGTAACACAATCTGTACAGTTGTGGGGTATGATTATGCATACAACTTAGTAGCACTCCCAGGATTCAAACCCCTGCTGTGTGTGACAAAAAATTATAGCTAACATCACAGTACACTGTGATATCAGGGAATTGATGGAAAGCTTTCTACTGTTTTCTATCTAAGTCTCCCTCACTTGTACAATATGACTGACATCTTGGCACTTCCAACATTGTTATGCAGGACTTCATACACATTTTATCTGCATACCACAGTGTGGGTGACACTGCTTAAAATACAACAGTACTATTTATAGTATGCAACAGTTCATCAACATATGAAAGAAGAGTAAACAGAAGCACTCCAGGGGTTATGCTTTTATTCACAGACTATTACACATTTATTTCTACTGGTACAGCACTTTCTAAGGCTCTTATATTTATCTGTTATGACAGTACATGCAGACTAATTACTAACCTGCCTTGCAATGCAGCCTTTGCAATCTAGCATCATGGGCTTGCTGGTTCGCAGCCCACTCATCTGCAGCTGTCAGAGAAATACAGTGATATTTAGCCATACCTATCCATAGTATACACAAACTAGGCAATTATTTACTACTTAGTAGAATGAGTACTTACTCAGCACTGGGGCATTGGGCATCTGCTGAGACTCCTGGAACTACTGTTCCAGTTCATCCCCCTCCACTGCTACAGGTCAGCATGGTAGTGCCTGACCTGCTCGCCAGTCTGGGGGATACCTGTGGCACTGGTGAGGTCACGAGCGAGACTGTCCCAGGCCTCCATTTTATACTGCGAGCCCTGGTACTGGCCCTGCAGTAGTCTCTACTCATGGTGTTTTAACTGGAGCCATACCATGAATTTTGACTCCTGGATGCCCCAGTGTTGCGCTCTAAATCGAGTGCCTTCACCCACACCAGCCATTTTGCCTGCAGTAAGAAGTTACAACCAGTTATGAGAAGTATTCCCACCTGTGAGGTTTAAATATGGCCAATTTCCCACACTTTCTCATGATTGGCCAGTTTTGAAAAGGCTAAGTTATGGGCACACCTGCTTACATAAGGTTGGCATTGCCTAAAGAGGTATACCACTAGGCAGATTGAATTGGCTCCCCTACACATTGCTTACACTTACTAACTTGAGCTGTGCTGTGGTTAGCATTGCTTAATAGTTAATTAGTACTATATTTGCCATTTGGCAGTGATTTATTCTTCATGACAGGTTATATATGTGTCTGGTATCCATGATTCATGTGTACATACACTGTATGAGGACCTGGGGACTTCTACACTTTATTACAATAACACCTCAAATCTATGCTTACTGCAGTACTCCAGTTCACATATTTATGTTCTGTGGCAGGTTATACAACATCACACTGTACATAGAGTCAGTTCACATGTTTGGTTTGATTTATCTGTGGTGAGGATTAGTTTGCTGATACCTCATTTATATGCATTGCTATGATGCCTTAGTGGTTAACTACTGTGACTGTGGTGTACAGGGTCCTGAGTTTGAGACGTGCAGTAGCTGTTTATTTTGTTGCTGGGCAAAACACGGGCCATTGGGTACAGAGTGATTAAGGCACTTTAAAGCAGTTGTACTCGGGTGCGCATGGGTTTGCGTGCAGCTAAGCAATGCTAACCTCCGGGTACAGTTTCTTACACTCAGTTAGCTTCTACTTTGCTTAATCTGTGTAGGCAATGCTTACCCCCACACAAACACACTTAAATACGCTTACTAGTGCTTATATATGCTTACTACTGCTTATTTGTGCTTAAACCTGCTTACTAGTGCCTTAATCATTATGACACTGACACTTCACATGTGCATTTAATGCAGTACTCCAGTTCACATTTAAATGTTATTTAGTAGGTTATACAGCAAAAAAACTCATAAAATGTTCATATACAGATTTCACATAGAAAATGGTATGTGCTGTAGTGGGACTCGAACCAGGAATGCCTGTTCGTTAGGTGGATATTCTGACCACTACACTATTGCTGTGCTGCTTCATTTGCATATATCTTCCTTGTTATCCTCTTCAGCCTTTTAAGCTGCTTTATCCATAGCTAAGTGATGGGCACACCCACGCACCTACAGTTAGCTGTACGCGGGCTTTTAAAAAAAAATAAAGGGGTTTCTTCTTTTTATTTTTATGTTGTACACATGGGGGACTGTTGGTAGGGATATGTGGACACCTATGAGCGGGCTCACTCATTTATTTACAGTTTCTGCTGTTCTACTTTGCAGCGGCATGTTTATTCTGAGAGCTCTGCTCTCGGACATGCCCCCTGAACTCGTCCACGCTCCATGTAGAATTAGGAGGTCAGGCAGCGCACCTTCATTAATATGCATGGTGCACTGCCGTCCTCCTCCTAAACTGCCGCTTCCGTGCAGGACTAGATTAGTCCTGCATGGAAGATTAGTAAATCCGGGGGATTGTCTATTAGCAGCAGCAGCAACATAAACCAGCTTGTTGCACATACACATGAATTAAAAAAACAGCAACCCCTAACATTCTTTCTGTGTAGACTCCTTTCCCAGGCTGTATTCCAATAGGTCTTGGAATTCACAGAGAAAACCAGCACTGAGTCTATATAGTTGCTTCATAGTTTGTTGAATAGCTTCTCCATCTTGGATTGGTTGAGTAGCGTACAGTTCAGCTACTTATGCTATAATTATCATGCCATATTGTTTAGTTTGTTTGCACTGCTCTACACACCATGTAGAGCTGCTTACTGAACAGTGCTCTACCATGTGCATGCCATGGAGCAACATGTACATAGTGTAAATGGGCAGTGTAGGCTTTATTGAATCTGGCCGAACATCTTGTCACCGTTTCTCCACATTCACTGGATTTCGCTTGGTGTTTTAACTTAATCATATAATTATCTATTAACTTCTGTACCTCCAGATTAAAAAAAATAATAAAAACACTGCAATGGGTTCTGAATCACACTATACCTGAACCTTTCTTTCAGTACTTCTAACCTGTATTTTCCATCTCTTTGAAACTACAAGTATTAAATATCTTATCACATTATTGCTTGCAACATGAGGGACTGTTGCAAATTGCAGTGAGATATAGCTCAAACTTTCAGATGTAGATTTCAGTTTTCAGACCAAATACCATACAGATTCAGAGACGGTAATAGTTAAACAGGTGACATTTTGTACCAAATAAAAAGCTGCAGTAATAGATGCAGATGGTTAGTATTGTCTTTTGAGTGAAAAAAAAATAAAATTTATTTTACATCTCAGTGAACAATGATATGTTTTATTGAATTTTTTTGTTGTTGGAAATTGTAAAACAAATTTTACTGTTGTTTAATTTCCAGTGGCACAGTAAGAATATCACTGAGAAGGAATAATCTGTTTCTAGAAGTAAATGGCTTCAGAAATTCCAGGAATACAGGACAGCCCAGAGGAAGCAGCAAATGGCCAAATCAGCTTTATAGCTTATAGCATGTTACATATTGGTAGACTTAAGTGCACACTCAAGCAGAAATAGCAGAATGAATAGACAAGAGAGATGATTTGCATCCATCAGTGGCACGACTCATCTAAACTTGGAGAGATCATATGGCACACAACCCTTATTGGTTGTTGTGTCTTTCGGCTTTTCCCGGTTAGTAGATTTTTGCGTGCCAAGTTGCCAGCCCTGATGCACAACCTTCAATGAAAGTACGCCCATTCACACATGTCTCCACACAGAAGACGCTCTAGTTGAGAATCAAACAGGACAACGTCTTACTGTGAGGCGACAACGCTACCGCAGCACCACCACCACAGCTGGTAACATCTTCTTTAAGCTAGCAATCTATCATTACTGTATGTACATATATGCTACAATAGGCATATGCCCAAGTGTGTATATATATATATATATATATATATATATATATATATATATATATATATATATATAGGTATATATGTAGCATTGTGTATATACAACTGCCTTGTGCCGGTCCTTATCAGCTTTATCGATTAGATGTGCCACATAGAAACTCACAATGATCCACAGACAGCATTGTACATTATTGTCATAAGAATAAACTAATAAGAATAAATTCCGGTGTAGCCAAAAGTAAAAAACACAACGGCTTTAATAGTCCACATATAGAACAACGAAACAATGAAAATCCATCTGTAACTGACTAGGCGCTTTCACCCAACCAAGGGCATCCTCAGAGTCTGAGACTCTGAGGATGCCCTTGGTTGGGTGAAAGCTCTTAGGGCATTTGAGTTTATAAATTCTAGGAAATGTTGGGCAAGGGAGTTTGTACTTGAGTAGTTCTCCCAGTTAATGTTTGGGTAATTGAAATCACCCAATATCAGGGTGTTTGGTAGGACCTTTATGCTTCCCAGTGTTTCCAAGAATGTGGAGTCGGGGTCCTGGGACATGGTGGGTGATCTGTAGCAAGCTATAATTTGAATAGCAGTTTTGCCTGTTGTTAGTTGCATGTGGATGATCTCTGAAGCATCGTGTTGTGCCACTAACCTGAAGGTGTGGGTATCCTTGATGAATATGGATACTCCCTCGCCTTTTGTATTTTGGTCCAGGTTTTGTGGCCGAAATGTATGCTATGAGTTGTAGCCTGGTAGTGCTGGGGTGCTCTCTGGAGCCTTAAACCAGGTTTCTGTTACTGTACATATATCGATTTTCTCCATACTGAGGAGTGCCTCGAGTGCATGCATTTTGAGGTTTAGACTTCTGGCATTGAGCAGCATTACCCTCAGTTTTTTGTTACTTGTGCTATTTACGGCAGTGGGTTTGTCTTTTGAGCCTTGCCTAAAAAAGGCACTATGGGGGTGGCAGGAGCCTTGGCCAGTATTTGAAAGCCTAAGGGTGACAGGTGCAAGCCGTATCTAGCGAAGCAACGTGGGTCGAGCATGTCATCCCAGGCTGACAGACACTGGATCCCCTTTGAATGACACCAGAAGCTTAGCCAATTGTTGAAATTGGTAATTTTTTCTCTATACCATGGTATCATTCTTGGTGAGGGCAGGATGCTACTCAGGGTCAGGGTCATACCGGCCTGGGCTATGTGATCAGAGAGCTCTTCCATGTCTCTTTTCATGAAGTCCAGGGAGGTATGGCTCAGGTCATTCACACCAACATGGACAATGACAGAGTCATATTTGTACTTGTTCTGGAGTGACCCGAGTGCTTGTGTTATGTGGTGGATCCTGGCACCCGACAGGCCGCTAACAGTAGCCTTCTCCTTGTTCAGCCTAGTGAGTGGGACGTCAGTGTGCCTGACTATAGAGTTACCTATTACTAGTGTGTTGGGTATGTTATTTTGCCTTAAGGGCTGTGATTGTGTGGCACACTGGTTTTGTGAAGTATGTGTTTCATGGTTTGTGTTGGGTGGTGGAGGTTGCTTGGATGTCTGCTTTGGAGGTCTCTGTTGCTTCTGCAGATTTTTATTTAGAGCCTCCGAGTATGTTTTCCTGTATTTATGTGTGTTTTGTGCCGGTGCTGGTTTCATAGGTCCATATGAGACTGGTGGTGTGATGCAAGTAATTCCCTTTTCCTCTTGACTTCCTGGTCCAGTCTTGGGTTGATAGAGCTTATCATCCAGTTTGACTGTATAATTGCATCTCTCGCATGTATTAGTGTTTGGTGGAAGGAGAAGAGGGCTGTCTGTGTACATGAGGCAATTGTAACATTGCCTCAAAATGCCCAGATTCACCAGTTGGACCTAAGAGTACACCTGAAACTGCCCTTTGGACATGCCTGGCTAGGTACAGTGAACTGTTTTACTGATTGGCTGGTAAGGTCGAATAGAGAGCCTTGTCCTTCTCTACAGTATAGGGGGGTCTTGTGCTAAGGTTTATTAGTGGTTGCTATGAGTTTTGAGCAAGTGCCGGTATGAGAAGTGAATGGTTTGAGTGCTTAAGTTAAAAGTTTGTCTAGTTCCAAGGGACAAATTGAAGAGTAGACTTTGTGGAGCCGGGAATAGTTATACCCTAGCTAACCGGCACTGCCTGGCACGCAAAACCACGCAAATGCGGGTTTTATAACAGGGAAATGAAAGAGATAGAAATTAGCCTAAATGGTCAATAAACTACTAATTTCTGGGCTGAAACCACTCCTCCAGGGACAGATAGGCTGCTCAAAGCTCCCTCTCTCACAGTGAACAGAGAAACTTCCTTCTATCCAAGTAAGGTATGGGCAAACACAGAAACTTGTAACACAGCCCTGAAATCAGCACTAACCTGAAAACTGGATTTATACTAGCTTAGAAAGGCGGGAAAACAAGTATATATATATATTTTTTTTTCAGAAAATAAAGCAGATACAATCAAAAAAAAACTTTAAATGTACAGAAATGGCTATCATACTTGAGTGTGTAGCCTACAACAGTTAAACAGTTAATTTAAACACAAAAATTACTTTGTTAAAGTGCAGGCAGTAAAATAAGTACAATATGTAGCTGAAGTAAGCTTTTTAAATCACAGAAACTCTAGAAAATCTGCATTTTAGGTGGAATTAGCAAAAGGCAGCAAGAAAATGCAGAAAAATTATACTTAGTCACGCCAAAGTCTCTCTTTTGTCTCTCTGCTGCTGTAGAACTCTGCAGGGCACCAGACAGGAGCTTGCAGAGCTGTATACTACCACAAAAACCTTGCAAATGTGGGTTTTATAACAGGGAAATGAAAGAGATAGAAATTAGCCCAAAATGGCCAATAATCTACTAATTTCTGAGCTGAAACCACTCCTCCAGGGACAGATAGGCTGCTCAAAGCTCCCTCTCTCACAGTGAAAAGAGAAACTTCCTTCTATCCAAGTAAGGTATGGGCAAACACAGAAACTTGTAACACAGCCCTGAATTCAGCACTAACCTGAAAACTGGACTATACTAGCTAAGAAAGGAGGGAAAACAATTTTTTGTTGTTGTTTTTTCAGAAAATAAAGCAGATACAATCAAAAAAAAACTTTAAATGTACAGAAATGGCTATCATACTTGAGTGTGTAGCCTACAACAGTTAAACAGTTAATTTAAACACAAAAATGACTTTGTTAAAGTGCAGGCAGTAAAATAAGTACAATATGTAGCTGAAACAAGCTTTTTAAATCACAGAAACTGTAGAAAATCTGTGTTATAGGCGGAATTAGCTAAAGGCAGCAAAAAAATGCAGAAAAATGATACTTAATCACTCCAAAGTCTCTTTTTTGTCTCTCTGCTGCTGTAGAACTCTGCAGGGCACCAGGCAGGAGATTGCTGAGCTGTATACTAGCCTATATCAAGTGTTACACTATTACAACTGCTGATGCTACTGCTTCTAGCAGTTGTACTATTTGCAGCTACACAAGGTTTGTTGCATTGTTTTTTTGCCTTTACACTCAGATGCATTCACTTGTACATGTTCACTGTTAACGATTATGAATCACGACTTGTTTTCAGAGACCCTTATTTGCATCTCATTATGCAGTTATTAGACTAAGCCTTTTGTGTACCCATTTTCTTATACCTTTTTGCTCTTTGCCCCGTAACACTAGCAGGATCTATGAATCATTATATACCTGTCCATGCTGGCTTTTGCTGCAAAAGTGCACTGCGTGCTATGCAATTTGGCTATGAACACTGGCCATAGATTCTCAAATTCAGTCACAAAAAGTCTCCCGCAAACCATAGGAATGTCTTTGAGACACTGACAGATGGCAAAAAAATGAATGTTTCTATGTCTTGCCTTGTTAAGGAAGTGTTGGGTAGAGTACAACTGAAAAGAATTGATAGTTCAATTCCTGCCAAAACCGAATATGTATTTTTTTTACAATAGTTATATTACAGTACAGGTACACCGCCACACTTTACAGTGAATAGAAGAAGAAGATAAACCTAGACCTCTCAACTGCCCCATATTGAAAGAACTTACCTATCTTCATGCCTGACTTATCCCTGCACATAATGTACTTTTTTTAGAGGTTATGCCCATATTTTCAGGCTTGATTTACACTTCCACACAATCTTCTTAATTTCCCTCATCAGACTTGAATTATTAAGCTGTCAAGTACACAGAAAAAATATGCTACATGAACAACATACTAGTGGTACAAATAATTTAACGAAAGAGGACATTCATCTTGCATCTCCCTTTTTCAGAAGTAAAAATAAATGACCTTCTGTGGTAGAATTTTGCAACGCAGTTCATTAAAGTCTAGAGATTTTACACTGTCTCTGATTATGTGCTTATATAATTTTTGTCACTTGCATTTTAAATGTGTTTCTGAGTAGTATCCCATATTCTGACTCCAAGCAGGAACAGTTCTGCACTATTTGGTATTCAAACTTTATGCTAATAAGACACCCAGATTTTGGGGTGGATGTACCTACTTTTCAAAGGCCTCTGTATCTATTCTCAATATGTGCAGGTTTAGAGGTATAGATAAATCACTAATTCTACTCAACACACACACACACACACACACACACACACACACACACACACACACACACACACACACACACACACACACACACAAGAATCGATATTTTCCTTAGTACATTATTCTTTTACAGTGACATAATCAAATAAGTATGTTTACTGAGTACTATACCTCTGCATTTAGCCAGATCCCATGAAAGCATTATAAAATAGTTAACAATTTATGTATACAGCATTTTCAGACTTGGTCTGGCCTCTGCTGGAGTAAGACCAGCCATCTGCATGGAGGATGGCCTCACCATGCATTTATTTATAAATTATACTTTGTTCACTGGAATGGTCCACACTTGACCAGGCCTGTTTACAGTGGGGACCCAGTGTAAAAGTTTCCAAGGTGAAACAAAAAGTAGGCCTTTTAAAGTACAGTTGTAGGATAATAGTGATTATTCAAGAAAACACACCAATTAACAGCATAACATAGTACTGCATAATCAGAGTCATTAACCTCACAAGACTGTGGAAAAATAACACATTTGGAATATGAGATAATGTATTGTTGAGCAGTCTGTATAATCAGCTATTATAAAATGTTTTATGGTAGACATTTCATACAGCTGTCCAAAAGGCATCTGCAATTAAATCAACAAACAGGGTATCAAACAATCAACCAAATTGTCATCAATTAGAATGATTACATGTAACAAAGTTATAACACTAAAGAAAGTAAAAACAAAGATATACAGACAACAAATATGACTTGTCCAAGTCAGCCATATAGTATAATTTAAATAAATCATACAGGTCATTGCACAAAACAAATGTCTCTTTAGTGACTCATTAAAGTACCCAGCCATGACATACATTATCCCTAATCTTACAAAACAGCGAATTTCAAAGGTAACAAAGTAAACAATAGTTAGCAATTTCATACCAGTTGAGTGGTGTGTGAAAGGTTAACAAAGCACTCACTCTTCTTTAAAGTAGGCATGGCTCAGATTACGCAATGAAAATGTCCAAGTACACAATACGTTAACATGGGGATTTTGTTTATCCAGTAGAGTAAACAACTAAAGCAAACAACTAATTGCAAGAGATAACATTTTGTAGCTATCCAAGGAAGTAAAGACAGAGAAAAGAATGGAAAGTGAGGCTTAACTCACTTGCACTGCTAAGACTTTGGCCAGTGAATTGTAAAACATCTCGGTATTCCTGGCTGATTTATAACTCCAAGCGCTCTTTTCCAACAGCATCTGAAATGTGTTAGCACACAGTTAATTAAGATAAAGCAGTAATTTGTTTTACTTACACAATTAAATGTGTGTTTGATAATTCATCTGCTTAATAGTGTTATTCAATAGCACAACTATGTTTAATAGTACGGACTGTGTGCTGTGGATCAGTGCACCACATTACTGGAGGTCCATTATTGTGAAGCTGCCTGCATTGTCAATTGTCAATAGCTGAGATGATGAATAGTCATACTATGCAAGACTGAGGTTTTCAGTAGTGCTTTATTTGTTGTTCTTATTTCATTTGTCTGTTTTAAGTTAGAATCTGGGATTGCTGGATAAAAATGAAGTAACTGTTGGCACACTTTGTAAGTGTGCCCTGACAGTGGTTTGTTTTGGGAGAGCTGTCTCTTGTTCATGCTTGGGTAACTTCGGAGTAGTTATATATATATATATATATATATATATATATATATATATATATATATATATATATATATATGTATATATATATATACATGCAGGGAGCACATTTTTTATTTTTGGTGTATGGAACATGAAGCACTTTTGAGTTTGGTTGTCATTCTTTGGTATTTATGACATTATTGGTATGTTTTAATGTTTTTTATATATATATATATATAGAGAGTGAGAGAGAGAGAGAGAGAGACATATGCATGTCTGTCTATATATATATATACACATATATATTTGTGTCTTTCGGCTTTTCCTGGTTAGGGGTCGCCACAGCGGAACTCCGGTCTGCTAATGATTGGCAGTAGATTTTTACGTACCGAGTTGCCAGCCCTGACGCACAACCTTCAACGAAGGTACGCCCATTCACGCATGTCTCCACACAGAAGACGGTCTAGCTGAGAATCGAACAGGACAACATCTTACTGTCAGGCGACGCCACCGCAGTATACACACACACACACACACACATATATATATATATATATATATATATATAGATATATAGATATATATATATATATATATATATATATATATATATATATATATATATATATATATATATATACACACAGAGAAAGAGAGTTTTTTTTTTTTTGAGTGTAACTGATGCTGGTTTATTGGTTCACTAAACTTAAGAAGAGTGAAACAGCTCAAGTTTTGGCATGACAGACATCTAGAAGGGGCAGGTGTGGGCATTACAAAATATAGCACTACAAGCCAAGACCTCTGCAACCACAAAACTGCGCATTTACACAGAAGCTACAATCTGCCCCATGCTTGGAAGCATGAATAACATACAGCAGATGGCCTTGTGGTGGCATTGAGGGATAAAGCATAAAGCCCTGACTATGACCCAGTTGACCTGGATTCAATTAGCAGCTTGGGCAACTAATGAGAATGGGTGTTGCTATTCTGTAAGGGAGGTTGCTTGATCTCAGCTGGCTAGCTCTTCTGTTCCAGTGTATTACCATGGGTGTTGCCCATATCACTGCCAAGCAGAAGTCACATGGAAAGGGCATACTCTGTAGCTGCTCAAGCCAGTGATGGTAGGACCTATCTGTGCATGCAAAGGAGTGCACATGATTAGGTATGGTGGAAGCATAGACAACCCTCACGGTGAAGCAGATGGGCATGGGCACATCACCTCTAGTGGGTAGGTGGGGCTAGCCTAGCCACACTATGCTCTCATGGCTGGGATGATAGTGGGGGCACAAACTATATCCAATCCATGTGAAGATGACAGCAGTTCCCTGCACAAGAAATCTTCTGTGTGGAGCTGGAGGATGAGTCCCCATCAACAAGAAAGCAGGCCCAGTTTGCCATTGGGAAAGATGGATAGATGACAGCCTTGGAGGGAAAAGTTAAAGAAAATAAACTCAGTACAGCAAAATTCTGGGAATCCCACATATGGTAAGCTTCCATTAGGATAAATATACATTTATGCTGCCTTTTGCTGCACTGTATTGTCCTGTGATCCCTTAATCACAGCTAGGTCTTACCATGTCAGACACACTAATTAATCTTGGAATTCTGGAATCAGTCTGACCTCAATACTTCTCAGGCATAGTAATGGTCTAATAATTATTCATAGGATCATTTTATTTTATTTAACATTTATTGACTGGGAAAGTCTGACTAGGACAGAGCCTATTTTCAGCAGAGGCCCGGGGAGAAATGCTCCAGAGGCACATCTTAATAATGTGGGAGGAAACCTGAGGACCTGGAGGAAACCCACACGAACGCAGGGAGAACATGCAAACTCCACACAGAAGGCATCTCAGCCGAGAATCGAACTGGAGATCCTCTTGCTGTGAGGCGACAACCCTAATAGTAATAGGAAATACAAGACAAATGAGTCACAAGTCTATTTATGCTTTGCCAATATCCACCCTCCTGCTCTTCCCTCCCTCTCAGGAAGAGTAAAGTAGGTCAATGTCAGAGTAAATTTATGCATACCCATCCAGTCATCAAGGTTTAATCTGAAGGATGCTAGGGTGTTCCGGTGTTTAACCTGCAGGGAAATCTGTTCTAGGGGTGGGGTAGGTGTTGGGTAATAAATGTGTCTCTGTAGGGCATTTTATTTATGTGTTGGTTGGGATTTAAGTCCCAGGTTCTGGTATTAGTGGAGCTCCTGGTCTTGTGAATATGCAGAAGATCATGGAGAATGGGGTTTCTAATTGCACAGAATGCTATGCCTAGATCACACTGAAAGTGCCTACAAGAAACTACAGATTAAGATAGCACTTCAGACCTTTCCTATTAGCTCAGGGATTTAGACCAGTAAATGTCTTTCTTAGGAACCTCTTTCCAGTTGCTTAATATGTCAAGAAAGTATATCCCAAATTTGATGTTACACTCGATAACTGTTTAATCAGAGCTGCATACAGAAATGATAACATCGTTTAACCTGGCCTAAGACTTTTCTGACTACTATTGCTATTTGATAGCCAAAGAACAGGGAATTATTAGCAAAGGTTCAAGATCCCTGACTACATTATCATTTTACAGGGGAGTATTGGCTCTAATGTAGGCTGAGAAAGGGAGTTCTTTACCAAATTTGACAATTCTACACTTTTTCGCATTTAATTGCAGCCTCCCTCCATACACTCATTGTCTATAAGGATTAGTTCCTGCTGTGATGAATATGTATCTGATGAAGATCTGACAATAATGTTCAGTTGACAGTCATCTGCAAATTTAGTTAATCAAAGGTCTTGATTCCTGGTCTGGAGATTGGAGAAGTAGAAACCAAAAAGGAGGCACGTCACCAATCGACTTCATATTTTCTAAGGGGGTTTCTTTACTGCATAGGAGAATTATGTGATTGTTGCACTAAACCACAGGTTAATGGCACTTGGATAACAGTTTAGTGGATTAATTTACTTTCTTTCACATACTACTAGCATCTACTACAAATGTACAAAAGATGTAATCAGATTACAGCTGTTTCAAATTCTTGGTCAAGTGACCAATAATCTGAGATCATATAATTGGAACCAAACTCACATACATTGATATCTCAGCTACTAACAATGAAAACTAAGCGTTTGTATCTATGGCGTTTGTCATTGAAGCCCATTCTACATATGGTTATCAGAATAAAGATATTCAGTAAAACATCACCTGACAAGATACGTAAGCCATGCTTAGACGAGTACATGTATTGGGTGTGGCATTATTAATTTATGAATGGAATTTTTGATGGCTATTAAAAGTTATTATGAAGGCTTTTTTGTCTTTCTGATGGCAAATTCTCCCAACATAATATTGATGCCAGCAAGTGGCTTGGGACTCAAGTCTTTGCCTTCTTGTTCAAACTACACCAACTATGGGTAAATCCAGAATTATCAACACCCAGTCATAGGTTATTGCTTAAATGCACCATGACAATCCAGGCTGGAGATACAGGGAATTTAAAGATGGACTGAGGAACAGCATTTCTGTTTTAACAGCATCCCTGAATGAATTAAGGGAGCAGGCTTAAGCATGTGAAGTATGAAAGGCACAGTCAAAACAGCACAAAATTAAGAAAACTCCATACCTCACCACCATTATCTGCATGTTATGTTGTCTGTCTTTCTAGTTCTGCACTGTGTGGATTATAATTGTTTGCTCTTGCTCCTCCACCAGTACCGCAGTTCCACATATCTGAGTGGTACATCTAGAAGAAGCAGGATATGGGTGTGTATGAAGGAATACTTTCCCATTTGTATTACTGTCAATACAGGGGCATCATTTAGGGGTCTAACAGACGTGCTCATCTCCTAATGTGTCACACTTCTTCTTCTAGCGCAGTGTGACATCAGTGAATACTATTTACAACTGTGCTGTTTGACTCCAGAATGCATAGGAACGAAAATGCAAATTAAAAAAAATGTTGACCTAGGAAACTAAAAAGAACAATTAATGAGACTGTTAAATGAAATGTTCTTTAGTATTTAGCAAATAAGTCTAATAAACACAATGTTCTTTTCTTACATTAGTGTAACAGCCTTAAGTGACTGATGTTTGGTGCATTTCACTCAGTGAAATTAACAGATGTGCTTTTTTAATCATCCACTCCCTGAGCAACTGTTATGTGCTCGTTTCTTCAGTGTGGATCTTAAATAAACTGAAGAATGCTTGTGTATGCACACAGGAATTAGCAATGTTTCTTTTTATACACTGTGATCTACACATGTGATAATAGTGACAAATGTGAGCAGGTTGTTGCTTTTGCCCTTTACAAAGCCTTACATGGATTCAGCATTCTACAGCTTAAATTTTACTGGTAACCTGTTATCCCAGCATAAGACACACTTTATAATATATGCATCTACACAACAATTTAAATTTAACAGCAATGGATTTAAGTGGTGCACCTTCAGTTGGCAGCCATGATGCTAAGAGACATTAGCATTTGAATTTAAATGGGACAGTAAGAGGTGAATTTATTTATTTTCAGTACTAGGTAAATGAACCAGACTTAGACCACAGGATCCCTTTTCAGTCACAATTGAATTGCAACCAAGTTACAATAAAGCTATATGGTAGAGAAAAGTATAAGGTAATATGATGATAAAGAACAATGTAATTTATATGGATCTATGCCAGATTACCGGAGTTCCAAAACTTCAAAATTCATATGGCCAAGACCATATGATCGAAGTTCTGGAACTTCGAACATTAAAAAAAAAAACAATAAAAAAATTCTATTTTTAATGTTTTTGCAGGGGGAAAGCCGCCTGCAAGACCCACACCTCCTGCAAATTAAATATACCAACTCAGAGATCGCAGTACATTGAAGAAAAGGGTAAATTTAATCCCAAACTGTACCACATTCTCCATTCAAAACATTAAAAGTTTCATAACTTCGATCATATGGTCCCAACCATATGAAATTTCAAGTTTTGAAACATGGATAATTTAATAGGGATATACAGACAGATCAGTAAAAGGCAGAAACTGGCACAAATATTCACAGAGGAAGTATTTGTATCGCTCAATAATACGTTTCAGAAAGCAGTCCTGTACTGTACTATAGACAGTAAAGTTTTAAGTGATTTATAGAATTCAAAATCCACAACCAAAACCTTCTATAGGGGTACCATATAAAGTATCCCTAACCTGTAACTTTTCAGTGTGGTACATCAAAAAGCCCTACAAAAGATAGTGAAAGTGGCAGAAAAGATGACAGGCTCCAGACTTCAAGCACTACAGGACTTATACAGAGCATGAAGTCACAACAGAGCTACAAAAATAAGAAGGGATCCTACACACCCTGCTTATGAACTGTTCACATGCTTGTCGTGTGTCAGAATATTGCAGAGCGTGCGCTGTAAAACATCCAGGTTCAAAAACAGCTTCTTCCCTCAGGCATTGAGACTTCTGAACTCTGGCAATAATCTCAGATAAACCAGACATTGACAAGATATGAGACAGACAACTTTTTTGGTGCAAATAAACAAGAGTTCAGATTCTAAACATAAACAATACATAGATGGCAACAAATGTGCAATATTATACTAACTAGATCCTGTCATTCATGTGAGAATCGCACAGTGCAATAGGAACTTGTGCAATAAGAAATCGGCTGCTGAAATTATAGCTAAGGTAATCTGTGGTTATACGTAGCAGAACAACCTGTCTAATGTGAAATGATGAATATATTTCCATTGTATGTGTTATTGTATGTATGTATATATCTTCTCAAGTCAAGCCTGATACATACAGTTTTGTTTAGACTGAACTTGTGTAGGCTAAATGGCAATAAAATTTGCTTTGACTTTTTTTATCGAAATATTTTTTTTATTTTCCAAATACTATAATGTTTAACAATACAATCATCAATGAAACAAGTATTCTAAACCTTTATATACACTATGTGCAACTGACCTGAGCAAAAGAGGGGAAACATTTAATAAAAAATATGAAATTAGTAACAAAAATTTATAATATTCAATTAATAAAGTATAAAGTTACACATTAATTATTTAGACTTCATTTTTAATCTCTCAATAAGAGCAAATGTTTTTTCCCAAGGATTGTTTGTCCATGTTTTAGGTGACTTTTGACTCTGACAATACATTTACCTACAAATGGAGGACTAAGCAAAGTTTTGATGGGGGTGTAACTAGCATAGGAAGAGGAAAACTTAAAGCTGACCCTAATTTAAGAAAGAAGAACCCAGGAAGGCTTTTAAGAATTCATATCCAATAGTAAAACATGCATCGCTAATCATGCATTCACATGGGCATAACTGTAAGAAACTGGGAAAAGGTATAATACATAAGCAGAAACAAAAACAATAAATGTGAGTCTAGATAACAGCTGTCTTTTTTGGAGCCAAAATGCTAATTATGGTAAACCATCTACAGATCGAGAATACATTAATTATCAGAAAAATGCTGCTGGGAGTGATGCAAATTATTTATTTATTTATTTATTTATTTATTTATTTATTTATTTATATATTTATTTTTGGTTAGGGTGTAAATATTATATACATTATATGCTATGTTGGAAAAGAATATAACTTTCATCTAAACAATTTCATTTCAGTCTTCAGGTTTTAGGGAGACAGCAGGCACTTTAAGGTGTACAGACCAAAGCAGAGAATAACTGAGGAATTGTAATTGTTTCAGTCAGATTATTTTATTTGTGCATTGTCATATGAAATAATATAAGCTGTTCTGAAAAGTGAGTACATTTATATACTAAAGTATTACAAGAAGCATCCTTTGGTGAACCACACAGAATTTTTTTTCTGAAAGCTGTCATCTAACATGCTTATGAAAAATCTTGTCATACCCAGCTACCATGCTAACCAGTATAAATATGTTCATGCTTATAGTGTGTGGGAGGGTGGGATACTTTATGTGGATCGCTAGAGTTACATAACTATATACAATAATATTTTAAATTTTTACTAGAAACTATTTGCACTACTAAAGAAAACATAAGCTAGATATCTGAGTCCCCTAAAGAATACTGAACATTCCACTTCAGTTACACAAACCTATGATCAGAAAATTACAAACAGTGATTTCTCAAACTCTGAGACCTTATTTTTTTCTGTTGTAATCATGTGACTTACATGTAGAACACAGTAATAATACTATGCAAGTGATCAGGGGACAGTGAGATGCTTAGCCATACACAGCTATAAACAAACTTAAAGGTTTTTAGCACCTTTGTCAAGCAGTTAATACTACTTTACTCCCAAATCAGGCATGGTCTTATGTAATAAACCTGGTGTGAATTTGTGTCTACCCATCCAGTCATCAAATCTAACCTTAAATTTGTGCAAAGTAGTACTTGTTTGACCTGTAGTGGCAACTTATTCTATCGGCTAGAAATGTATTAGGAACTTGTCCTTCCAGTGAATCTTGTTTATGTTTTGATGTAGGTTTAGGACTCCAGTGCAGGTGTTAGTACAGGCACTGGTTTTGCAAAGAAATAGGAGGTCAAATAGGATTGTGTCTTTCATGACCCGAAAAGCTAGACATAATTCACCCCTGAGCAACTGGTAGGCTACTAGGTGTGACAATTAGGATAATTTTGGGAGTAGTTAAAGGATTTAAGACATTTAACTTTCTTGGGTAGAAATCTTTTCTACCTTTCCAGTTGAGCAATATGCTTGGATTTGTACATACCAAAGGGAGCACTGTATTTGATGGGTCTGATAAGGTAAAATTACATGGGTAGGATGACTTCTTTTGCTCTTGAAGATATTTTTTGGTAATTAACTGGGCCAAATAGAAGGATTTTTTTCACTATGATAGAAGCATGATGAACAAATATGCGTCTCTATCACAAATGTCAGTAAATGTTGAACGCTCACATGAGCGAATATTCATGTACTCGAATACTGTATTGTGGTGGGCTGTGCCCCTCAAACCACCCGCTAAATATATATTCCTCCTCCGAGATTGCACTACAGTGAGGAAAGGGCAAACATCCTGATCTTCACTGTACAGCGAACAAAATATATCAACTTTGAGGACGTGAATATTCACTCGTGAGAGTTTGACATTTACTGATTCGATGTTCTGATATAGACCCACAAATATCAGACAATTGTCTATGTAAGTACCCATATCTCTTACATACGTCTATGTCTGAAGAGGAGTACCATTTATAACATATATT